>NW_004567114.1:9794721-9829244 GCF_000260355.1 Condylura cristata
CCTATGATGGGGGGGAGGGGCAGTCTCCTCACACACCCATGGTGATGTATCAGGGCTTCTGGGAGCTGTTGCCTTTTCACAACCTTCCTTCACAATGTTCTAGCTCCCCTGAAGGTCATTGAGGCAGAGTGAATAGAAGCTTCTCACTTTGACTTGACTGCCAGACTTTCCTCTCAGCATGTATGTAGAACAAACACCTTGGAACTTCAGTGGAATGAAATTGGTGGTTTTCCTTCAGATGTGTCAATATCCTCTGGCTTGTAGCCTGAGTAGCCACAGGTATTCCCAGTTGAGCTCAATCTGCTTATCTGACCTCAGTTCTCCTCCAGCTTGACCTTTTCCTCTTCAGTGGCCCTCCCTCCCCGTGAGCAGACACACTATGCCCACTCATACTTTCCTGTGTGAGTGTTTGTGAAGAATTCATTCTCTAAAGTCTCGTTCCAATCCTTTTCTTACATGAAGTCCTCCCTGATTGTCAGTGGCTGAAAAACCATCTCTCCCTATGTTTGGCTGTCTGACTTAATGTTTTTAAGTTATTTAACATGATTTCATTACAAGTGGCAGAGACCTTTGCAGACAAACATAGTTTTTCTTGGAGTGAGGAAGAAGGTCTAACTTACCCATCGTCTAAATCCCCATTCTAATTCCTCAGAAAGGTAATCTGATTGGCCTAACTCAGGTAAAGAATGTTCCCTTCCTCAATCAGTCTGGGCCAGGAAACAAATATCACATGATTATAAGCAGCCTGCTGTGGTGGGTCAGAGGGATTTGGGGGGCTGATCAGGAGAAAGATAGCTATGAAGGGACAGTGGCACATGCAGTAATTACGCAAGGTTTAGAGGTGGGGTGCTGGGGAGGTTGATAAAGCCCCATCAGTCAGGAGTCTGGAGACTATAAAGGGGCGTTGAGGGGAGGAAGAAAGAGGGATGTGGGCAGGAACCCTAGGGGAGAGGATTGTGGGAGAAGGGGCTTGCACACACTCAGGTGATATCATTCAGTGGCATGTCCAGAAGCCTTAAGTTGAAGAACTACAAGCTCCTTAGATCTTGGGACCATAAGGCTCTGTCCTATCAATGGCCAGCAGATGCTGGGAGGACTTGTGCAGGGCCTGCAAGGTAAGAAGGCTCTCAGAGGCTAAAAGCTGCCTGTTTGAACTGCTTGGAAACTCATTGGATGGGTAGAAATTTGACTTTGGTATCAACAGACGTTCAAACTAACAGCAACCTGACAGCAACCTGACTTCTCTGCTGATCTTGGTAGCAGCGAGGAGCACTGCCAGGAGAAGGAAGCTGTTTCCAAAGAGACCAGGGGCTTCTACGCCCAGTCGGTGGCCTTGTCCTCGTCACCTGTGTGTTATCAACGTTGCTGCACACGCCGGCTCCTCTAAGTTCACTGACGTAGGTAGGTACCAGGTGCAGGACCTTCTCTCCCATGGCCCGTGTGAACCGTGTCTGTTGAATGAACGGCAGCACGCATGCCTTTCTCCTCTCTGAAGTGTTCTGCCTGTAGCTAAAATCTGTTACACAAAGTCGCTTATAACACTCCCTACGACTGAGCCCTACCTTCCCTGTTAGACTTCTCGATCACTCCTTTGATGCACCACACCCTGAGGTTAGTTTTTACTAAGGAGATCGTGACTTTTGGGGAGCTTGGGGAACAGCATCCATTTCTTGAATCTTTCACATTGCTAGACTTGTGCTCATCGCCCGTGTGGAAGGAAGCACAGCCCCATCTGGGCAAGGTGCAGGCGAGGTGGAGGACAGGTGGTCAGGTAAGTGGGAAGAGCCATCTGGAACTGCAGTCCTGTTCCAGGAAGGCTTGGGGGTGACTCAGAAGACAGCCAGATGTGACTCACCTGGGAAAGCCGCACAAAGTACAGGTCCAGTGACAAGGCCAGTGCTGGGGAGACTGTCAGGAGGGCAGACCAAGCTTGGGGGACAGATTGAGGTGAGGGTTCATGACCAAGAACAGCAGAGGCTGGCCAGGGGCTCTTCTGTGGCATATCCTAACATCCTGACACTGGGTGTCTGGCACAGAGCTTCGCATGTAGTGAGAGGCCCCTGAATATCCTTATATTTTCAGGTCCTAGTGGCATTTTGGCCACAGACGTCTGAACTTACATCGCAGCTGAAAGATGAGTGCTCGCACCTGTGTGTTCATCCTTAAAATGCCTGCAGAAGGGGGGAAGCCTCCGTTTCCTCAGGAAACGGCCTAGGTGGGGGGATAAAGGCTGAAGGCAGCAGAGGGGAGACACTCCAGCCAGCTTGCACTGCCTAGCCCGGTGTCCCGCAGCACCTGTCGGCACAGCCAGCCATCCCCGTGCAGGGTGAAAGGCCTCGTATGGCGCTCCCCAGCGAGCTCGCTGTGTCTCTGCCTCCTCGAGATGGGCAACTGACAGACGCAATCAGCTGCTGCTCCCTTACAATTTGGAGCCTTCATTTGGACAATTTAGCATTCATTCATTCATTCATTCATTCGTTCATTCATTCATTCAGCCATCCAACTATCCATCCATCCATCCATTCATTGCACACCTGGTGGCATTTTGAAAGCCAAGTGGTGTGGCTTTGGACTGACGCTCCGGCTGAGGTGACACCTGCACCGGAGTCCCAGAGACAGCCATGCTGCTCACTGGTGGCTCCTTAACTGTTCCTCGGGCACCGGGAACAGGCCCTCACCCTCACCTTTGGGTGCGCTCACCACCAAGCCTTTAATGCCCACTGGTTTTCTGAACACTTCTGCATGTGAACACATATTGGTGGACTGGTTTCTGCCTCCGTGGTCCTCACTGTATTTGAAGCTCTTCTGGAAGGTCAACCCTAACACCTCCTCAGTGACAGGGCCTTGGGGGCCCTGGTGATCTTAGTGGCTGTCAATCTTGGCAGATGCCTTTTCTTTGATTTTTCCCCAACGTGGATTGTCAGTCTGGTAGGGGCCTTCGGAGTGAGATGGGCATCCTGGGCTGTGCCCGCCTCAGCGCCTCTGTGCGGCGGACATGACAGGCAGCCGACGATTCATGGAAACCCCCGGACCTCTCTTCCCGTGCGGAGAGTGCAACAGAGCCATCCACGGGAGGCACAGAGTAAACTGAAGCTACTCGGTGGCAGAACGCACAGATGGAGTGGGGACTATAAAATTCCTCGAAAGCGCAAGCTGAATGTGTGATGAACTAAAATTAAACGGAGTTGTGCTAGGCGGCGTGAGTGGTGGAAAGAGGCTGTCTTCATATTAGCCTCAGCTCTGCTCCTCACAACTTCCGTGACCTTGAGTGCCCTCTTTGGGGCTCGCTACCATGGCCACTAGGTCTGGTTTCAGTGCCTGCTGTCCTTCTGAGCTCCAGGGCTGTGGGGAGCGCTTCCTGGGCACTATAAGTGCCCTGGACAGAGGGGACAGCGCTGTGTGGTGCTGTGTGACTGACACAGGGTTCCCTGCAGGGGGGAGGGGAGGACAGATCTGCGCTTCCATGGCAGAGGCTCAGTCGATGCCGAGACCAAGGGCAAATCCATTTGCCGTAGCCGACTCCCTCTGAGACCTGCAGCCAAAAGCAGGGGAGCAGAATGTCGCCCTGTGGTTGCAGCCAGCTCAGCCCTGTGGAGAGGAGGCTGCAAGGACAGGCGTCTTCACTGCCTCCCTCAGCGCTCTGCTCATTTTCCAGCATCCTCGCGTCTGCTCTGACTTGACTCATTACTACCTTGTCTACTATTATGAGTGCCGTCACCGGGTCCTCTGGAAACCTTTCCACTTCGGTAGCTTGACTCTTCGGAAGCAACAAAGCTGGAGCCCTGTCCTCCCTTACTCTAGTTATCTGGAAATGCCACCAGCTCTCCAGTGATGTAGGGGAGGGGGGAGAGAGGGAGCGGAGGGGAGGGTGGGGGAGGGGAGAGGAGACCAGCTGGGGTTTCCAGATGAAAAAAGTAAGTGTGGGGCGGACTCTGGTGAGTCTTCTCACTCCCTGCACCTCTGGCCTATACCCCAGTTCTGTATGTATAAATAAATAAATCTTTAAAAAAAAAACAAAGAAACCCACTAGGAATGACCCTCACCTCCATTAGTCCCACAAGCCCCGTCCCTTTGTCTTATGTCTCCACAATTTATCCCTCTTTGTTAAAATGGTGTAAAACCCCTGGGCCTAAGCATTCCTCAGGGGTTTCCACAGCTTTCTGTGAATTCCCATGTGCCACATCAAAATATTAACATCAAAATAAAATGTCTGTTTGTTCTCCTGTCAGTTGGCCTTTTGTGTATTGAACTCACAGCCCCCAGTGAGGAACCTAAGAGGGTGGAGGAAAAGTCGTCCCTCCCCTAGAGCTTCCAAGTCTCTGCTCACGCCACCCCCTCCCCGCCTCCTGTAGCTTCCTGCTCTGCTCTGGGGGCACAGACACAGTTTGTTCGATGTTGTAGGTCAGTGGCTGAGGACGGGGTGTGCTGCTCTGGGAAAGTCCCTGGGGAATCTGCATTGCTCCTGTCAGAAAGGCAGAGCTTCATTAAACCTGGGCTAACTTAGATCCAGTGCTTTTAGGGGGGACCTAGGTTTCAGGGCAATGTGGACTCTCAATCAATGAATGTGCTATAAAGTGAATTATGACCCAAGCAGATGTGGGAGCCTGGCCTTTGGGTGGCTTGAATGGGAGCTGAGGAACCTCACAGGCTCTCATGAACGCCCCAGCCTGCTGCGGCCAGGCCAGCGTGTTTGGGGTAGAATGGAACCAGCACTAGCTGCTGGGAAAAGACAGGTGTTGGGGACCTTGGACCCCATTTCCATTTTGCAACCTCCAAACTCCAGTAGTGCCCTGTTGATCCCCTGTGACTGTGACCATGATCACCAGTCCTCCGGGAGTTTACGGGGAGCTGCCCACACCCCGTCTGGCCTCCTGCATGATTGGGGGTGCTCCTTGGTAAGGTGCACGCCGGTTTCGAGGTGATGTAGGTCTAGGCTTGCACGGACACCGCCCTCTGCTCAGCGGTGACCGCCTTTGGTGCAGCTGCCACAGGGATCCTCGGAGGATGACTTTCTGGGTCTCCATGGGCTTATTTGGGACCCCGGCCTGGCTCTTCGAACTGAAACTCGATCCTAGGTGCTGTAATCCCCAGAAACAGTGCAAAGGGTAATAGGACTTAGTCGGCACGGGTTCTAGGTGCTGCCCCCTACCCCCAATGGCAGTGAGACCCTGGGCAAGTCACTGGACTCCCCCGAGCTGCAGGGTCTTCCTGAGCCCAGAGAGGAGCTCCCAGCCTGCTTTGCAGCTTTTCCAAATCACCCCTGTTTGCACGTCGGAGTGGAAGCCGCTCTTACGGGGTCATCTGTCAATTTTGTTCTGTCTCTTGTCAGTATCGGGGAAGGGGGAACCCAGGCGGGTGGTGAGTGAGGGATGGGCAGCATTCCCTTCCTCCAGGAAGCCCACACTGGCTTGAAGATAAAAGTCTCCTGCGGTCTGTAGCTATGACGCCTCTTAAAATCTCGGAAAGTTGTTTCTTCTGATTGAATATTACCATTCACCTCAGACCTAAGCAAGCAATCACTGAAGCCCTTGATGGTGGTGACTGGTACTTTACAAATTCCATTTCCTTGTTCCCTCAACAAATAGTTAAGTGCCTGTCAGGGGCCACCGGGATAGATACGTCAAGGAAACATATTCCTTGTCCCCTTGGGACTGACGTGCTAGAGGGAGGAGGTGGGCAGTGAGCAAAGTAAATAAAACCTAGCTTTGCAGGCAGTGGGTAGTGCTGTGGAGAAGGAGGTGCAGGCGTGGGTCTAGAATGGGGGCAGGAGCAGGGTCTGTAACTTTTAATTTTTTTATTGCAGTAAGGTTTGCTTTCCAACGCTGTGATTTGGGGGTGCAGTTCACAGTCACACACCACACCCACCACCAAAGCACCCACGGTCCTCCCCCACAGTCCAGTGTGGAGCAGGGACTACTGTGTGCACCAGATGGCCGGGAAGGGGAAGAGGTAACGGCAGGGAGAAGTGGGAGACATTATGCAAGAAGCGTATCCAGGGGCCTGTCCTGGTCCAGGGATAACAAGAAGGCCAGAGGGGACAGAGCTCGGAGCGAGCTGCGGGGGTGGTCGTGGTTGCTTAGCTGGGTTGTGCTGCTGATGGCGGGTGTCAGGGGAATAATCACCTAGAACAGAGTTTCCAGGGAGCCGAGAGGACATGCACTTTACAAGTGACCATTGATAGATAGTGAGCATTTTCTGTTTCACCATGTGCAAAGCCTGTCATTTGGGGGAAGGCTAAAATCTTAGGGTCACAGAACAGGCGGTGCTCTGGGTCTCTTCTGAGGTCAGCAAGATGGGTACCCCGGAGCACTTGTTAGAAATGCAGGTCTCAGCCCCACCCACACCTGCCAAGTCAGCACCCACATCACTGCAGGTGATTGATCTGCCTCGAGGCACCTGTAACTTAGGGCATCAGACGCCCCGAGTCTGCTCCAGGTGTGGCCATGTATCATCCGGGCATCGGGGGGCAGTCATGCTGCAGCTGTCTGGCCTCAGTTCCTCCAGGGCTCAAAGAGATGTTCTCTGCTCCACCAGCCTCCCCTGCTCTTCTCAGGGCTCGAGCAGGAGGAGCAGGAGCGTCAGGGAGCTGATACTCTGGTCTGTGCAATTTCTAGACCATCTCTTCTGTGTGCAGAGAGAAGCGGTTCTTCCCTCCTGCAGCATGTTAGAAATGTCCCGAGTGGGCGTGGTCATGGAACAGGTGCCTCTCCGCACACACAACGCACACCCTGGCCAGACCTGCTGGCCCATCTTTGATACCGCCAGTTTCTGCCATCTTTTGCCAGGTCTTTGCAGACCCAGTGGGCCCTGTTGCAGGAGAGCTGGTTATGGGGACTGGAGGACACATGGAATGCCGCTGCTCCACTTGAACACGGGCACTAGGACTGGCCGTGCTGTGCCAAGGGCGTCGTGAGCAGCCTGGAGATGCTCCCAGCCTCGAGTCTTGAGTGTGGAGCCCGGAATCTCAGCCATTGAACGTGGCTCTGCTGTTACGAGGAATTTTGGGCAAATCACTTCATGTGCCTGGGGTCAGGCTGCTTATTGATAATGTGGGATTATAATCATTGCTACTTCACAGGCAGGTAGGTGACTGCGGCTTCATTATAGAAATGCTCTTTGAGCTGTTCTTAAATGTGTGATTTCCGGGCTGAAGTCACTCCCTACTAGCACCTTTTTTTTTTTTTTTTCTTAATGAGTATGAAACCCTCTTCCTACTTCCGTTCATTTAATGACTGCCACATTGATGAGCAGATAGTGGCAAATGCCTGTGAATGTTACTTGTGGATTACTGTAGCTTAAAAAACAAACTAAGCATTGACCTTTCTTGACTGTTTCTGAATTAGTCACACTTCCCATTATTTGCATTTGTCAGCAGTACGACCTAAATAAAGTTCAGGCTGATCTCTTTCAGACTCTGTTTTGGGCTTCTCCTTTTCGCCTTACAATAAAGTTAAGGCGAGCTGATGGATGGCTTGCAATCAAATAGAAAGACCTTTTCAGCCCAGCGCTCCTTCAGCTGGGCGGTTGTTATTGAATGTTGCTTACTGCATGTGGTCAAATTCTCAGATTTCTACGGACTATAGTCGTAGGCGGGCTTCATTTGTCACTGCTTCTCCCATTGGTGGGGCAACCCAAGAGCACTCAGCCTAGCGTCTTACCTTACCACCTTGGAATTCCAGATCAGCCCGGGCTTGCTGGGGTCAGGAGCTTTCTGATCTTTTCCATTATCCTGCTAGATGGACTTCTGGGCTAGTTACTGAAGACTCAATCAGCTGCTGTCCATGCCCAGAGAGCAGATGGGTTTGGAGACAGTGTTTCATCAGTTGTGTGATGTTAGGCAGCCACAGCCTAGAGCAAGCAAGCAAGCAATCCAGCCTCACAACACCACTAGACCCCCTTGGTCAAGCTGCGTGCATGTCCACCTTCAGGCTGCAGAGATAACATTCCACTGTCACAACCTAGCCAGAAAACGCAAGTCCCAGATCAGGCCTCTTCCCCTGTCCTTGCCGCTCCGCCTTGTATTCTATGTCACTGTCTCCAGGTGCATGATGTCTTGTAGGGGAAGGACGTGCTTCATGAAAGTGCAGGTCTGGTTCAGAAGTCCCTGCAGCGAGTGGAGACTCGACCCAAGAGCTGTGAGGCTGGTCTTTAGATGGGCTTATTGGCATAGGGACGTGGCCATAACTAGACCCGCGGGCCGAGGCTGTGACTGGAGGGCAGCTGTGTAGCAGTGTGCCCCAAGAAGAGGTCTCTCCCAAGCAAGGGGAAGCCACACCCCAGAGATTCCCCCAGACCTAGGGCTTTGTTCAGGGTGACGGTCTTGAGGATGGGGAGTGGGGAGCAGAGTAGAGACATCTGTCGCTGGATCAGATGTCCTGGACACACCAATACTCTCTTCACACAGCTGTGGCCTTTGTCCTGCTCTGGCCTCTCTAATGCCCCTGGGAAGGGCACTGGTCTCCATTAACTGGGGTAGATTGAAGGATTAGTCCATTATGAATTATTGCCAGGACAGAGCCAGGAGCAATGCTGTATTTTTGCTCTCCCAGCTTATCAACAAGCTGGTTAAAGATTGCCTCCTTCTGCCCCAAGCTCTGCTATCTACTTCCCATTTCTAAACACACAGGAATCGAAACACTCAGTGTTCGGGCCACCCTGTGGCGCGGTAGCTGCCTGCAAGCGTCTGGGTGAGATTCTGGACTCGTGGTTGGGAAATGTGTGAGCAGAATGCCCCGGATTTCAATCTTCTGCTCCTTGGCGTCTCCCAAATGCACGTGAGCAGATTAGCAGTGCACGTGACCACTTGGCTCATGTAGTCCCCGACTGAGTGACCCAGTTAGAGCACTGGCCCAGGGACAGGATGAGCCATGCTGGCTGGACATTGTCAGGGAAGTCTCCCAGCGGGGGCGTGGGGGGTGTGGGAGGTGGTGCAGCTCCTGCCCCTCCAGGCGGGGGGGTGGGGAGGGCTCAGGGTGTCAGGGCAGTGCAGAGATCCCTGCTGTCGGTTTGGCCGCGGTCATTTCTGCTTATGTAGGTGGAAGTAAGAAGAAACTCTGATGGGTTTGATGTTAGAACTGGGATCACAGTGTGTCCTGGGACCCCGGAAGCAGCCATCACTAGTGGTCTCCTGGTTTTTCAACCAATTGTTACCCAAACTTGGAAAATTGTGAATCTCCCTTGTGTGTTAATATGCCAGGTGGGCAAGAATCAGCAGTGCCTATCAGTGACCAAGCAGAGCGTCAGAGTGAAAATCACACCCTCGAAATAGCCAGGCTGGCGCAGCCCCTGACTCCGTCTGTCCCGCTATTGTCTATCAGATGGTGAAGTGGCTTCATCTATAAAACGTGTGGTTGCTATGAATTACTGTTGTTGGTAAGGAGAATTGGAAACATTCTCATTTCTAGATTACCTTTCAAATATTCAAATTCATGCACCAGCAGCATATGGCTAGAACTTTTATTTTTTCGCTCAGATGTCTTCCAATGTGCTTCATTGAATTCCAAATCCACATCAGGTTTGAATTTTGAAAATGCCAACTGTATACTAACTGGATGTGAGAAATGAAGAAAACTTTCATATTTTTTTAAACAATAAATGGCGATTTATTTTTTCGGTACTCAGATAAACCTGGAGTATGGATCCCCTCCACCATCTCCATTTGTGTTCATTTGCATCTTAATAATATTGCGGAAACAGTGTTGACAGTGTGTGCTTAGCTCATTTTCTACGAGATTATTCCCCAAAGCACAGATCAGACATCAAGACAACATGAACCTTGGTGATCCTTCCATCACTCTGGGGGCCAGGAGCATTAACTTTGCTTGAGTGGCTGGAGAATACTTTGTTTATTGTATCTGCCAGGAGCATTAACTTTGCTTGAGTGGCTGGAGAATACTTTGTTTATTGTATCTTTGTTTATTGT
Organism: Condylura cristata; assembly: GCF_000260355.1. Lineage (NCBI taxonomy): Eukaryota > Metazoa > Chordata > Mammalia > Eulipotyphla > Talpidae > Condylura > Condylura cristata. The sequence continues at coordinate 9,804,644 of NW_004567114.1, forward strand.
ATCTGCTTGGTCTACCCAAAATTTTGATTTAGTAATTATCTATCTTCTTCCCATTTGAGGCTCAATTCAGTTGGTAGGTGGTATTTGTGTTTTTGTCTCTTACCAGGTAGGAAAGTCTCAAGCACTTTACAACTAATAAAGGAGAGCTTTTATCTGCTAGATTTCCCTCAGTTGCGGAGAAAATTAGTCTGGATGTGTGTGGTTAGTCTGGCTTCAATCAGTGGCCCCATTGGTAGAAAGAATGTTGGTCTCGAAGTCAGAAAACCACCCACTAGAGAGTCCCAGCATGGAGCTCTGATTGCAGCATAAGCACCGAGAGGCCCACTTACGTGCGTCCCCCTGAATATGTTAAAATGCACGTGAGCCACATGAACTTTAATTTGTACAAATCTCAGATTTCTTCATTGTAAAATCTGACATTGTTTTATGTCCCACAAAGAAGAATACTACCTAATATGATAATTAAATAGCACTCATTTCACAGCATTCAAAGGTAGAAAAATGTGCATTTTAGAATTGGTGGAATCCACTGTAAAGTGATTGAGTTGCAATCAGGTAGTTGAGATAAGGCTACATTTCCTAGATTTTATTATAAAGAATGGGAACATCCATGTATTCACTCTGAAACTTTGGCTGCTCACAACATGTACCATATTGGCTTCAAATCTTTTTAAAAAAATAAAACTTAAGGTACAGGTCCAGGTTGCTGTGTGCCCCTTCCCCAACCCCAGATTCATCTCTCTCAGGCCAAGGAAGCACCATCCTGAATGTGGCGCTTCTGCCAGGCAGGTTTGTCAACTTTTACAATGTTTCTTCATAGCCATACATATAATCAGCTTTTTAAAAACACTGCCAGTTGGTCCACCAGAATCTGTTCCCTGCCTGGTCCTTTCAAGGAAGCTCTAATTGGGCCCTGCCTGCCAGCAGTCGTTTGGTTTGGTGAGTGAATTCTAGATGGTGGATGAACATGGCCAGAGTGGCACAATGTGTGGCTTTTGCCTTTAAAGCAAAGACACGAACCCTCCATGCTCTCTTTCCTCCTTGCTTCTGATGAGGACAGACACAAGGCGATAGAGAGGGAATTGTCTAAGACCTTGGAGATGCAGGAGACACACTCTAGGACACGAGGTGACCAGAGAGAAAACCCCGGGTCCTGCCTTCAGGGCAGCAGTCACATTGCACCTAGAGGCTGGATCACTGCCTGTCATCTCTGGCTGTTTTTGAGAAGCAAATAGACAACCATATTTTTATTTAAGTCAGTGCAATTTGGTCTCTATTTAAAAAGCTGCCCAAATGTTCAAACTAATAGAAGTGGTTTATATTCTGATCATTAGCATAACTAGCACATGATCAAAATTAGGGTAAAACAATACCTCCTTGGTGGTATAGGGATTAAAGTCTTGGTGCTATCAAGCTATCTGCTACCAGCCACTGAGGCCTGAGTTCCATCCCTGGCCAGGGAGCTGACCCACATGGCATGGTGGACCTCTCCTGTCTCACCCGCTGCTCCCTTCAGCAATGTATTTCAGTAGATACACCTGTCCTTCTCTTCACTCTGTCTCTGGTGAATTCTCTCACCACCTATACCCTAAACCCCAGTTCTTATATGCATAAATAAATAAATATAAATATATTTTCAAATTAGGGCAGTGGCCTCCCTGGCGACACAGAGGTTCAAGTCTCAGGACTATCAAGCTTTTGGCAACCACTACAGCATGAGTTCGATCCCTGGCCAGGAAGCTGACCCACATGGCACAGCAGACCCCTCCTGTCTCCTCGCTGCTCCCCTCAGCAGTGTATTTCATTACCTCTGTCTGTTCTACTTTCCACTCTGTCTCTGGTGAGTCCTCTAACCTACCACACCTCTGGCCTACAGACCAACTCTTGTATGCATATTAAATAAAATAAAACTTTATTAAAAAATTAGGGTAGAGCACATGTCTGCAACTCATCACATCCTCAGATTAAAAAAGCAAAACCACCAAAATTTTCTGACAGCTTCTTCGGTGACGAGGTATTGGTGCCAGTCCTGGGGTAGAGTTAACTCCAGCTGGGCACACGGATTGAGCTCACTGGTTGCTTCCATGTGGAGACAGAGGAAGTTCAGACACACTGGGGAGTTGGTGCCTCTGTCTCAACTGGAGAACTTTGAAGCAAACTTCACAGTGATAATTTCAGAACAAAAAGGAGACTTTTCCATTCCCAGGAGAATCCTCACCTCCTGACGGTGCCGTGTGCATGTCCTGAGAATAAGGACTGTCTGGTCCCTTTCTCCTCTCGAGAGCTGGCCACCACTCCCAGCATCTGCACGAGGTACCGCACAGCAGCTCTTGTGGAAAGGGGACCCTGCTCTCTGGTGCCATGCTACTTGGACTGTGGCTGTCTGCAAACCTGTTGAGTGGCTTGGGGCTCCAGGTGTGGGCCTGAGGGCGGCCCAGCACCCCCTCCAGCTCTTGCCTGTCCCACTCTGCAGCTCTGGAGCGGTCTGTAGGACCACACCCTCTTGCATGTCCCTGATCTCCCAGGTCCACTTGGCTTCTGTCCTGAAAGGCAGGTCCTGTCTTTGGTTTCCCTCTCAAATGGCTCTTGGAACCTGACACTTGGCCTCTGCTTTTGAAAAGGCTAGGTGCCATCACTTCCAACCTTGGGCCTTTCCCATTAAGAATCGCTTGCGAGGTGCATGACTCTCAGTCCTGTGCAGCCTGTGTTTGGCTCTGGTGCAGAGGATCGCTGGTGCCTCTTTGCCTGTTTCAGGAGATGCAGAGATATAGAAGTCAGCGAGTGAGACCTGTGGGCTGAGCTTTGCCAGGGGTGCCCATGAATTCATGGTGGATAATGCAGAGCCAGCTTGCTTTGATAAAAAATGACACGAAATTGAAAAAATACGAAATCCACCCTGGGGGATGCTGGGTGGTGTGTGCCCGTCTCTATGTGTCCTGGTCTGAATGGACAGCGGATTCCCTTGGACAGTTTTATGCAGCCTAAACAATGAAAATTAGAAATAAAAATTCCTTTAGAACCAGCTCTCGCATCCGTTTGCCTAGCAGCAGGCCCATCAGAAATTAGACTCCATTTTGAGTGTTTTTGCATTCATCGTAGTAGCTTTTAAATTTATTTCATTTTAAAAAATTAAACAAACTAAAATTTAAAGACAAGCTGGGTGTGCCCTCAGAAGGCTTGATTTATAAACCATTGTGTGTCAAAGAGGTGGCTAAAAGAAGCAAAGGTTGTTCCCGTGTTAAAGAAATCTCAAAAAAAAGATTTTAAATGATAGGCAAATTGCTCATTAGGTAGCTGCTTTAGGCTAATTGACCTTGAGTCAATGGCATCCAAAAGTCGAAGCTTTGTGCTCAGGGACACTTTCTCAGGCCTGGATTCATCGTATTTCAGACAAAATTCTAATCAACTCTATTATTTGGTTTCCCAGCCCCTGGCATATTAGATGTGAATCAGAGGAGGGGGGGACAACACTGGCCAGGCCACTTTGTGTGGTGAGAAGGCCAGCTGATACCCTGACGGCCAGGGACGGGGCCAGGCAGGCCAGAGAAAATGAAAATGTAAATACAGGGCTTAGAAATCCCAGTCCGGGCCAACCCCTTGCCCCTGGGCCCATTCTGTGGCTTCCAGAATGCCTCTGTCATAACGCACGCAATGGTAGCCAAGTCGTGAAAAATACAACAGACTGGGTCCTTTGAGCAACCCCCGTCTTCTCATACAACCCATTTTAGAATGCTTTTCATCAAAAACAACCAAATCATTGGGGCATTGGTTTGAAAGCACCGCCTTTCCCTCTGCCCTCGCTAAGAAGTCTCCCCAGCATGGAACAGCCTTCCTCCATGCCCCCAGGCCCCGTGAACAAATTCAGCGGTCTAGAAAATTTCACTTCTAGAAAATCCCATCTCCATAAAATGTAACATGAACAAATCCAGTTAGTTCTTGATGTCCGGGTTGGTGTAGGTAGGAGGTCATGAATAACCCGAATCCCAGTGAAACCCTCTTTCGATTACCTGGTGACTGCAAGTCTCTGTGTCCCTTAGGGAGATGGATTGGTCAGGGTTTCCAGAGTTGTGGGGGGTGAGGGGGAAGACGCGTGTGTGTGCACGCGCACCTGTGTGAATTGCTTCATGCACATACAGAGGCTGAGAAATCCCCTGACTGCTGTCGGCAAGGTGGAGTCACAGACCCAGAGAGCAGCTGGTATTACAGTCTATGACACAGGACGAAGAACTGAGGAGAACAGTGTTACAGCTGCAGTCCCAGAGAAAACCCATGTCCCAGGTCCAAACAGGTGGAAGGAGCCGCTCTTCCTCGCCTGTGTCAGGCCACAAGGGGTGGACCGGCTCACTTTGTGCGGGGCAGTTGGTCAGCTCTGCTGACTCACATGTCGATCTCTTTCAGAAACCCCCACAGACATACCCAGAGTGATGGTCAGACAAATATTTGGGCGCCCTGTAGCCCCATCAATTTATACATCAATTTAACCTTTGCAGGAGGCATGCTCATTCACTGCTACACCAGTCCTTCTCACGCCTCCGAAGCCCAGGGAGCCCCATCTTCTCCTAGGAGGGGAATGCACCAAGACTTAGGGCTGGGTACCTGGGAAGAAAGGGGGGCTGCAGGGCGCTGTGAGCAGGTGAAGAGGCTCTGTGGAGGGCAGGTGCTAGACTGGACCTAAAGGGTCTCTCCTCCCACCCTTGGGAGGAGAGGCTGGGTGGGTGAGGGCAGAGACAGGCATTAGCCTCACTCTAAATAATAGCCAGAGTGAAACCTCACACCCATTCCTCTGCTATTTAGTCCTGTCCTTCTGTTACAGGGCAGGGAGAGAGAGGCACCCCTCAACCCCCAAACCTGCCTGCTCTAAGTAGGTCCTGCCATCTGCCACATCAAGACAAAACATAGAAGACCCTTTAATGCACAGGAACTTTTAACACAATCAGTGTGCAATACAGCAAACATAAAGAATATAGTTCCTAAATCAAACACCCAAAGTTACCCATCCCCTTATGGGTAAAAGTCCACCCAAAAGGGATTGGCCCAGAAAGCCCACCACAAGTCTAAAGCACCTTCTGGTCGGGGCCCATAGAAAAGGGTCAGAAATGACCAGACAAGTCTGGGAGGAAAAGAGCAAAGTCAAAATCAAGATCAACGCCGCCATAGTCAAACCTCCCCACAGGTCTCTCACCCATGTCTGTTTCAACCAGTCCAGGACCAAGAAGAAGTAAGCACAGTTTCTTCACATGTCTCTCTGCTCCACATGCTCCCTCGACCCAACATGTCGGGTTTTATATCCAAAACCCAAAGGGCTGCTTAACTCTGCCTTCAGATCCTCGCAGTCCTCTCTTTGATGTTGCAGGGATTGCAGTTTTGGTGTCTGGAGTAGGGGTGGAGTCCACAAAACCTGTATCTATAGAGTTCATTCAGGACATCCTTTCCCCCTAACACTTCTTAAGGCATCATCACAGTCACCCCAGTTATTTGAAGTCCTTTACAACCAGCTGCACTTGTGAGCACCTCGAGGCAGCCAGGTCCATGGAAGGAGCATTGGATCAGGTAGCAGCCTCCAGGTGTAACCTTAGGTCAGCCACTGACGTTTGAAACCCCCATGCTCTCATGGGAGATAAGGTTGTTGACGCTTGCCAAACTAATCAGAGTCTAGTCTTGTGATGGTTAAATGGGATGAATGATGTGGAAGTCTGTGGGCAAACTGGACAGGTGTAGTTACTGTGGCGCCAGGGAACTTCAGACACCGCCTGCTTTTCTGGCTGTGACTCTGCTGGGGCAGGGCGTAAGTGCTGGACATGATTAGTTAGGGAATAAAATCTACCTGGGTCTTAATTTGAGATTGCTTTTAAAAAGCGTCACGTTCTTTCACTGATAAGAGATATATATCTATATATTTTGCTTTAGCTAAGGGATGAGTTGACTATTACATTATTATTATAGAGAGAGTACACATACATTATATATTATATTATATTATTATGTATTATATATAGCCAAGAACAATTCAAGTTAGGAAAATTATCTTCCTTATCTTGGGCAGCATAACTTTGCAATAATGCCCACATATAAAGTAGTAGTTTCTTGAACACACACCAGTTCAAACTCACAGATGTGCAACTTGAAAACTTACAACAGATTGTTTGGTGTGACAATTGTGTTCAAGTGAAGCACATCAGTATGCAAATCTAAATGTGGCTTTTTCATCTAGATGGAATATTATCAATTAGCCTGAGGGATAGGATGTCATTAAGATTTTAAACAGCTTACTTTGGTCCACTGTGATGAGTACTCTGACATTTAAAGCGGTGTGCAGGTCGGAATATTAGGAAGGTGACCCAATGTGCCAGGATCTGGGCATTCATTTTGCAGTGAAAAATGAAAAGAATTTGACTCTTCTCCATCACTCCCAGCATTTGATAACAGCAGAGATTTGAACTGGAAACAATTGAGAGAATGTTCAGATTCCAGGAAAATCACATTGCTTTTTGAATGATGGCAGATTCCATCTTGTTCCCCGCTCACTCATGGCAACCCCTTCCCATGAATTTCGGAACAAAGACGAAGTGGGGGCAGTTGAAGCCCTTGTGGAGGGCTTATGCTTCTGCCTAAGGAAAGCTATTGGATTTACAGCCATGAACGCAGCTCCAGCGGAAGGGAGGAGAACAACTCTTAGCCTGGATCCACTTCAGAAAGTTTTCGATACCTCCCTCTGCCTTTCACAGAACTGCCAGGGCATATTTCCGATAGCATCTTCATTCTGGTGCAATTCCACGACAACTGTTCACTTAGACGAGAAAAGATGCTCTCCTTTTTGGTCCTGCTGACACCGTTTTAAAAGAAACAAAGTTCTCCATTTCTCCCATGAGAAGTTGCTGAAAGGATCCACTGCCTAGGGATAGCCCTTGCAGCCGATACCAGCTGGCTCCGGTGGCACACAGCTCGTTTCAGCTGTCCGTATTTTCAGGTGTACTAGAAGTATTTAGTACATCATTTGATAATGCTAAAAAAAAAAAAAAATTAAAGCAGTGTGAGACTAAAGGAGAAAGAAGATGAATGTTAGCATTCCCCTGGGGTTCATGGGTGAAGGAATTAACACAGCGTGGCACTCTACCCTAGCTGTGTTTGTTTCCATGGTAACAGCTACGTACATGTTTCAGACTATCTACAGTGACACAGTTGCAGAAATAGTAGCTTGCAGGTTTCTGATACCGCATCAGTGGACAGGCAGCACGCACTATATTAAGTAAGTGTAAAAGAATTTAAAATACAGCTGTGATTCAGATGTATATTAGCTCAACTGAGCGATGTATCGGCGTTTCTGCATTCTCCTTCCTCCAGACAGCAAAATCTGGGCAAAGTTGAAAGTTGCAAGATTCCAGTCTTGCAGTTGCTCTTGCCTGGGGTAAATATCATCAAATGAAACAAATATGAGTGAGTTACAAAGGTAAGAAAACATCGTTGGCAGATGGCATGCTTAAGAAGGATTTTTGTTGTCAGTGAAGGTAATTTTTTGGAGGAGGGTAGTGATAGGTAAGAGACGAAAGCTTTGGTGGAAAATAGCTGAGTCTTTTAAAGCAAATCTAATTGTGCAACAGAATCTTTAACTGCTGCTGAGTTTATAGCAACTAAGGTTTTCCAATGTCTCCTTGTAGAAATTGCTTTTATATAGAAATGATCAGGTGAGGTGCAGGGAGGTTGACTGGGTGTGCCTTTAGAGGGAAATCGGGGCTCCATTGTCTTTTCTGAATGCTTATGTAAATATCTCTCTTCTCGCGGGATGACCCTGGATGTCTTTGACATTTGCTGCTACTTTTTGGTACCATTTGTGCCTCTGTATTTTGCTGCCACCTTGTAGTCTGATAAGACTTAAGTGTTGGTTAGAGAGCAACCCAGTAACGATTAGACTTTGTGTGTGACTTTGCAATCCAATTGTACAGTAATTTAGGAGAAGTGTTCAAATGGCTATTTATTTACACGCCAGACCTCTCTTTTGAAAAGCAACCTAGGTATTAGGTTAATGGATTTCCATGTGCATGTTATGATTGCTGGTGCTTTCAAGGAGGTTGTAGTTCAATTTCAACTGAGTTTTTAATGTCAAAATATTTTTATTTATGCCCATGACTCAGGTTAAGCCTGAATTTACCTTATAGTTTTATTATGCATGTATCACTGAAGAGATTGTAAAATGGCATAGTAATTTAAGCTAATCTATTCATTTGAGGATTAGTTTTCTGACCATGGATGGACTTTTAAAAAAGTGGCCCGAGACATAAAACCCTCTTGCTTTGTAGGATAAAACCCTCTTGCTTTGTAGGAGACTGTTTTTGTGTGCACAGGGATCTGTCTGCTGCACCTACCGCCTGTTATCCTCCATGCAATGATTTGATTCACTGTTAAGAGGACACCCATGGGGAGGTTCTAGAGTTTCCCGAACACCTGGGAATGTGCAGGTCTGGAGCAGGTTTGAAGCATAAATCAGGGAGTGGAGTCTTGGTGTGTTCCACACCCCAGGCAAGAGCTACGGTTTGCCTTTCTCAATAAGGTGATGCGAAGTGAAATTAAGGTCGGAGAGCCATCAGCCCAGAGAGGCATGTGAGGACTGTGGGTTTCTGGCCGAATTTTTTTTCATGGTGGCTCAGACCAAAAGCAGCTCCTCTCTGCCCACACTAGTGTGGAGAGAAGTTGCAAGACACCAGCGGGCTGAGGAGAGGGCAGAGTTGCAGACTTCTCCCCCTCCCCCCCAACACACACACACACAGAGGTTGTGGGCCTGACTCCCTGGCCAGCCTCTGTGTATCCTGGGGGCAGCTTCTCCCAGGGACAAGTGTAGGAAGAGGAATGGAACACCGTGGGGTCCTCCTTCACAGGACATTCTGCTCGTACATTTTAAGGGCCTTGGAAACCTTACACTCTAAAACCGGAAATCAGAAAAGTTGCAATAACTCCTTTGGATGCTGAGGTCAACTTCTGTCTGTTGGCAAGTGCTAGAACATCCTCTTAACTGAGGAGACCTTTGTGTATTTTTTCAACCTCCAGAAATATTATCCAGTGTAAAAAAACACAAAAACAAAAAACCCCCAACACCCAACACCAGCCAGCGGCTGTGTTATTTAACTCTTTATCTCTTAAGAACAGAAAGCTAGATGTAAAATCCTCACCCAAGCAGTCATTTGAATTTAAATTCTGGCAGCGCTAGTAGGAAACTCAATTGCTTCCATTTGAAGGGCCAGGAAATTGAATTGGAAAAAAAATAAATTTGAGGGATTCCCAACTAGTGGCAGCATGAGATGAATAAGAGAAACAGGGAGGTATGGGATGATCTTATTACCAACCCTAAAGGGTAACACACTTTTGGAGGCAGAGCTCAGGGGCGACTCCACTGATGGTAACTGCTGCAGGTTCTCTGTGATCACAGTTCGCCAACCCCGAGGCCGCCCTGCGGGCTTTCCACACTGCCAGCCCCTTCCCAGCCCTCCCGCACCGGATCTCCTCTTTTCTTGAGCATCCTGTGTGCTGGCCTAGGCTATTTCTAGGCTCCTGCTCTTGTTGCTTCCCAGATACCAGTTTCAGTTCCAATTTGTCCTCAAAGCCTCCAGATTGCCCCCTCTCCCGGCCCTTCCTCCCCCCTCCCCCACTCCGTCTGTGATGTTCTCTTAACAGTTTCTTGATCTTCCATGATAGCCCTGATTTTTCTCGTAGGGTTGTACCTTGCCTTGACTGGGGTGAAACGTACTAAAAACACAAGGCTGACTTACGTACATTTGCAGCTTGTCTGTATCTAGAACGTACTTAATACTGCCATGATCCTCGAATTCTGAAAACCTCACCAAGGTCAACGGTCTCCAAACATGTATGCTTTCTGCTTAAAGACAGTCTGTTGGGTCCCTACATCCCTAAGATAGTATCTGTCACTGAACCAGACCTCTGGATCAATTCAGCTGCGTTCGGGTGCTATTTGGTATCACTAAAACTCAGAATCCTGGTCAATGGCTGACCTTTTGTGTTCATAGGATCCTAAAATTTTAATGCCAGGAGGTACCTGAAGGACCCAGACGCCTGTTACTGGGGAAGCAGTTGGGAATCAGTGTTGAGTGACATTTCTGAAGCCACATGGCCCAGATGTGTGGATCCAACTGATACTATCACTAAGAGTCCTGTCCACAGAGTCTTCCTGGCAGAGACCTTAATTACACTTGACATCACCAGTCAGCTATGCTCGCTGACCGTTTGGGAATGGCTGGCTTTCTGTACATCAACACCATCATCCAACACAATCCCCTAAACCACCTTTTGCTAAAGTCTGATATCATTGGGATAGAATTAACATCCAAAGTGGACTGAGCACCGAGCTCAGGGGGCTGGGAGAAACGTTAACAATGGATTAGCCATTGCCTCGCTGAGGATATGGCAGCTGCTGACTTCAGTCAAGTTCAGACCCTTAAAAAGAGTGGAAAAAAGAAAGCACATACTTTCCAGGGCCTGGGCCAGGCCAGCTGGACCAGCACCGTGGCAAAAAGATCACTTCAGTTTCAGAAATACGAGCTTCTGAGCTTGCACCCGGGAAGGGAATGTGAGGCCTCGGGTCTGATTTGGCATTACGATGTAGGCCTGCTTCACCTCAAGTTATATCAGACACAGTCCCTGTGGAAAAACCAGGAGAATCTAGAGGAAAAAAACCAGCCTTTCACTTTACCATAAGGAACAAAGTGTGCATGTGTGTGTGTGTGTGTGTGTGTGTGTTTAAAGACCTGCATCTGAAGTCAACAGTTTGCTTTTTAATATACAATTTTTTATTGAAATGCATTGGTTTATAACTTTATGTAAGTTTCAGGTGTACAGCTATATAATTTGACATCTGGAACACTAATTCATGATCACCACCCAGACAAAGTCTAGTTTCCTTTCCCTCCCATACAGTTGCCCATTTCTCACATCCCTTACCCCACCCCACTTTAGCAGGCTTTTTAAGAACTCTTGGGTTTCTGTATAAATGTATACTTCTCCTGTCCAGAGTTTGTCTGTTAAGGGAATAAAGTGCAATTCAGGTTTCCGAGTTGGAAGCCTGATTAATCTCTCTGCCAGTTACATATGGAAATAAATTAGTAAATGGTCCATCTGGGACTAAACTACTGCAGAGATGATAAATTATAACCCTTGTATATGTCTGTGTTGCTGAAGACTAAGTTATGCTCACCAGGAGCTGCTGAACGATAGATAACTAGATGCTCTATTGTGGTCAGAGGAATAAAATTTAAAAAATAATACAAGTAGAAATTTTATCTTGAAATGTTCCTTGGGAGAATGGTTTGGTGATGCCAAGTATGTTCCTGAGAACTGCTGTATCTGCAAATATTTGAAAAGAGAGTCTCAAGGGCATATGAAACATTTTACTTTTATATGTTCAAAGACCAGTATAATAACAGGTATTAATTAGATCTCAATGAGGTATTTCTAAGCCTATGTGATATTAGATATGTTATCTATTATATCATCTAGATAATTCTGAATCTCCATGTGGTATTACAGTTTCTAATCTCCACTGCAGCTTCATGTCTATTTTCTAATTTAAATTTCAAAGAAGCTAGGGCAAGTCTATTTCTATTTCTTGATCCACAAAAAATCGAAGAATAAGGGGCTGAGTGTCTTGCCCATGACTACATGGCAGAGCTGAGATGGGCCACCAGATATTGCCAATTCTGCATCCAGCTTCCTTTCACTCAGAGGCTTGTCTGATGATAGCAAAAACATTTTCAGTAGCCCATCATTTACCCAGCAGCATCAGGAAAGAAAACATTCTATTTATGTCAGTTTTCTAGAGGCAAAAGCCATAGCTTCAAGATCATGAAAAGTTTTTTTTTTTTCCTAATAGGAGGCATTGAGTATAGACTTTATTTCTTATGACTCACCACTATACACTTGAATTATTTTATAAAACTAAAACCTCAGGTGTCCTGGGGGCTTTTAGGTATGGTAGAATTTTGCCCTTTTGCAGAATGGCCCGAGGCTACTGTGACATCTAGATTCTTGCACCTACTTTAAAATTTTCTTTTGTGTCTTCCTCCTGGGCAAAGCTTCAGCAATTATCCTTAAAGCAACCGAAGGCCTCTCTCCTTCTAGAAATGCAATAGGAAAACTACAGAGAAGCAGATGGACTTAGAAATCCTCAGTCACTTCATTCATCAGACCTCAATCTCCAGACATAAGCAGTGGGTGTGGCTGGGTGATTTTCATGTCAGAAAGAGAAGTCACAGGCCCCCTGCGTTCCCCTGTCTGATTTTAGAAGTAATCTTGTCCCAGGCAGAGCACCTTCAAGTGACTCATGTATCGGTCAGTCCCTGGCTACCTAAGTAGCCCCCACTCTCGCCTCTGGAGCTTCCTTTCAGCTTTTGCAGTTTGCACCTGTCAAATTCCTGCCCTAACCTGTTACAACTACCTGTGTCTTAATTTCTACCCCACCCCACCTCCACCAGAAACCCTCTTACCGGCAGAGGAAGTGACACACTCTGCAGCTGAGTGAAGGCCTCTCTTTGCTCCTATTGTGGAAAGTGCATTTCTCAAAGGTGGGGATTTCCTCATGCTCTCTGGCCCTTTCTCCCTTACTCCATGCTTTGCCCTTAACTGGAGCTCAACACACAGTAGGTTTAGAATGATTTAATAACACAAGGGATGCTTTGATTGGGTGAATAAATTAATAACACAAGATGTAGCTGAATCTCTTAGAGGGCCTGTTTTAAACGATGAAACCTACTTTGAAATATGCAGAGTCAGTTGATCTTGGATGGTAGTGGGGGGTGGAAGGGCCAGAAGTGCATTTCCAAGAAAGTTTTACGATGATGTTGATGCTGGTACTGTAAGGAACCACAGCTTAGAAAAACACCAATCTAATGAATTTATTTCCTAATATTCTTGCACAAAAGCTCATAGGATAATACCATCCTTTGCATGAGTCTATTGATTTGTCTTCCTTGAAATGAAGGCTAGAAACTTCCATTAGAAATTATTATGCAATTTGTCTCATTTTGCAGAATTATTGGTTAACTGTGACCCAAGAACTTGCAGGTCATTTAGTGAGCTTTGATTTGATGCCATCTTTCTCCGGAGGAAGCGAGCCCAGATTTTACAACAGAATAGTGTGCGACATTGCAGCCTGTTTCTGGTCTTCGCTGTGGCTCAAAGCTGGCCCCCCACACTGGCACACCAGCCTTGAATGCTGTCTTTGCTCATGTTTCGGTGGCAGCTGTTGTAAAATAAAATGCTCTCACACATGTCTCAGCCACAGCTATAGTAAAATAAGATCTCCTTGTGATGTGTGTGTATTTTCAAATTTCCGGGTCCTTGTATGTCCCATAAGGCAGTTGCAAGAACACTCTGTCGCAAAAGACTCAGCACTTCAATAACGTTCCAAGAAATAAAGAGGTCTGTTGAAATTGACTTTTTCATTGAAGTTTGTCTGTTTGTGTAGAGTGGGCCAAGTTGACCTGCGTGGTAACTGAGAGGGTCCGCTGTCCTCTTCTGCTCTAATCCTGTCGTCTTCTGCTTCTCTCAGCAGTCACTAGGAGCCCCATCTTCTGGAAGGCCAGCGTTCCCGTGACCATGGAGGCCTCTCTGTCCTGTCTGTGACTGGAGCAATGCTGACCTCGGTTTCCTGGACCCATTCTGACTCAGGTAACCACACCCCACCTCCCCCAGTGACCCACACCTTGGGAAGCTTTCACTGAATAAGTGAACTACCAAAACTATATTTAAATGTAAGTGCCAAATTGATTGCCTCTCCACCAATTGCTAACCCCCCTTTTCCCAATCTTCTTAATGATCAATTATGCAGCTGATCAGACTGACAATGTGGTCAATCCAATTTAGACATTAAGATAATGAAAACATTGACTCACAGCATTATTTAAAATGTTGCTGTCTCTTGGACTCTCAAAGCAACAGGAACATTGGGGTTTTCATCTCGCAACTAACTCTACCATCGTAGTTCCTCTAAGCCACTTTTTTCCCATAATTCTGTAGTTTTACTTGAATTACATTAATCTTCCTAATGTTGTGCCTTTTAATTGAGTTCCATAGTATTATTGAGTATCAGTTATGTGTTCTATGGACAGATGGGGATAAGAGTGTGAGCGTGGAGCTATTCTCATGGTGCTTACAGCCCGAGACCCATGGCTCACTCGTAGGAAAATGGTGGATGGTGTTGCTCTGTTAAGGGCGGGGCTGTGCACTGGTGTCAGCTTTGCATGGTGAATTGGGAGACTTTGAGGACTGGGACTGAAATAACAGAGGAGGGAGGACTCCCTGTGGGGCTCACCAGGGCAGGAGGAGGACAGAGGAGTGACATGGAGCTTTGACGAGAACACAGAACGGAGGTCTGTATGAAACCCAGTAGGGAGGTTCCTAGCTGCCTGGACCAGCCAGGATTAGGAGCCTGATTCTCTGTTCCAGCCAGACCCAGCCTCTCTCAGAGTCTGGGCGACTTCAGGTTTCCCTGGGGAAACCCAGCTGTCCTGTTACAGAGGGGCCTTGGTTGGGCAGTGGCTTTCTTCAGGCAACAGTGGCCACTTGGCCCAGACTCTTCCGCTTCCTTGGACCTGTCCACACCCGGCCTCTGCCAGTCTGCGCTCCCCACCAGGCTCTGCTTGGCCCATGAGGCCTAACGAGGACACAGGATAACCCAGAGTTTGTGTGAGGCCAGTATCAGGGGCTCACAGGGTGTGACTCTCAGCTGAGAAGTGGGGTTGAAGGGTAGGAAGCATTAGCCAAGAACTTGAGTATGTGAGTCGATGCTCACAAGGTATCCAAAGAATTCTGAAATCCAGAATCCAGGGAAGCTCTCCAGACCCTCATGAGGGCCAGAGTCAGGGTTTGGGAGCCAGGTGCTCTGATTAATGTTGGGGGTGATCCAGCAAATACTGCCCATGTCCAGATCTTTTTTCTTTTTTCTTTTTTTTAAGATTTTTATTTATTTATTCATATAGAACTGGGGTACAGGCCAGAGATGCGGAGGGTGAGAGAATTCACCAGAGACAGAGTGGGAAGCAGAACAGGCAGATAGATGAAGTACACTGCTGAGGGGAGCAGCGGGCGGGTCGGGAGAGGTCTGCCTCGCCATGTGGATCTCCTCCGGGGCAGGCAGGGATCGAACTCATGCGGAAGTGACTTTAGCTTCTTAGTGCAGCGCTTTAACCCGCTGAGCCACCAGGGAGGGCCCCATGTCCAGATCTTTTGGATAAAAACCTTCTGCCATCAAGGTGTCTCTGACAGTGGCTTACCAGGGGGCTCTCACTTTTCCTGGTATCCTGCCATGCCACATGTTCTGGGGTGCTCCCTGGGGTGGAGACCCAGAAGTTCAGGGCCTGAATCCCCAGCTTCAAGGCAGTGGAGAACCAGAGTAATGAAATTTGTGCTCCTCTCAAGCTGAGAGCCTAACACTTCATCGTCCCTCTTCTAAGCCAGTGCAAGGGTCGGTCAAGTGCAGTCCAGTGACCCCACGTGGCCTGCCGCTTGTTTGTATGAGACGGACAAGCTGACAGTCATTTTTTTCTATTTTTTAAATGCTTGGGAAACTTTAAAACAGTAACATTTTGTGCCTCATGAAAATTTTATGGAATTCAGATTTCAATGTCCCTAAATAAAGTTTTACTGGAACATAGTCATGTTCATTCATTTCCAGATTATTTATGGCAGCTTTTGTGTTGTAAGTGGAACTGGATAGAGTGACAGAAACCATAAAATATTTACTTTATGACCCTTTGCAGAAAAAATTTGCCACCCAGTGATCTAGGCAATTCTGTGAGTACCTGTATTACCAAAATTAGAGGTGTGAGACTTTCTCCCTCCATAAAGAAAATGGGATTTTCTTGAAGGATAAGTAGGATTCTCATAAGGGAAACCTGAAGGAATCTTCTAGATTGATATAGAATCGTTCACACTTCATAAATTAGTTGGAATTTCCATTCATCTGCTTAACTTTCAATTAAATCGATACGACATTAAGACCATCTCATTTCAGGAACCACACATTAGGGTTGTCTTTAAAACGAGAAGCCGTGACTTCTTGGATTAACCTCAACGTTGGAATAAATCAGCAGCAAATTAAAACTCACCATGCATTTTGGAACTTTTTCTTTTTTATGTGGCTCTGGGTCTGAATTGCTTTACTTTAAACCAAATCAATAGTTTGTTTTTAACCAAGTAATCATTGAAAAGTTACTATGAGGAAACTCTGGCACTGACCTTGGCAATATTTGCCCAATCTGGTTAGGATTCATGATATTGAGCAAAAACGATGGAACAAGTTTGTGTGTGTGTGTGGGGGAGGGGGGGGTCCAGCCCCACTACCTAGCTGGGGGGCTGCGTGTGGGCCCCAGTAGAGAGCACTCACCAACCCTCAAGGCTCACTGCAATGAAAGCTGGTTTCTTACTCACCCAGAGCTATTAGGCCCCACTGGGCCCATGCTCACCTTCATCACCATCCTGTGACACCCACATCTCAGAATATGGCTTCCTGGCAGCTGTTCCACGTGAAGACTTAAGTTACATACCCATTCTTTATTTTTTGTTTAATAGAGGCTTCACTTTGCATTTTCTGACTTTGACAAGCATTTCCTCTCCCCATGAGGAAGCTCGGCCCTTTCACTTAACACAGGTGGAGCCACAGACACCTGCTGGCTAAAACCTTACCTCCTAGGCACGTCCGGCCTCACAGCACCAGCTCTGCTGTGTCCACCTGGGCACTGGCTTCTGTGAACTTGGGTACTGTCTCAGCCTTCTTGGCATAAAAGTTAGCAACCATAATACCTAAGGTTCAGTGCCGCCTACTCTCGTTTGAGGCTGTGTTGTAGGAGAACCCACAAGGGTGCATCACAGGGACCTCACTTCCTGCCTCCAGATGCCATCCCGGGAGAGGAAACATGACCCGCTCGCAGGTGCCCTGGACCAGGAAGGAGCCCGTGGCTCCACACGTGACCCTGCTTTCCGCTGGAGGCCCAGAAGCCAGAGGAGGGGCGGCATTGAGGGGTCCCCTGCCCTGCAACTCTAGATCCTGGGAAGAGTCTTTACTTCCATGCTTCTATTTCTCACCACTCAGGGTTAAATGAACCCAGTGTGGCATTTCCCCACACAGTTTCAGAGAGGCTCCAGTCAATAGATGAAGGTCTCTCGGGTTGTAGAAAATAGGTGAGATGTGATTGTTGCCTAATTTCTTTATTATGTGAGAGCGGTGATGAGCTAATAGCAGGGTCCTCTCTCTCTCACACACACACTCCCTATGCCTGGGAGCACTCTTGCACTCACCAGTTGACCTAATGTAATTGTAGAGTCTTCCCCGTCACTCCCAGAAATGCTCTGGTACGAGAGGGCATTCTGTGATCACCCCAGCTCTCATCATCATCGTCCAGATTAATGCCAGCTCCATTTATTGAGCTTTCTGAGAATGAGATGCTCTTCTAAGCTTTTGTCTGCTTCGCTTCATTGAATCCCCAAAATAAACGTGTGAAGTAGGTACAAGTAATCTCCTCATTTTCAAATGAGATAACAGATGCAGAAAGACTTGAGCTGTTTCTGAGCCCACTGCTAGTGAGTGGCCCTGCTTGGCATGGACCCAGGACTGTCCTGCTCTTAAGGACTGCGTAGGGTTGCCTTCCCCTCCTTTCTGAAGACTTGACCAATGCCCTCCCCACCACTGACTTGGGAGCCTGTCCCTAGACCACTCACAGCACTAAGTGGTGAGTCCAGCTCTTTGTGACCTTACACAAGCACCCCCTCCCTTTTTTTTTTTTAAAGATTTATTTATTTATACAGAACTGGGGTACAGGCTAGAGATATAGAGGATTCACCAGGAACAGAGTGGGGAGCAGAACAGGCAGATCAACGAAGTACACTGCTGAGGGGAGCAGCGGGCTGGTCAGGAGAGGTCTGCCACGCCATGTGGTCACCTCCGGGGCAGGCGGGGATCGAACTTTTGCGGAAATGGCTTTAGCTTCTCAGGGCTGTGCTTTAACCTGCCGCGCCACCAGGGAGGGTGGGCCCACCCCACCCCACCCCACCCCACCCCCTCCCTTGACAATGAAATTGGGACTTTACTTAAGAGCAGCCACTGCATTGTATCTCCAGAGAAACAAGAGGCTGGAGGCTGGAGTTGAGGTCTAGCCAGGGAAGACTTGATCCAGACTAGCCGCTCTCCCACAAGGCCAGCTAGGAGAAATTGAGCTCCGTGTTCAGGGAGTTTACTTATGAATTTGTTTATCAAAAATAATCCCGGGCTTCCCTGGTGGTACAAGGGGGTAAGATGCAGCACTTTGAAGCTATCTGCAGCCACTGCAGCATGAGTTTGATCCCTGGCCAGGGAGCTGACCTACATGGCACAGCAGACCTCTCTGTCTCCCCACAACCCCCCTCAGCAGTGTATTTCAGTAGATCTGCTTGTTCTGCTCCCCACGCTGCATCTGACTTATATCCCAGCTCTGTGTACATAAATAAGTCTTAAAAAGAAAAATCCCAACCACAGCTGAAGTGTGCTTATAGAATAATGTCAAGTTCAACCCCTCTGCTAACACGTGAAGATTCATTTCCTTGTTTCCTGGCCTTCCTAATCAGTGTTCAGAACCGAACCCATGAAGTCAAAGCAAACATTCACTGGAAAATGAGCCCAGTGTGGCAGGGTCTATGTTGCTTGCTTCAAAAGCCCCCTCCCCAGATCATTATACACCGTTTCTAAATGTACAAAGAAAGGAATTCCATTATGAAAGAAAAATTAGATGGAAATTTCTAATCCTGTCTCATAAACAATATAGGAATAACTTTAACATATTCTGCTTTAAGCATGCATTTAATTTGTGCTCTGGGAACCAAATAATGTTGCTAAGATAAAACATTCTAATAATGATTTATGTAAATTTATTTGTACAAAGTAATGGTGTAGTCGCCTATAGCAAATTGGTTGGAATATGAGATGACATTTACGAGGTCTTGTTTTTCCTCCGAATGAATCAGTGCAGCAATTGAGAGACTCCACAAGGGGAGAATCCATGTTCAGAATGGAAGCTGGTGCCGGGAGGTGGTGTGAATAACCAACAGACTCAATCCGTGGTCTCTGGTGAGACAGCCTCCTTCCTCAAAGCCTTTGCGAAAGCCAGACGGAGGTTGATGATGCTAGTTCTTCAAGGTTAGAGCATTGGAGGTTGATGATGCTAGTTCTTCAAGGTTAGAGCAGTGTACTTCAGTCATGGCAAACAGCTCGAACACGAAAACCCTTTCAGAACGAGAGCAGTCAAAAACAAATCACTTATTGTCATGGTGCCCTGATAGATAAAGTCAGTAACAGCACAGGGTGCAAAGAGGCCAAATGTAATTAAAAACTGCAATTAATCTCAGTTACTTTAATACCAAGACTTGAGTCATAAATAGGATCCAAATGCTAATAAACAAAATAACAATCCCACCGAAGCCTGGTTCATAGGCGGAAAGGGTGTTTCCCTGTTGACTGAGTCGTTAGCACCTTTGCTAATGGCCCTAGGTGTTTCCCGGAAAGCTTTCATCGAATACAAACCCCCACATGTGGAAAGGGCTTCTGGATCTATGCTTTGGCCTTGTAAATGCCCAGGATAATGTTCCATAACCTGCGCAATTTGGAGAAGTTACGATATTATTAACACCTTCGTTTGGGAAAGCGTTCCATTTTTTTCTCAAGGTATTTTTTCTCTCACCTTTGGTGGTCATAACTATTTTTGTGAGGTAGGTAAGGATTTGTATTCTCTAGATAGGAAAACTGAGCGCCACAGCTGTCCCAAAGGCAGGTCCCAGAGCAAGACAATAGCAGGGTCCAGCGGCCCCCCCGCTAATGCTTAAGCAGATGAAAGATTGGTGCGCTCTGAGAACTTGCTTTATTTAATGCAAGCACTGAGCCTTGAGCCCTCATGAGCCATTTGGGAATGGCACTAACTGTTCTGAGAGAAGCTGGCTGGGCTGATTGGACAGGATGACTTTGCCTTCGGGTCGGAGGCCGCAGTGGGACCCAGACTTGAGGGCTGAAGTTAGAGCTCCTGAGAGAGAGGGCATAAAGCTTGAACAGGACTTAGACTTGAACTGGCCTCCAGGAAAGAGGGGAGACCGGGTCTCCAGAGGTTCCTGTTCCAGTACTCATTCCTGACTGTCCAGCAGGTGTGGATTTAGCCAAGAGGCCCAGGACCCCCAGAGCAGGGCAGCGGGGTGCAGGTGAGACTGTCCACCCTACCATCAGATTCCATTCCTTGCTGTTCTGAGCTGAATGACTCAGGGGTAAAGGCTGAGGTTTGGTTCCTGGAAATTAATGTCAGGCATCTGAGCCTCCATTTCTTCTTCTGTAAAATGGGGATCATGATACTTACCTTATAGAGATCCTGTGATAATTAAATAAAATCACTCTTATGAAATCCTTGGCACAGTGCTTGACGGAGAGTAAAGACTCACTTGATGGTAGCTCTTCAAAATGATGATTGTTATCATTACATAACCATTTATGGTCCTGTCTGATCATTAGAAATGAGCTTTAAATGCTTCTTTTATTGAAATGAGAATAAATCTAAAAGATTTCTAAATCAGCTGTCTCTGTACACTGAAAGATAACAAAGCAAATGTGAAATTCATTCATTTGTCCTTTCAATCCCCAGTTCTTGGTGTTGAAGAATCTGTGCACGTTGTTTTGAGGGATGGAGAGGCCAGAAACAGTGTTCTGGTCCTGGGGATAGGGGAGATTTTTGCACGTGGTGAATGGGCCCTGAGCGGTCACTTTAATAGACACCGCCTCTGGCTTCAGTTTTTCGGTGCGAGGCCCTCCCTTGCGCACATGTTCCTGGCCACGGCAGGCCAGTCCCCTGGGTCGCAAGTCCGAACACTGCCTTTTGTTAAAATTCATTTCCACAAGAAGCATATCCATTGCCTTCTTATCGAGGGTTGAAATGAATCCGGAGTCAAATGTGTCATTTTTTTTTTTTTTTTTGAGACAGCTCTATAGTTCTATCATGTTAGAAAAGGCATTTCACAGGAGTTCTAGGAAGGAAGATAAGGAAATAGGAAATGTTCTCCAGTGAAATGAGAAATAAGTCACATTTGGGATCCAGTGCGGCCTGTTTCGGTGGTTCCCTCATGCCAGGGGTTCTGTTGTGTGGACGCCAGAGGAGATCAGAGGGGTCTTCCTGGGGTTTGCGGTCTGAGGGTGGGGAGGAGGGGATGCAGCGTTCAAAGATGAACTTTGCCCCAGTCCAAGACAGAGAGGAAACCAAGCGCAGGTTAGCAAATTCAGTCGCTCAGTTGGCAAAATAAAAGGTCAGCAACCTAAGCCCATCCCCAAAACTGCTTCTGAAAGTCTCCTGTGATGCAAAATCACCGTCAAGGAACCCTCTTGATCCGGGCCTCCTGACCCTTCTGCGTGATCGTCTCCCCCCACTGGCCTCCGTTGTCTCCACCGTCCACTCGCCAGAGGTTTGTAGCCTGTGACTGCCCTCAGCTTAGCAGGTGTTTGAGATCTGCCAGCAGTGAAGACTTTCTTCCTGATTTACCGAACAGAAAGAAAAAAAAAAATGTTTGAAAAGACGAGTAGGCATCTGCCTTGGCCGCAGCGCACTGGGTGAGGAACACACAGTCCCTCGTCCCTCCGGGGTAACACTGTGGCGGCCCCATCCCCAGAGGGCCAGCTGTTCCTCTTAATCCCCATGGCAAGCGAGGATTCTGCCAGCTGGGGCCCGTGGGGGCACATGTGTGTCCACGCTTGTTACTTTAGCCTCCCTCGGGTGAGTGCATATGTTCTTCCAAAGTGGGGATTTGGGTATCACTGGGATGGAGTCAACTCAGGCCCAAAATCAGACCTGTGTTCCAAGGTCAGAGCTCCAGGAGATGTAGAGTGAGGCACCGGTGAGAGCTTGCTGGCTCCATAAGATGGGATTAGGCTCAAAGAAACAGCTGGAACTCAGCCTAGGGGCATCTCTCAGGGAATGGGAAGAGAAAAGCTGTTCGAATTTGGCTTGGCATCTCTGGAAAAGAATGGCATCCCGCTGGCCCAATTGCTATGATAGTTTAGCATGAAGGTGGGCAAGGAGGGGAAGGTGGTTTGTAAGTAACAGCACCCCCAGCCCAGCCAGAAGGTCTCTGGAAAGCTGGCTCTGTCTACATGCGACCCCGTAGGAGGGGTTTTGTGAGATGAAGGTGTCTCCGGGCAGGAAGCCTGAATCCTTCGGTTAGCATTCCTGCTCTCTTGCCGGAAGCCCAGGAGACTTCCTTGTGGTTGACTCATTCTCCCTAAATCCCAGAGGATATTCTTAACTCACATATAATGCATAGTTTTCCAGGTGAACAAAAGGAATCAAGTAGTGGTTGTACCTAATTGGGGTGGGGTGGGGGGTCCAGATGACTCACCGATTCAAGTTTACTAGAATTTCCTTGTGATTAGTTTGAGCTGATGAATGGACACCCCTTCTAAGAACTGGGCAGCGCGATATTGTTGGAGGACTGTGATCTCTGGAGTGCTCCATCAGGGTTTCTAAGCTAAACAAGGAAATGCTACAGATACAGAGTGGCATATGACTGTGTAATAGGTAGGTAGGTGCTTGATAAATGCTTTTAAATAGTGACAGCCTGTTATTATTATGGCATTTAACTTCATCCCTCACATGAATGTAACTGAAACATTATACTTAGTTACAAGAATGTGTATTGTTTTGTGTGGTGTGTGTGTGGACAGGTTTCCCCTGCCAGCCAAAAGGAGAGAGTTTCTATGAGATGACCTCAAGCAAAGAAGCAATTAACATCAGATTCTGTGAAAAATTTTCTAGCCTCCTCAGACCCCCAAAATAACTCCCTAAATCACACCAAATAGCACTTCAAACTTAAAATAACACTAACATATAGTAAAAGTAGGAGTGATATAAATACCCAACCTATATGAAGTCATTCCCGGGAAGGAGCTTGGCGGTTCCACTCTGGCAAACTCGACGGTAAAACTGATGTTTGGCTTTTATCAATGCTTTTGGCTTTTATCATAAACTGAAAATCCTCTTCTGATTTCTTTCGGGGGTATAAGCAGGTCTTTTGTAAAAGCGAACCGAATTAACCTGATCTATCAAGAAGCAATGTATATGTAAATATATGTGTCTATGCATGAAGGCAATTTATAGGATCCATTGTTTTCTTAAGATGTGGAAATATCTAGATTATCACCATTGTAACTGGCTCTACTTTTATATCCTTCTGATCCTACTTCTTTTTTTTTTTTTAAGATTTATTTATTTGTGCATACAGAACTGGGGTACAGGCCAGAGGCTCAGGGGCGGTGAGAGGCTTCACCAGAGACGGAGTGGGGAGCAGAACAGGCAGATCGATGAAGTACACTGCTGAGGGGAGCAGTGGGCGGGTCAGGAGAGGTCTGCCATGCCATGTGGTCACCTCCTGGGCAG
This sequence comes from Condylura cristata, assembly GCF_000260355.1. Lineage (NCBI taxonomy): Eukaryota > Metazoa > Chordata > Mammalia > Eulipotyphla > Talpidae > Condylura > Condylura cristata. The sequence continues at coordinate 9,828,070 of NW_004567114.1, forward strand.
GCGGGGATCGAACTCATCCGGAAGCGGCTTTAGCTTCTCAGTACTGTGCTTTAACCCGCTGCGCCACCAGGGAGGGCCCCTGATCCTACTTCTTTTTAAGCCCTTCTGCTGGGGACACATAAGTAGTTTCCGGATGTATATGTGTTTAAATGAAAAAAAAAAAAAATGTCAACAAGCTGCTATTTATTTTATTAAACAGCTTGAGCAGAGATGTTTGGTCTGATTGCCGGAAATTGTTAGCTTATCACTGAACTGTCCTGATGATTCTTATTATTCAATTTGCATTGCTTACGATAATAATTATTACTACATGAAAGAGCATGGTGCTTTTATTTGTATAGTTCTTTCATTAATAATTTAATTGACTATTACATGCAAGTGGTTCTACAACACACACATACATCAAAATACTTAAAGACTGGCCCTGGGCACCTTGGAAAATCAGAATTTAGGGATAAATGGTAAGACTCGGGGTGGGGATATAGGTGGTAAGTCGGTCCTGCCGCTGGCTTGACTGTGCACTTCCCCTGATACTTTTTCCAAGCTTGTTATCGATTGACCAGCAGTGACTCTGATCTGGTCATTTTAACAACTAAGAAATTAGATCACAGTATAGTTATTTTGGTCACTAAAATGACCGGATTGGTACTGATTTATAAGTGAAAGGGTAATGTTGCCTAAAACAATAAATTGACCCCAAATGATTGAATCAGTGACTTCATGGCAACAGAATCTGTGTCTATGGGGCCTGTTCTTTAGAAATGAGGGATTTTATTCCCACAGCTCAACCAGTATTCCTAGGCTACATTGCAACTGTGTTCGACTTCCATGTTTTGCGACTTCTTGTTGCAGAACACTAGTTTGTAGATTTTTTTTAAGTGCAGGAGATATTATAATTTTGTCCTGATTTGCATATTATAGATGAAATAAAATGAATGCAGTTTGCCTTTAGAGAAATGACAAAACAGGTGGACTCCAACTCTGGGGGCTGTCCACCCATAGTGATGCTTGAGGAGATATATTTTCAAACTCCGGGTTCACAGGAAAGGTGGAAGCAGCAGCCCATGTGGCCAGCCCAGAACGATACCTGGAGGAGGTTACCTGTGCTGGTGGGGGGTCGTGGGGAAATCTCCCATGCCAGAAACTGGAGTTTATCAGAGTGATTGCCTTCTCTT
>NW_004567114.1:9829608-9871441 GCF_000260355.1 Condylura cristata
GGGGGGGGGTGGAGATTGAGAGCTCAGTTTTGTAATTTACCTTATGGAAAGGAGATTGGTTTCTTGTAATTAAAAGTTGTATCTACATTTGTGATAAACCATCAAATTCTACTACTGTGAACTCTGTGGGTATACACAATTTATTTTAATATAATTAAACACTTGACAGTCAGTTCATTGCCAATTTGGAAGAAGGGGGACCCATTCTGGTAGTTAATGGCATGTATTTGCCCCTCAGGGTAAGCTCCAAAGCTCAGGGGCATAACACAATGAAGGTTCATTTCTTGCTCACTGTATGTCTCAATTGACATAGGCTGGGGACTGCTTCCTGCTATCCTGGCTCTCGTTCACTGATGGAGGTGGACAGGATGTTCCCCATCATGTGGCTGAGGGAAAGGAGGAAATGTGGAAGCAGGCGCTGGGTCTAAATGCCACTCAGGAGTGGCACGGAGCATTTCCCCTCCAATTTTGCAAGCCACAGCCAGTCATGGTGCCTAAATTCAAGTCAGTGGGGAAAAAAATAACAACACCACTGTGACCTTGAAGGAGAGCTGGAGTGTGGCCAAGCATCTCTATTTGTCCACAGTATTCAATGTTAGAGAGAGAATTCCAGACAACTAGCTGAGCTGAGCAAGAGTAGAAGTTGTGAGAGTATTCTTTACATCCTTAAGAAAAGTGAACAGGGCCTTTCTGGTGGCCTAGGGGTTAAATCTTAGCATTATCACTGCTAAGGCCTGAGTTAGATCCCCAGCCAGGGAGCTGACCCACATGGCGCAGCAGATCTCTCCTGTCCCACCTGCTCCCCTCACCAGTGTGTTTCAGCCCATCCACCTGTTCTGCTTCCTACTCTGTCTCTGGTGAATCCTCTCATCCCCAACACCTCTGGCCTACACTCCAGTTCTTCTGTACAAAAATAAATAAAATACTTTTTTAAAAAAAAAAAGTGAACCAGTCACTTGCCTTGGGGTTGTTTCATATCTTCAGTACTGTCCTTTGCAGGAGCTGAGCTAAGGGGTATCTGGGTTCTATACCCCGCATTATTCTCCATCTCACATACACCTGTAAGCCACTCCAGCAGATGTGCAATGTGCTTGTTAGGTGCATCACGGCTTCCCTCCCCCAATGCCCTCACTACCTCTTAGCTCCCCCTACACACAATTCTGGAAGGGCCCCCATTCGTTGGCTTCCCCTTCTTGGGTGTTCACAGCCATCCTTTGTACTTTGCATCCCTATGGGTGCCTTCCAAATGGCACCCACCCTTAAGACACTTTCTTCGAACAGAGTCCAGTCAGTTTGGGGGTGAACTGTAGGGGACGTTGTTCCCCACCCCGCAGGCTCTGGGGTGCTCTATGCTCTCCTTACATCTGGCAGGCTGCCCTGGGTGCATGCTAGGAGCAGAACACTTGGGCCTGAGTTTGGGTTTCTAGTGAAACAAGCTCCATCAGGGCCTCAGCTTTTGTTCTTCAAGGTCCTACAAGGAATTTATATTCACACATGAGAGCCTCACTAAGCCTGCAGATTCAGCTCTCTGGAATATAGCTGGGAGTTAGGCAGAAACAAAAAGTGTCTCTCAGAGGACAGAACTGCTTTCTCCAACTCCATGCACTAAACGCCATCCAGGTCTTTGCTGAGACTATGTTTTGAACGCAGCCTTTTTCCTAATTAGCTTGGTTTTCTGATTCTTTCTGCTTTCTTAGATGAAAAAACTGAGTCACAGAGAGGTGAAAAGATTTGCTTCAAGGCTGAAGGCTGTGGTGGTAGAACAGGTTCTTATGATTCCAGACTTAGGATGATAATCAGTGTTTTTGATGGTGGCTGTAAGATAAGGAAAAAGGTTGAACTGTGTTTAACTCTTCCCCTCCACTCGCCACCTCCCCCCAACCCCCTCCCCGAAAGTAGTAGAAATATGTACTAATGGTAGGATGATTCCCTTCGAAATGGCCACTTTAATTTTTTAATCCTAGTGTGTGATGCATATCAGGTGACTCAGAAATTCCAGGAAGTGGAACTGGGCTTGGCAAATCGGCCAAGCCAATCTGAAGCTACTGGAGTTCTCTTTGCTGAACATCAAGTTTAGCTGGTCTATAAATAGGCCCTGATGAAATTGTTTTTGCACTATCAAGATGGAACCCAGATTCAGTCTGTGTTGTGATGATCTACCTGGTTCTTGGGTGCTGGGCTGGGAGATGGGTGGCTTCAGGAATATCTGGGAGCAGGGTCCACCCATCCCACTGCGGGTGACCACTGCCTAAAGGAACATCCCCTGCTTAGAAGCCGGTGATGGCCAGCCTGCTGCCATTATCCCTGCCGCTCATTTTCCTCCCTGGTGGAAACTTGTCACTGAATCTGGGGTGGTGAGAGCCGCTGGGAGAGGTGCTATGCTGCTGTGTCTGCTCAGGAGCCTGGGGCTGCCTCTGGGCTGAGCTGGATCCTTCTGAGGGCCAACATTTACTTTGTGCGGGCACTAACCCGCTACCTACAAGCACGGTGGTTATTGCTTCTCTCCCCACTATTATAAAGATTCAAATGGGCCCCCTGGCTTCTGCCTTAGTTTTCCAGTAGTGAAATCAGTGTGCTCCCTCCCACTATGCTGTATGCCCCCAAGGGTCAGCATTCAACCGAGAAAACCTCCAAAGAAGTGGTCGGGTTGGGTCAGCTGTCCCCTGTAATTTTCTATCTCATGTCAAGCAGTTTGCTTTGATCAGGGCCTCGTGCCTTGCGGGCCCTGGTAGTCATCTGTCCGGGCCCATGCTGGCCCTCAGCATCTTAGTATCCTGGCCCTGTGTCCTTCACTGGGCTGTGGGTTCCTGGTGGGCAAGCTCTCGATCCATCTCCCTAGATGGAAGGATCTAGAACTGGCCCTTAATTAGTTTTCCTATAACTTCTCCTGCCCCATAGGACTGGCTGGGCTGGAGAGAGGCACTAGAAGGCAACTAGTGAAAAAAGAGACCTCTCTACACTGTCAGTTGGAAGAGAGATGAAAAAGAGGTGCAATAACTGGGGTTTCCTTTTAGTTTGGCAAAGTCCTATCGCGGTGACAAAAATGGCTGTCCCCGGGAGCCTGAGTGTGCTGGTTACTCACTTCTCAATTTGCTTTAAGCAGAGTAACTTGCATGTCTTCATGGCCTTAGTTGCGATGAGGAGGAGGCAACATGAAAAGAGAAGGGATGAAAAGAAGGACTAATAAGTGGAGGTGATGGATCAGAGGCAGCAGGAAGTTTCAGAGGCGGGAGTCCCGAGATGCCTGGGGGTGCAGCACTTCTGCCTTCTCCTGCCCACATGCTCAGTGCCGGTCACAGAGTGACGTGTTCAGGGACAGCTGAACACGAGGAAAGCTAAGGAGATGGGGACACCCCAGTATTCTACCTATGTAATCAACTGTCCCGTGCCCACTTGGAGGGCCTGCCCCAAGGGGCACGATGCCTGCTGTCCCTGATCAGCTGTGAGTAGGCTTGGACTTTCCTCCAGCCAGCACAGACTCAGAAATATTGGGGCACAGTCCTTAAACTCCTCACTGTCCAATCAGGATCATCCATCAGTGGACGAGATTCAGCTTTACAAATCTTATTTCACCAGACGGAAAGCTGATCTCCTGGGCAGATGGTGCTCGTGTGGGCAGTGTGTGTGTCCCGTTCACCACTGTCACTCCAGTACCACTCGTCACAGTGACCTAGAGTTCACTGGAGGTGACATCACTAGGTCTGAAGACAGACGTGGCCTGGACGTCACAAAGATTTCATGATGGTTCCCAAGTCCTAAAATGCCCTCTCCTCTATGCCAGTCTGTCCCCCTTTAAGTCCTTTCCATCTCCCCTTCTCCCAAGACTTGCCACTGGCCACCTCTCCCAAAGACACCATCTCCAGGGGGAGGGGCTTCCTCCTGGAACCTGCTCCAGAGATCGGGGTGCATTTTTCAGGTAGTTTCCTGCCAGTGATAGCCAAAGTACTATAGTTTCCGCAGGGCTTGATTTTTTATTGCTTTAAAAATCAGAACAGGCCCTCCCTGGTGGTGCAGCGGGTTAGGACACAGCACTGCAAGCTAGCCACAGCCACTTAAGGGTGAGTTCGATCCCCAGCCCCGCAGGTGACCCACATGGCTCAGCAGACCTCTCCTGTTTTGCCCACTGCTCCCCTCAGCAGTTTACTTCATCCATCTACCTGTTCTGCTCCCTACTCTGTCTCTGGTGAAGCCTCTCACCACCCCTGCCCCTCTCGCCTGTACCCCAGTTCTGTATGCATAAATAAATAAATCTTAAAACAAAAAAAGAAATCAGAACCGCTTTTGGGTTAGTAACGTCACTCTCAGCGTCGGTGTTTGGACACATTTTCTTCATTAATTCACTAAGGTCTTCATTATTCATTAAGCAAGTATTCCTTGAGTGTGGTGGGCCAGGCCGTGCCTGATCTGGGGAGACAGAGCCGCATGCTCACTGAGGTCCCTGATTAGGCTTCTCTGATCTGGCGGCATAGACAGATGGCAGACAGAGATCTCTAGCCACAGTCCAGCCACTGCAGCAAGTAAACAAGCTGAGAACATACCTGTGGGGCTGGATTTAGACATCTCAGGAAGGAGCACACCTCAGCAGACACCTGGCGGGAGGCAGGTAAAGAAGGGCAGTGAGTATGTGTGTCCATGTGTGCACACATGGTGAGACAACTCACCTTCACTGTCATTTGGCACCTGGGACTTCTTTTGTGGGGAAAGAATCATAGGCTCAGAAGTTGCACAAATAGTGTAGCGAGGACCCCTTTCTTGAGCTTCTGCCATGATAGCGCCTTACACAACTGTGGTGTGTCATTGAAAGCAGGAAGCTGACGCTGGTACATGCTCTTTGCTGAGCCCCAGTCCTGCTTTCTCTGTGTTCATTGCTTGTAGGGACGTGTGTGCGTGCGTGTGTTGGCGTTTTGTCATCTCTTTAAAGCTAGTGTTGGTCTTTACAGGTTGTCTGATTTATTCTGCAACATTAATTGAATGCACACTCTATCATTCTCTGGTGGACACTGGAGATACCAGGATGAATGAGGGCAACATAAAAAGAGAGGCCTTTGGGCCGTCCCTGGTGGTACAGCGGGTTAAAGCACAGCAGTGAGACGCTAAAGCCACTGCAGCATGAGTTTGATCCCCGCCCCGGAGTGACCCCCATGGCGCGGCAGACCTCTCCTGACCTCCCGTTTGCTCCCCTCAGCAGTGTACTTCGACTGTCGGCCTGTTCTGCTCCCCACTCTGTCTCTGGTGAATCCTCTCACTGCTCCTGCACCTCTGGTCTGTACTCCAGTTCTGTATGCATAAAAAAATAAATTTAAAAAAAAAGAGAGAGAGAGAGGCCTTTGTGATTGGTTCAGGATAGTGGTCCAGAAAAGATGTGCGGATGTGCAAGTGAGGAGCCCTGGGTGGGAGCCGTGAAGACCCATCCTAGAGGCAAGCCAGAGAGAAGAGGCTGAGGGTAGCCAGTTAGATGAGTGGCTTATCAGGCTGAGGGTCGGGTTGGGTTGAGGGCTCCAGGCCTCGTCCTCCGTTTTAGCCAGAGTAGGAACTTGGAGGATACTTATGATTCGTTGATACGTCTGCTTAACTTGTTTTCTCTCTGATCCATCCATTTGAGCAGTAAAGGCGACATCTACTCTGTGTCGCTGTGGCCAGGGAGAGGCTCTTGATGCAGCCCACTAGCTCCCTCCCCCCAGGAAGACCTCAGAGTGGCGAGAAGCCCAACGCCTGTACACCGTCCACTCTGATAAACCAGCTTTTTGCTGCTGAGCGTCTGTGTTTGCATATCATTGACATTTGTTGTACACGGAGAAATTAGATGTTGTATACTGTTTAGATGTTCCACTTTTCTGAAGTGGAAGAGAGAAGCCTGTTGATTACTGGATCCACACAGATTCAGCAGTACCCATTCCCCCCAAAAAGGAATGTTCACATTTAATCAGAACACTTAGTATTTGGCTTTGACCTTTTGAGATGTCGTTTGGGGCAGCTGCCCTGTTAGAAGCAGCCGCGTGGCGCTGCAGGGAAAAGGTGTAACTAGAATGTCCCTGTCTTTTAGAACAAAATTCAAGGAAAAGAAGCTCCCTCTCCCCTCCTCCTCACACCTGCTGTAGAGAAGTAGCTTGGCTTTCTAGGGAGAGGAAGGTGAATAGTGGATACCAGATAAGTGTGCCATGGGCTCTGGAGAGAATTCCAGCATGGACCGGGCTCTCTGGAGCACACGACGGCAATCCTGGCCTCGGGTCTCCTATCTTCCCCTCCTGCCGGGGTCTGGCAGTCAGGTGCCCACGCCATCCCAAGCAGAAGGGAACCTACTGGCTCATCTGACTTTTGAGCTGTTTGTCTGGCTTTGGGTGAGAGTCATGGGGGGCAGCCACTTGCAGGGACCCTTGTGCCCACCCGACTCACCTTCCTAGCAGAGTTCATTTTCCTGATGCAAGTGATGGGGCCGCTGGCTAGCTTCTCCTTGCAGCAGTAGTTAGTACCTGCTCTAGCCGGAGGGGCGGTGGGAGCCGTGACTGTCAGGGTAAGATGGGATCGGCTGCCCCCTGTCCAGGGCTGTGCTCCCCTGCCCAGTGAGGGGGTGTCAGCAGGGCTGCCACTAGCCAAAGGACTCCCCCAGCACTGTGTGCAGCCTCTGGTACCAGGGGCACTCGACTGGGTAACGTGTCCAGTCACCCTGCTGCCTAGGCCCTGCATATTCTGGATCAAGGTGTCTTGTCTTGCTAGACCTCATTTCCCCATCTCTGAAGTGCTGAGAATCCTGAGGTTTCTTCCCACGCTGGTGTGCTGCTGTTGTGTCTGGGAGGTCTGGGTGCAGACTTAAAGGAACTCTGATTAAATGGGCGCTACTTTCCTTTTTTTTTTTTTAACATTTATGTATGCATACAGAACTGGGGTACACGCCAGAGGTGCAGGGGCGGTGAGAGGATTCACCAGAGACAGAGCGGGGAGCAGAACAGACCGACTGATGAAGTACACTGCTGCAGGGAGCAAAGAGGAGGTCAGGAGAGGTCTGTAGCACCATGTGGGTCACCTCTCGGGCGGGGATCGAACTCGCACTGCAGCAGCTGCGGCTAGCTTGCAGGGCTTCGTCCTAACCCGCTGCACCACCAGGGAGGGCCCAAAGGGCTCCTGTTTTTTACTCTGCTCGTTAGCAGATTGTCAAGGAATAGTGCAACCTTTTAGGAATTCTCTCCCAAAGGTTTGAGAGTCTCTACTGGTCTATCAGAGTAACAGTGTTGTTGTCATTTTAAGTCCTCATAGGTCATTTAAAATGGCCCTGTGGCTTTCAGAAAGGACACCTTCCTGCGTGACCTCTTTGCTGAACATCTTATTCAACAAACCCACGGATGGTTTGTAATTCAGAGACAAAAATGTTGAAATTGCCTCCAAGCAGGGACATAATAACTTAGCCTTCTGATGAGGAGGCAGAAGGGGTAAGCAGTAGAGAATTATTTTCTGGTCTGTTTGGAGAGCTTGCAAACGAAATTTGTTTCCTTTTGTCCTTTTCCACTCAGTAAATATCGACTTTGACTCTTGGCTGGGAGTAGGGCTGGAAGGAGCGTGGCTAATCTCTGTTTAAGGGCTTTATCTTCTCCAGGGCCAGGTCTGCCAAAGCTTTCTGCTGTGGTCCTTGACAGGGACCTGGAGGGGGTCGTGATGGCTCTGTTCGCAGAGGCTACGTTGGGCCTACCGGAAAGGCTGCACACCCAAGACAGAGTCTGAGGCAGCCTGGGAGGGCAGCTGGCTAACTTTTGGGTAATTATTTGTTTTGAGGGGTGCCAAAACTGCACTTGAAACGCAAATTATTCACTAGCATAATGGCCAAGCTCTCGGTTCATGCTGTATCTCCCCGCTGAGTTACAGACCGGGCCGGGTAATTTTCTGAGAAGCGCATTGTAAAGCGCTTAGTAAAAAGGCATCAAAGAGGCATTTGGTGGCCCAGTTGACCCACATGCTGAGTTTTAGGGGAGAACAATGTGCTCATCCCAGGAGGAAAGGAAATCTGTTCATAGAGCACCCAAGTGGCAATCTCTATGAACAGACCCGAGTGTTTCTGGCATAAGTACAAACAAGCTGGGCCCCAGAAGCCCAGGCGTGTCACCCAGGGCCAAGCAAACACAGAGGAGGCCGATGGCAAGACCCATAGAAAATGGGGGTCGTTTTAAAGGCGAGAAGCCTTGCAGCATGTGGCCATGGCAGTGGGAACCAGCACTGCCCCCGATCTCACGCTGGCCCTGAGCGCCCTTCTTCAGAGTCTCCGTCCTCCTGACATCACACCAGAGGATGAAGCTCCGGCCTCCTGGGAACTTACCTGCAACCACTTACTTCCTCACACCTCCCCCACCCAGGAAGTGTGTCATTCACACCTCCCACCTCTTATAAAAGCTGCTTGGAGAAGCAGCTGGGGCCAGAAGAATGGGGTTTAGAGAACTGAGGTCCTGTGTCCACCCCCAGTCACCACTTTGGTTGTTCCCTCTGTCTTCACCCCTTTGTCTGGGTCTCCTGGGACCCTACATGCATTTATTGAGCCCCGAAGCTCTGCAGGGCCTGACACCGGGTACTGGCCCTCCTTGAGCTTCTTATTTGTTAAAGATTTATTTTTATTTATTTATGTATACTAAAACTGGGGTGTAGGCCAAAGGTGGTAGTGAGAGGATTCACCGGAAACAGAGTGGGGAGCAAAACAGGCCAATCTATTGAAATCCACTGCTGAGGGGAGCAGTGGGGAGACAGGAAAGGTCTGTTGTGCCACGTGGGTCAGCTCCCTGGCCAACTGAACTAGGACTGCAGTGGCTGTGCACAGCTTCATAGAGCTGACTTTAACCCTTGTGCTACCAAGGAGGTCCCCTGGAGCTCATTTTTATAACACTGAGTCTTATACCTGAGATCCTATCACTATTTGCTGGGTGGAGAAATAAATCTCCTTTTGCAGCCACTTGTCTGTAGTTACATCCCACATGCTTCAACTGGAGAGTGTCCCAGTTGAGAAAAAGGCAGCCATCATGGAGACTTCTGTTAATATAGATTTCAGGCTGTGGCTTCAAAAATGCCAAGATCTGTGTTTACCATCTTTGTTTCCCTTCTTGGGCCCAGCGGGTGTGACAGGCCTGAGAGACTCAGCTTCCTAGTCAGTCATTCTGTGGTTATTGGGCAGGTGTTTGGTTGTTTTTTTAAAAAAGATTTATTTATTTATGCATACAAGAGCTGGGCACAGGCCAGAGGTGCAGGGGCGGCAGTGAGAAGACTCATCAGAGACAGAGTGGGGAGCAGAATAGGCAGATCAACAAAGTACACTGCTGAGGGAAGCAGTGGGCGAGATAGGAGAGGTCTGCTACGCCATGCAGGTCAGCTCCCTGACAGGGATTGAACTCGTGCTGCAGTGACCATGGCTAGTTTCGTAGTGCTTTAACCCGGTGTGCCACTAGGGAGGCTCTGGTAGGTGTTTATTGAAGACATCTATTTATTCCCCTGCAGAAACTCCTGGCGTCTCCAGCAAGCTTCTCCCTCCACACCTCAGGCAGGTTTTGCAATAATCCTGTGAGGCATACAAATGAGAAAATATGGGAAAGACAGGCCCCATGGAAAGGATGTCTTCTGGTGGGTTCTGCCCATGAGCTGATTAGTTGCCATGATTTTTGCTTCTTTCCCCCTTCCCCAGACAGGTATGTTGTCTCACTTTGCACTGAGAACATTGCGCTTTCCAGAGCTTAGGTATCTCGCCAAGGTCTTGCAGTTCAGAGAGGTGGAGCCAAGATTTGGACCTCAGCACCTGCTTCCAGAGTCCACGTAAGCTACCTTGAGAGCTGGCTTTGTCACAGGGAGCAGGCCCAGATGTCAGGAAGCCAACTCCAGATGAAACGTCAGCGGTTGGGCCAAGTCTGAACCAGAACTGCTGGTTCTCATGACTGGTCTCCACTCGCTCACACACCTGAACAGGCGTCTCCTGAAGGTCTCAGGAACAATGGGCTGGTGATAAAGCTGTGAGTTGACTGCTTTGAAGAGACTCACTGTGTCAGAAGAGGCAAAATTACTACGTTGGTTATTAACTCGGTGCTCCCAGCGGGCCAGTGGAGCTGATGGTATAGCTGGTGTGCGGGGCCTGTGGGCAGAGCTGTGTGGAGGGTGCGAGGTGACAGTGTCAGTGCCCCTTTTCTGCCCACCTAGTGTGGATGAGGCAGTGCATGCTGGGTGTGGCCTTTCATTCTAATCTCCCCAAAGCCCTGGGAGGCACTTACTAGTCTGCCTCCAGCATCAGGCACCAAGGACTTCAAAGGGGAAGTGACTTGCCCAGGACCACACCCCTCTGTTAGCCCAGCTCGGAGAGCTCCTCCCATTTTACCCTTTCCACCATGTCATTTGGGGATTTATTCATTCAAAGAAAGTCACTCAGGACCCTCCATGTGCCCTGGTCATTCTCAGCGCTACAGAGGCTGTGGGAGGACGGTGGGCAGGTCTGTCTTCTGGAGACAAGGTGGTCGGAGCTAGGTGCGCCCTCTTGAACCAGCCAAGTTGGAGAACCGGGCCCAAGACATAATATGAAGTCTTTGGAAGCTGCGGGGTAGCCTCTTGTGTGGTCAGGATTTAATCAGGCCTGTAACTATAGAGATGTGGATCCTTTGAGGGGGTTTAATTATTCATCAGTGTTTGTTAAAAGGAAAGCACGATTATCATGGAAGATTCAGAATGGGCCATTGTATGGTCAAGGGATTTGCAGTTTCAAGACTCAGCCTGACTCTAGGACAGTGGCAGAGGGTGGTACCCGAGTGGCCTCGCCTCTTTGCTTTCCTTGGCCACCCACCCACCACCTAGCTGACACAGCAGAGACTATGTTGGGTGCTCAGCTCACCCCCAGGCCCTGGTATGTTGGGTACCTCTCAGGGTGTCTGTGGGAGCTGGCAATGGAACTCGGGCTGAAGTGTCTCCTTTGCTGGGAGTTTATCCTGTCTGCGCCCTCCTGTTAAATGCTGTTGGTGCCTGCTCTGTTCCCTTTTTGTGACCATCCTGCAGTGTCTCCAAACACTGGTCTCCACCAGAGGACCTCAGAAGTGCGCTTCTTTTCCCGCATCAAGCTCTGTCCCTCCCCGTGCTTCCCCTTGCCTTATGCTGCCCACTTGAGGCCTCACTGCTGGAACTTCTCTCTGCTGGAAAGTGGGGGGGCTGGTCTTCCCCCACCTTCCTGATTTCTGGCCCTGGCTTGTCCTCTAGTATTTCAGCCAGGGTTGATTGAGCAGCCCTCTCCTGAGGTCTCCCTAGGAGAGAACATTGGAGCCTCTTCCCTACAAGCCCTCCATCTTGCCAATGATGAAACCAGAAGACAGGCGAAAACTTGGCCACACTGCTCCCTGCAGACCCCCGGCCCCACGTTCCATCCATCACCCCGGGCCCTGCTGGATCACTGAGTGTGTGTGGTGTGAAAGAGTTTGAAGAGCTGGGATTTGGGCCATCACACAAGTGGAACCGCTGGGATTGCTTACCTAGCTCGTAGCCATTCTTTTCTAGAACATACTGGAACTACAGTTCTCATACCCAGGATTTAGACAACTGATCCCTTTGAGAGACGTGGAATTGTTTCAATTGTGTATTCCTGGACAGTGACTATCTACAATGAAAACTGTGGCCAAGGTGTATTTCAAATTTAATTGATAGATCATATTAAGACAGTGTTGAATATCCCTCCAAAAGCTGGATGCCCGTGGTTCAAACGCTCATCAACATTGAGTGAGAGAGCCTACTTCTCCACACCGTCACCCATAGTTGGTTTTGGCTGATCTTTTAAATCTTGACGCTGAGTATTTTTATAGAAAGATAGCCTTTGTTGTTAGAAGAGAGAGATTATAATTTAAGGTCATTTAAAAATGTTCTTTCTTCCATCGGGACAGAAAGATTAAATATATGGTGATTGCATTTTAGACGGGCATTTCTTAAAAGCTTTTTCTTTTTTTTTTTCCCCGGTTTATAGCTTCAAATTTTTGGAAACAGGAAACCAAAGTCTAATCCCTTCTCAACAACTTCCCCGGTGTTTCCTTTGGAGCAACACATTTGCTGACCCCTGGCCCCCAGGCAGTTGAAGATAGAAGAATCACTTTTCTCATAGCTCCAAAGGGGCCAGGGCTGAAAACACTTGAGACTGGCTGCTTTTTAAGCTGAGCGCCCCATCAGAACGGGCTTTCCCCAGCAGGCTTTAGAGCACATTTCCTAACCCAGATGGCCTCGCCAGCCTGGACACCTGGCTGGGGAGAGGGAGCGGGCACCTCCTGTGTCCGCATTAGTGCTGTTCAGTGATGGCCCTGACAGTCTCAGCTGTGCTCACTCCCTCCCTCCCCCAGGAATGCCTGGGAGGTGGAGGGGGACCTCCAGGGAGCCCCCCCACACCCCCTACCTCCCTCAACCCCCTCCGCAGTTCCACTCAGGCACAAATGAAGCCAGTGGTGGAGAAATGATCTTCCCTGGAAGGTTCATTGTTATAGGATGCCTTTCTTTTCAAAGTAAAATTAAGAAGCAAGATCATGGCTAGGAAAGATGAGGGCAGCGACCTTCCACCTGGCCTGTTCTTTCTGTTCTTCTTCCTCTCTGCCCCTCTAGACACACCTTGACACATATCCTTACCCTTCCTGGAAGAATATGGATTCCTGCTTTCTCCCCAGCTCATTTTATGGAATGAACGTTTACATGGTAGTCATTTACATGTTAGTATGAATGTCAGGTGGTGAATTTTAGACACTAGGCAGAAGGGGTGAGGAATGAGCATCAGATGGGAATTTTCAGGTGAGGCTTTTTCTCACTCTGAAATAAATTCTGTGTCTCAAGCAGATTCAGCCAGCTGAGATATTTCCATAAGGCAGGAAATGGTCTAGTGCTGTTTCCTTTGGACTTGGTGAGATTCCCCTACTGTTCAGGCCCAGGCTTCAGCGAGGACTTAATGACTTTGTGTCATTCAAAAGTTCTCTTAATTTAATTTGCATAATACATACATTCACAAACCTTCAGAATCTTTCAAATGGGTAGTGAGTGAGTACTCTTAAAGATTAACAAAAAAAAGTGAATCTGAAGTGTTGCAACAGGCAGGCAGGGATGATGAAGATTTCACTTTCTCTGTCACCCTCAAGCTACAATAATTCTCCTGAATGAACACCAAGATGTGGCAGTGTTCCACACATCCTGGCCTGCTCTCAGGCTGACATCTGCACGGTGACACATTACTGACAGGTAACAAGAAGCACAGCAAACATGTCAATCCAAAGGTCAGCTGGGGGAAGCCTGTTTGCTCCCAATGTGGCCTGGAAGCCCCATTTCCAGAATTCTTGGCCAAGGGGCAGAAGGTGGTGGCGAGTGTGATACAGGGCAACCCCAATATGAAATGGGGTGGCCTGACAGTGGGCCTCACCCATGCATACAAGGAGACTTATAATGAGCCTCAACCACAGGCACACACAGAAAGGGTAATAAAGAGCTTATTTATAACACGGGGAAATGAAAGAAGGAATAACTCAGGGGAAGAGAAAGGGAGATAAATTGGTTGAATGCATCCTACCAATTTTGCTGAGCTAGAAACCCAATAGCGTGCTGAAAGCTAGCAAAAAGAGAAGCACCCCCAAGGCCCACCTGTCTGGTTGTGACCAAGCCTGGCTGCCTAACTCCGCCCTTAGGTCCCAGCATCCTCCCTTCGGTGGTGATGACATTCTGGGGTTTGCAGTCCTTGGGGTCTTAGATCTCTCTGGTTTGGGGGGGAGGGGGGTCCATAAGACCTGTTTGTGGAGTTTGTTTAGGACAGCCTCCCTCCCCCACCCCCAACAAGTGGACTGTTAGGGCTGGGGCCTTTGTTTGCAGAATTACATTTCCTTATGCTTGGGCAGGAGATTGAGAGCTTCATGTTGCCAGATGGTCTTTGTCTTCAGTAACCAGTCACCCCCAGAGCTGGGTTGATGGTCAAGAGCTGCCTTACGCTGTTCCTCTGTTAATAGTGTCCACATCTGGTGTCTAGGGCAAAATGAGAGGCAATGAAAGTTTGTGTCTGCATTGGGTTGGTCACCAAAACTGGTTTTTCTCTCTTCTGCCCTGGTCTGGTTAGCTTGTAATTTCTACTTGCAGAATTCCGGGCTCTTCACTCTGAGAGAGACCTCAGGATGCATCCAGTGCTCCCACTGAGGGCATACTGGAAAACTGGGACTTTGCTCCTTAACCCCATGTTGAGCGTGTTGCTGAGGCCACACATAGTCCCATAGATGTAAGGGGAGACTGGTCCTGGGGCTTGTTCAGCCAGCTTCCTTTTCCCAGTTAGCTTAACAGGCGAGACTGGGAAGTCACTTCTGTCAAAGACACAGGAAGCAAAATGGTTGGTGCTGGGTAGCAGGCACTGGTGTGAGAACCACAGTAGCTTTCTACTGTCTCCTGGCTCAGGAATGGAAGGCGGGGTGTTGGAGTCTGCTGTTGCCTGACCACCTACCCCCGGTGGGTCCAGTGAGCCCCCTCACCAGGGAGGAGATGGAGCCTCGAGGGGCCCTTGTCTCTGCTCCAGATAGGAAGGCCTCACTCATCACAGTAACATTGTCAGTAGCCAGTAAGCCTTGAGGGGCAGGGCACCCCCAAGCTACTCTTCTGTTGCATCCTCTTGCTGGACCATTCACGTCTCCCCTGGCCTGCAGTCTGCCCACTACTCAGGTGGGCTGACCTTTGAGCCAGCTGGGTGTCTCGAGTGTGCCAGCTTTCTGACTTCCTGTGGGCCGGCTCCCCCAGAGGCTGCCTGATGGCAAGCCCCCTTTACTTGCTAAAGGAGGGGAGCCCCAGGGTGAGGCTGTCAGGCCCCCATGGTGAGTTGGCTGAATTGTATGCACATGGGTGGTAGAGCTGGCAGCAGCCACTACTCCAAACAAGAATCACAATGCCCAATGAGTTGGCCTCCTGCCCCCACGAACATGGTCATTCCAAATGTCACCTTGGCATTTTCTTCTCAAATAAATTCTGTTTTGTTCATATCAAAAGGAAGCAGGAAACATGGACGTCAGAACTTCTGTGTTCGTTTCTTAGTTCTCTGACTGGCTGTGTGACATGCTGAACTATTACATTTCTTTCATGGATAAGCGTGAACATGGGCTTGGAGATGTCTATCGGACAGATACTAGACTCTTGTGGTTTGTATTGAATAAAAAAATGGACTTCATATTGTGTGAATGTGTGTGCGTATTTATAGGAAAAGAATGTATTATAAGGTGAAGATTGCTTGATGGTGAAAAGCCTTAAAATCACAGTTGGGTTGAAAGTTCTAGAGATAGTGTGAGAACGTCATGACCAGAAACCAAAGTTTGGGCGGGATTTGGGTTTAACAGCTGTGCTAGACATTTGGACCTACAACCCCCAAAGCAGATACAAGCATGCACACAACTTTACCTTAATAAACACAATTGGAGTGGGGAAAACGTAAGTCATACCACAGGACACATCCTATTTAGAGAGATGCTTTGCCCCTCAGACACACCAGAGGTTTTTATGCTTTAGCTCTTTGTAAAGTTCTTGTAAAACATACAAAAGAGATGCAGAAGCCCCACCATCACCCTACCCCTACGCCCTCCCCGCCATTCTGAAGAAGAAAGGAAGACACAGAAGGTAAATTGTTCTAGGACAGAGGTAAGATTTGAATCCAGAGATTCTCATATGGAAGCTACAACTATAGCTTTTCATCTTTTGCTCTGTCTGAAAGACCTGGGAGAGAGCCGGTGGTTATCCTGGTGGGGTTGGGAAGGAGGGCTTGGAGGCTTAAGCAGGGGCAGGAGACTGGAGCTCGTCAGATCAGGAGGGTCTCCCTTGGTATGCAGGGAACGGGGGTGCCTGGAGGTGCCGGTGTCCCTTCATTGCTGATGTGTTAGATGCCTCCAGCTTCTGAGCACACAAGGGCTGCATAGAGAATGGA
Organism: Condylura cristata; assembly: GCF_000260355.1. Classification (NCBI taxonomy): domain Eukaryota; kingdom Metazoa; phylum Chordata; class Mammalia; order Eulipotyphla; family Talpidae; genus Condylura; species Condylura cristata. The sequence continues at coordinate 9,845,504 of NW_004567114.1, forward strand.
GTATGGATCAATTTCTTTGTGTTCACATATGACCTCCTTGCCCCACAGGGGGGGTGTCAATGAAATTGCTCTGATGGATATATTCATTTGGAATCTATGTGCTGATCATGTATTAAGAAGGGCAGAACCTAGCTAAGGAACAAATATTAAAACACTTGGAATCTGACCACAGAATGGTGGTTACCAGAGAGGAAATGGGGTGGGGGTGGGCAGAAGGAGGAGCTGGATTGGATGGCAGTGGATGGAAACTTGACCATTGTTGGGGGGCCGCGGGCTGTGGTATGGAAGCTGGAGTAAGAAGTTGTACTCTCCCCAAAATGTATTATACAGTGTTGCAAGCCAATATTACTGCAGCTTTAAAAAATAAGCTATTGTGAGGTAAACAGCCTATCTTTCATGCATGCCTATATGCAGGGGGGAAAAAAGGTAAACCATAAACCACTATGGACACTTAATTTTAATTGCAGGTATTTATTACAAGTTAAGCAAAACAGACTTGGTGCCAGAACACAGATTTGCTTGGGTCAGGGTTTAAATGGAAGATTTTTTTGTGTGTGTGCTATAGTCTGGCAAGTCCTACTGTGCTCTGGGCCTTTCTTACTATAGTGTATATTTGAATGGTAGAGAGTTGATCAATTTCTTTGTGACAGAATTAGGTACCACATGGTATTTTTGAACCAGGATGTTGGAGGGGGGAGGATGAAAGTTAACAAAGATAAATGGAACCATGGGGAGCTGCCAGATAGAGAATGAACTTCAGTCCAGCCCTTGAACCCTCCTTAAGATCCCAGCTGAGAGAGTCTGCAGTTTCCCCTTTAACTCACAAACATGTATGGAGAAAACTAGCTTTCTTTTTCCTTTTAAAAAAAGATTTATTTATTTATTTATGCATGCAAGAACTGGGGTCTGGGCCAGAAGTAGACCAGAGACTGAGTGGGGAGCAGCGGGTGAGACAGGAGAGGTCTGCTGCACCATGTGGGTCAGCTCCCTGGCCAGGGATCGAACTTGTGCTGCTGTACTCACTGGCTTGATAGCACTGTATCGTTAACCCCTGGGACGCCCCAGAGTTTTCATCCTCCTGTATGACCAGTGGTGGGTCTAGATTAGCATTATCTTTCTGGGGATAATGCTAAGGCCTTGCCATGATGGTACTTTGACCCGTAATGAGACATTCAGGAATTAATTGTAAAGACACAGAGCTATGGCCAAGCTGTCTGACAAGGCTGTCATTCCATGGCATAGCTTCTAGCAGAGCACCTAAATATCCCACAAAATGAGGATGCCTAAGCCATCAGGCACAGCAGATTGTGGTGCACATGGTCACTTGTTCCACAACCATGTCCTGGACACCTGCTGTGTGCCCGGTACACCTACTGTGTGATACCAGGGTAGATATGGTCTCAAAAACTCAAAGTTTTGCCTTAGAAACAGACTTCATACATTGTGAAGAGGGCTAAGTATCTGGTGAATTTATGGTGGGGTCCCATTTTCCTGCCAATGGGGGACAGTCTGAATTGTTAACAGGTGGAGAAGCTTCAGACAGTGGAGTTATGCTCCCCTCACCTCCATTTCTCTCTCTCTCTCTCTCTTTTAACTTTTCTGGAATTTCCAAAGCGATCTTTATGATTTTGTGGAAAGGGAGAAAAAGAGGTGAGCTGACCTGGGTTCTGGATACAGCTCATCCTTATACCAGGGTCAGGACCTTGAGCAAATCAGAGAGCCGTCTCCGAGACCCCAGGTCCAGTCATGACGAGGGACATGGGGGTGCTTTGCTGCAGGCCTGGAGTTTCCGGGGGGGGGGCGGGACCTGGGGCAAACTGATCCCCAGTTCTTGGGTACTTTTGCTCTTCAGGGTTCTGGTCCTCTAGGAATCCTGTGACTGCTCCACAGGACAAGAGTTTCTGCCTCAGGTGCATCACCTGAGGCTGTGCCTCTTGCAGAGCAGATGAAATCAGCTGCACCAACTTGGCCAGACTTAGCCAAGTGTCCCTGTACCCAAGAGCACAGATGACACCACGTGTCGACTGAGTCAGTGCCAGTACTGGTGCCTAAAGTGTCTCTGACTTTCCCCTGAATAGGCGCTTGTCACCCGAGTTTCACAGGCGGGCACTGAGCTCAGGCGGTGGGTGACCTGTGTGGGTCCCTCCCTGAGCGGGGCTGGGAATCCCACCCCAGGCCATCTGCTCTGAAGCTTACTGACCCCCACTCTGTGCTTCTCCCCCTTTCCAAGAGACAACCTCTATGCAAGCCATGAAACAGATGAGAAAGCTGGGGAATGTTCGAGAGGGGCTATGATCCATCAAGCGCAGACTGCGTGGGACCTGCGGGTTGCAGAGCTGTGGAGCGGGCTGCATTTTCTGTCTGGTGAAACCTGATGCAGAGAAAGATACTCTTAGCTGCCTTTTCTAGGGGGTGATAAATGAAATGGGATGGGAGTGGGGGAGAGGAGAGAATATAGCTCGCTTCGTGGTCGCTAGAACCTTTTCTCCTTAAGTGACTTCAAATCAAAAACCAGTTCTACATCCTCCGTACCCGTATCTCTCACAGAGTGATAACTTATACCAAGACCTGACCTCTTGAAATTCTTTCCTTGCTGAGTTCCAGATTTGCTTATGAATCAGGTCTGAAAGATTATAAGATTATAAGAAGAGATACAAGGGACACAGATTTTCAATGTAAGTGAACATGAAGACAAAGAAATGTTTCCAGTCCCATCAAAGAATCTTCCAATATGTTACACACTGTTAGCAGTGTTTGATTCCAATTCCTTTATATCTCTTTCTTCTGATATAAGTCCAATTATGGCCAAATTAGTACTTCTAAAATATTATTTTCATGATGTCATTTTCTGCCTTCCCTGGAACACTCAGTGGCTCCCCGCTGTCTGGGATAAAAATCCAAACATGCAGGTTTGGGATTAATCTTCCTTCTTGCTCTGGCTCCAACTTTTACCTCACCAACTTCTGTCCTGATGTCCCCGGGAGCCCCCTTTTTGCTCAGATTATTGGGCAGGATGAGGAGTACCCTGGGACCCCCAAACCTGCTTGCTCTAACTAGGTTCTATCATCCTCCATATCCAGACAAAACTCTAGTACTCTAGAGTGGAAGGCTTTGATGGGAAGGACCTTGAAGCTGATTAATGTGCACTACAGACAAGAGATGGGAAAGAATAGAAAATATATTTTACAAATCAACATCCAAAGTTACTGTCCCCTCCTGAGAAATGCCCATTCAAACAGGGTTGGCCCAAAGCAGGACCCTTGAAGCCCTCAAAACTATGGCCAGTGTAAGGCACCTCCCAGTGTGGACCCACAGGAAAGGCAGAAGGGCCGAGGCAAGTTTGGAAGGAAAAGAACAAAATCAGGATAAAAGTTGCTGCTGTCAGCCTGCCTATGGGTCCCCCCCCCCCAACCATGTGTTTCAGGTGCCTTCTTCCATGTCCCCCAAGCCCCTGGTGCCAAGAAGTGCCACCTCTTCACAGGTCTCTGCTCTGGTGCTTCCTCTCTGCTCTCCCTCTTCTCCCCTCTCATGTTCAGAGCTTCCCTTCCTCCCTGCCCAGCTCCACCCTCCCCTGGGTGGGGCAGGGAGCCTGGAACCTCCCCTTTCCCTGGGGCCCCCCTGTTAAAAGAAGAACCTGTCTGTCCCCTGGGTCTCTGAGCGTTTGTTTACCACTTCCTGCCCTGAAGAACAAATTGGAATTTTCATTCTTTATTTTCCTTTTTCTGAAACCTTCCTTACCCTTTCAGACATGTTTCATGGCCTTAAAAAAACAAACATTCCTTGACTGTCCCAGGCTGGGGCAACCTGGGTTTCCCTTGTCACATACTATCTGCAGCTGACTCCCAGGTCCCATGGGCTGCCCACTAGGCAGTGGCCTAGCACTGGGGCTCCATAGGTAGGCGGAGGACGGTGTGTATTGTGGGGCACTTCCAGCCCAGCCCTGCAGTACTGCTCTTCCAAGACAGGACCCCTTATTCAGAAAGCAGAGCCAGCAGTACCTGCCTGTCACCGGATCAAAATGCCCGTGTTGGGGTATTAGCTCATTGTGGTCCAGCCCTTGCCACCCCCCACAAATCCTACTTTACGAATGAAATAGAAGCAGAGAGGTGAAAATACTTCCTGCCCCTCTGAAGCTGAGTCATTGGTAGAAACAGCATTTGAATCTGCTCACTGCTTATGTGACTGTTTCTTATAAACCATGAGTCAAAGGCAGACAAGAAATCCGACTGTTGTTTTCTCTCCGGGTTGTCTAAAGAGCCAGGTGGTAAATATTTTAGGCCTCGCAAGCTACTTAGTTTCTTTTGCAATTGCTCAGTTCTGCCTCCAGAGCAGAGGAAGTAGCCAGAGGCAACATTCACTAGTGGAGAGGACTGTGTTCTAAATACAGTTTTATTTTCAAAAACAGGCAGAGGGCTGCACTTGTCTGTAGGTCTAGTTTGGGGAGTGCCTACTTTTCTCTGTTCCCCATGTTGGGTTGGGATGTCAAATTAGTCCTAAGAGATTTTCAGTTTGAATACTGAGCAAAGACCTAGAGTTGGGTATAGAAAAATGTGTATATGTCCATGCCTGGGAAGACTGATTAGGGTAAAATCGGGAAGTTGACTGGGTACCCAGCTATCAGTCAGCAGCCAGCCATCCCTTGAACGAGGGTGTTGGTTGCAAGGGAGACATGTTGGAGAGACTTTGAGGGGATGGGGGAGTCGTAGTCAGGGCACAGTTGAGGGCAGAGTTGTATCTTCTCGCCACACAAACCAAATATTCCGTTATATCCACAATCTGCCCCAGGAACTCATAACTGAACGTGACAGATGTGTTTCCATGAGTTCTCTGGTTGTGTTAACCTAAATGAGAGTTTGTTAAGTGAGGCAAGCTAACTGGTGGAACTTGAATTTATTCAGGAGCAACAAAGGAATGGCAATTCAGGAACAATATTATAGGAAGGTATTGGACAAGTCCTTTGAAGGTCACAAGAAATAGGAAATATTTTGGAATCATTTGCGTCTAGATGACTAAAACAGAACTGGCTGGCTGTTGCGATTTGGGCTCTAGGCATGTCCAGACGTGCCCAGACACACCCATCCCCAGGTAGGAGCTGAAACAATGTTGCCTCTGATCGACCACCCAGGGTGGAAACCTGACCAATCATGGCTCAATTATTCACTTGATTTGCCTATCACTGGTCCAATTGGAACTCAGGTGACTTCTGACCTAATTTGCATACTGGGCCACAATTGGATGAAACTTGATGGGCTGCTAACCGCGATTTGCATAGCTGACCAGCCTGAGAATTATCCTGCCATTTCTATGTGGATACAAATCCTACCCACACAGGCAACAGAGGCTGTTGAAACGTGGCTTCCGCAAAAAAAAAAAAAAAAAAAATACTGATGGTTTCCTCCAACCTGGTCTTCATTCGGGGACAACAAGGATTTGAGGTGGGCCAAGGAGGGCAAAGTGGGGAATAACATCCAGCCAGAGTCCTAGCGGGAAAGTTCACCAGCTTGAGGGTGGAGAGGGTGTTGGTCAGGAGAACTGTCTCCAGCTTCTCTAGTCAGGCATTTACAGGAAATCGTCCCTCGATTCTTGAGTTCCAATTCTTAAGTTCCGGTCTTCTGGGGAGCACATATGAGACTCATTTCGGATCCTCTTGCTCCATTTTAGATTGAAATCCTCTCATTAGGCCAGTGAGCTGCTTAGATTGGTGGCAGAGGGCTGGAGGGGACGCGGCTTACCTGCACTGAGGGTAACTGACCGCAGGGAAGGGCTACATGATAACCTGTCTCCTGGGAGCAATCAGTAGGTTTGGGAAGAAAAACTAAGTAGTTGGAAAAATTGACTGGTCATGTGTTCAGCTCACCTCCAAGACTCCTGCCCAGGAAGGTGTTTGCTCGCCAGGGCATTGACCTACGGGTAGAGTTTGGCCATGAAATTCAGGCAAGTTTATTTTATTCAAGTTCTGCTGTTTTGAAGGCGCCTTTCATCAGCAAGGCAGGACCAAGAACAGAAGTTTTTCAGCGGCCTTTAGGGGGTTTTTGTAAAGGGTTGGGAAATGCTAATTTCAGGAAAGAATTTCAGTGATTTCTTGATAGTTTATGTTACAAAGAGAGGAAAGGTTTAATCATCCTGCTCTGGAGAAAACAATGGTTTTGATGAAGTTTTGGAATTGACGGGTCTGGACAGCGGGGTCCTTGGGTTCACTCTGGGAAAGAGCTTTCCTTTCAGCGGCATGTGGTGAGTTCCCAGGTGAGTTTCGGCAAGAGACAGAGATATTAGTTATCTTTAAAGAGCAGGTTTATCAGGGAAAGGGACAGAGAATAAAGGACACTTGCATAGACACAGGTGAGCAGGAAGAGCTGCCGAAAGGGGCAGATTTGCTGAGAGGCCTGGTCGCAGGCGGGCGGCCCCGAGAGTGGCCGCTGCTGAGGGGCGAGAGTGGCCGCTGCTGAGGGGCGTCAGTGCAGAGAAGCCCCAGCGAGGTGCAGGTCAGGTCACGGGCAGGCAGGAGGCTGCTGCTCTGCGGAGGGACAGCTGGAGGGAAGTGGCACAGAGGGAAAGGGGACTTCTGCTCGGGCCAGGCAGAGACTGCGCTGACAGTCTCCTCCTTGGCAGGGGCTCGCTGCTTGCAGAGTGGCCTGTCCGCTGCTGGCTTTGGGGGACTGCAGAATCTGAAAGGGACCAGAGAGTCTGCAGTGGCCCTCACCCTCCCTATCGTTACCGCTGGTCTGCGCCCTCTGACACCAAGAGCATCACTCGTGTTTGGGTCAGGCCTGGGCGCCTCAGGATATTTAGTTCCTGGAGCTGGTCAGTGACTGTATTAATCCGGTCCACCCCCACCCTCTGCCCGTGTGAGCCAGGTTTCTGGCCTGTGGACACTTCTGTCCAACTTTTCTGTCCTGATGCTCATCTCTCTCATTGGCATACAGAGTCAAAGCAAAACTTCCTCGCAGAAACTCCCTTCCCTGGTAGCACAAAGAATGAAAGCACAGCACTATGAAGCTAAAGCCACTTCAGCGTGAGTTTGATTCTTGGCCAGGGAGGTGATCCACATGGCACAGCAGACCTTTCCTGACTCGCCAGCTGTTTCCCTCAGCAATGTACTTCATCAGTCTGCCTGTTCTGCTCCCCGCTGGTGAATTTTCTTACTGCCCCTGCACCTCTGACCTGTACCCCAGTCCTGTATGCATAAATAAATAAATCTTTAAAAAATCAAAAATAAATGCACAGAAAAGTTCAAGGGGGCCCAGAGTAGCCAAACAGTGTTGAAAAAGTGGAAGGCCGATGGAGAAGCTGCACTTCCTGATTGCAAAACTTCCTACAAGCTACAGTAATCAGACACTGGATTCTAGCAGAATGCCCCAGGTCAGGGCAGAGACTGTCCAGATAATTTCTCTGGGAGGGGCTCAGTGCTTTGTGGAGTGGCCGGTGTGTTGCAGATTTTGGGTAACTTGCAAAACTCAAAAGGGAGGAGATTCCTCAATGGGCTTAATCTCCATATCTTTACCCTCAGGTCTCTGCTCCTGAAGCGCCCTAAGGCACTGTGATACCAGCTTGGGCCTTAGGTCTTGGGAAAAGGCACTGGCGTCTGCAAGTCGGGTCTCGCTTTCCGTAGCTGGGTGAATGGTTTTGTTAATTCCCCTCTCCCCCACCTCCAGTGAGCCAGGTTTTAGTCTTGTGATGCCTCCTTTAGGTTTTCTGTTCTTTCCTCCATCAGTTTTATACAAAGTCAAAGTAAATAATGAACAGATATTTCAAGATGGCTCTTAACTCTTGGTCCACTTCTCTTTTTTTGTTAAATAACGATAGCAAAAACCTGCAGTTTTTCACTTTGTGCCGTACCCAGGGGGTACCTTGCATTCGTCTGGTCTCTTGTCCTCCTAGCAGACCTGGGAGCCTGGTGGGATTATGTCCACCTATTGACAGACAGGACAATGGTGCAGAGAAGACAAAGGCCTCCCCCAAACTTTCCCAGCGTCACTGGAGTGTCACTGGAGCGTCACTCAGCCTGCCCTCACCTAGCAGCTTTTGCTTGGATCCTTCCTCTGGAGCCTGCTTCCCACCAGGCCCTCATTCAGTCTCACTGCCCCTGCCTGAGGCCGACTGTCTGTTGGGCACTGGCACCATCTAGACTCCTGTTTAGCTTGCTTGTGGATCTCCCCTGTGACCTTCACCTCCTTGAACTGACTTTTTCCCACAGGAGGGGCCTGTTTCCCAAGAGATCAACCTGCTCACGAAGCTTCTGGAGGAGAGTAGCAAACAGGAAAGCTGGTTGATTAGTTTCCGGGTAGAAATATTACCGGCAGGTTGGCTGAGCTTGGGAATTGGGGCAGGGAAAGAGGGAAGGTTGTATGATTTGAATGTTCAGTGCCCTAAGAGAAGTCACTGTCACAGTGTCAAGCACAGTGCCCTGGTAACCTGACAGGTTGGATACAGAGTCCCAGCCTCTGCCAGGGTGAAGCCACAGTGCAAATCAGAAGGTCTTCTCAGGGCAGGACCTGCTGGGCCAGCAGTACCCTGGCCACACCCCTTCCCCCCTTCCACTCTCCTCTCCGGAGGATAGTTTCTTTAGAAATGTTAACAGAGGCTACCAGCAGCTTGGCTGTGGGGGGGAGATCTCTCCACTCAGACTTTGCATATCTATACCCTAGTGATCCTTTCTGTTTAAGTGGTGGGTTGTGTGGGGCAGAGCCCTGAGGTTAATTACCTGAGACAATTTTATTGGTAAAGTCAAAGTGTTACAGGACAGGGGGCACCCCTGAGCCCCCAAACCTGCCCTCTCTAAATAGGTTCTGCCATCCACCACATCAAGAAAAAAAAAATAAAACCTTCAATGGAAAGGACCTTTAATACGATGAGAGTGCAACATACAGGAAAGATAAGAATATAGTTTCTAAATCAAGCACCCAAAGTTACCCATTCCCTTGTGGGTAAAAGTCTACCCAAAAGGGATTGGCCCAAACAGGCCTGAAAGCCGCCACAAGTCTAAAGCACCTTCTGGCGGGGCCCATAGAAAAGGGTCAGAAGTGGCCAGACAAGTGTGGGAGGAAAAGAGCAAAGTCAAAATCAAGATAAACGCTGCCATAGTCTAACCTCCTCATGGGTCTCTCACCCACATCTGTTTCAACCAGTCCAGGGCCAAGAAACAAGAGCCACTTCTTCACGAACCTCTGCTCCACGTACCTCCCTCAGATCTCCGGGCTCCATCCTGCTTCCTCTTCAGTCTCCTCTCCAGATTCCTCTCCCTGCTGCTCAGCTCCACCCTCCTTTGGGGGGGCGGGGCAGGGAACCTAGCACCTCCTCTTTTCCTGGGGACCCCTTGTCACAGAAGGACTGTCTTTTCACCATTCCCTGGTCTCCTCTTACCCTGGCTGCTCACTACTCCAAGAAGGTAAATCAAATACTGCCTCACAACTTCCTATTTTTATGGTAGAATGAGCCGTATCCAAAAGTAGCAAGTCCAGTGCTGCTTGCTGGGACTTTGGGTGGGTTCAGGTGTGTGTGTGGGGGGGGGGGTTCAGGTAGGGGGGGGAGGGGCTCTGAGGAGGGGACTGGGTTCTTTAGGCACAGAGTTGAGTCAGCAGGGAGTTCTTCAGCTACAGAACACTATGCAGACTTCACTTGTTTCCAGAACTGAGGCTGAGGCCGGCCGGCTGGCCTGAGCTCGCGGAGGGCCCAGCTGGGTTGTTGGGGGGCTCTGCTATGTTCTCACCCCAGCAGGACTTCCTTTCCTGCAGCCAACTGGTGAGTCGTAGGGCCTCGGCCCCTGTGCTTGGACGCAGGGCCCTGCCGTCTGTCTGGCTGCAGCCTAGTCAGCCTCACCTACGCCATAAATAACATCACCAGAAAGGGCTGGTCCCCAGCCACCGATGATGCGCAGAGGTGACCGGGCTGTCAGTAACTTAGTGAGTTGAAGCAGGGTTCTCTCAGCTTTATGGGCTGGGAGCTTGTCCCAAACCCTGTCCAGCTGATGCTGAAGCAGCGGGAGGCCAGGCAGGTACACCTGCATCTGGCCCTTTCCTACCTGGGGCTGGGCAGGCCAAGAAGCAGAACTGGTGAGGCTTGGATCTGACCCTGGTCTTACTGGCAGTGCTGGGTCCCCTTGGGCAGGTCATGCTGGGTCCCCTTGGGCAGGTCATTTTAATCTGCTTGAGGCTTCTCCTATAAGATGGGGATAATAATAGTACTTGCCTCAAAGGGTTGTTGGCAGACTGAGAGGAGAAAGCTGTGGAAAGCATCAGCCCGAAGGAGACTCACAGGAGGGGAATGTAGGTTTTTTTTTTTAAATAAGATTTATTTATGCATACAAAACTGGGGTATAGGCCAGATGTGCAGGGGCAGTGAGAGGAGTCACCAGAGACAGAGTGGGGAGTAGAACAGGCAGATCGACAAAGAACATTGCTGAGGGGAGCAGGGGGGAGACCCTGGCTGGGTCAGCACCCTGGCTGGGGATCGAACTTGTGGAAAAGCTGCAGCTAGCTTTGTAGTCCTGTGCTTTAATCTGTTGTGCCACCAGGGAGGACCTGAATGTAGGCTTTGTAGGGCCAGAAGCCTATACATTAATTTGAGGTGTCTCTTTAAGGAACAAATGTAACATTATAAATTTAAACCAGTTGTAAGCGCAGGCAAAAATAAAAACAGAAAAACTATATGAACTTAAAGTTGACAATCCAGAATTCACAAAAATACCAATGTCACTAATCAGCAGTGTGGACATATCTTCATACTGTTGTTTCTGCATTTTTGAGGCTGTTGATTCTGTTCATTGCTTCATAGGGCAATGAGCTGAGAGTATCACTTTCTCTAGAGAGAATAGCAGGGTTATTCCTGCAGTGTGTTGGTCAGGATTGATGGTTTCACGGTCAACTTCTTGGTAATGTCATGTCCATTTTTAGGATGATTGTCAAATTTAGAGAAACCTCTCAAGTTTCTGTCAGCTATGAGCCATAAGGTTTTAGTTGTTTACTCAGTGACTAACCCTAAATCCTGAAGATGTTAATGCCTTAGATTTGTGTGTTCTTCCCTAGGACTTGTGGGGCCCAGAGGCTTACGCTTCAGTAAGCTTCAGTAATTGGTGGTGAATCTTTCTGCAAGTACTCAGTAAACATTATTTAGAGCATATTTTATTTACTGACACATCTTTTTAATTTTATAGTTTTAGGATTATTAAAGAATATATTCTCATTGACATGAAATGTAACCTTGTGTTAGTTAAATTTGCACAAGTCACTCATTCAGGATCATTTGTTGAATGTCTACTTTGATCTACTCACCTCACTTTGCCCGTTGGGAGCTTTCAGTGACACAATGCAGATAAAACTCTTAGCTCAATATCTTCTTGGCATAATACTCAATGAATGTAGTCATTAAGGTCATCATCACCTCTCTGTCAGCATCCCATCTGGGGCTGGGCCAGTGGTGATAGAAAGATGAGAGACTGTCTGTCTAAGAGGGAATTTCTGGAAAACTCTGAGAATTACCTAAGAGTTGTGTTTTGGTCTCAAGTTCCACAAGGAGTTGTCCTCCTTCATTAACCACACACTAGACGGTTGATTTCCATTCATGAACTTCCCATTCATCATGAATCATGTATTAATTTGGCTGCATTTACACATGAAGCCCTACTTTTGAAGAGTTCCATGATAACATTCAATCTGATACTTTTCTCACAAATTCTCAGCAAGTGGAAATTTACTAAATTTATCAAAACATGGTTTTCTCTCCTTTGTAATGTTAAAGAATTTAGGAGGCACAAGCATCTGTGGACAGGAAGTCAAATTGGGTCTACCATGAATGCTGTGTGAGGTCTGCTGGGTGCATTTGGTTGTAAGTGATGGACACTTCTGTTCACTCAGTGTCTCAGCAGTAGAGAAATGTGTTGGCTTCTGCATCGAGTCCTTACTGTAGCTACGTTCTTCAACACCTGTATATTTAAGGTCAGTCTCTCTGAAACCCCAAGTTTGTGAAATTTGGGTTGTTGTTGGGAAGGACGAGAAGAAAAATAGGCAAATGGACACTGGTGTGCAAGTAGCCAATATGCGTTCTGACACTTGCTCCTATGTCCCTTCACCTCGCTGCATCTCAGTTGGTCCATTAAATTAGGGGCTGGTCTGAAAACCGGAGTAAGTTCTCCCTAAGGATGATGTTCTAGATCTTTATCCTGTCTTTACATGGACGGTTTTTGTGAGGAATAAGCGAGCACTTTCTGGTTATTACTGTAAAGCTGAGGCTATAATTAGTAAACAGATAGCTCTGTTTAGAGTCAGTAAGTCAGCCTTAGTAACTTTCTTCCTACCCGTGAGTTGCAGATTTTGATGTAGAAAAGTAAGCAATGGAGGGGGTGAGGGAGGAACCCTAACAAAAAGCCTCCAAAGCTTGCTCTGACCTAGGGAGCAGATCTTCTGCACAACTTGGTTGTTCATTCACAGGAGATCTCAGAAGGTCTGGGCAGGACATACTTTTTTTTTTTTTTAATCTGTTTTCCTTTTATTTATTTTTTAATTAAAATTTTTTTAAAAGCTTTATTTATGCATACAGAACTGGGGTACAGGCAGAGGTGCAGAGGTGGTGAGAGGATTCACCAACAGAGAAAGAGAGGAGCAGAACAGGCAGATGGTTGAGGTACAATGCTGAGGGGAGCAGCCGGCAGGTCAGGAGAGGTCTGCTGCGCCATGTGGGTCACCTCCAGGGCCAGGGATCGAACTCACACTGAAGCAGCTGCAGGCTTACTTGCAATGCTGCGTTCTAATCTGTTGCGCCACCAGGGAGGGCTGGGTCATGCTTTTCTTACTGTAACGAAGGAGGCTTTGCTTGATGCTGGTGTCATGAAAGCGGCTGAGAGGTTTCGTTTGGATTCTGAGGGAGCTGGTGTTGGCAGAAACCAGACAATGACTAAATGGTGGCGGAATCAGATCTCTGTGGGTAGTTGGGAGTTTCTCAAGAACCAAACCACAGACCTCAACTTTTTACTTCACCCACTTTTATGGAGCCTTTGGCTAATCTTGAGACGAGATTCCAGTAGTGGCAGAAGGAAAACTCTCAAGGGAAGGTGTTGGGGGTTCATGAGGAAAGAGCTTCTTGGCTTTGGTATCATTATCTATTTGGGGGTCCATGGACTTGGAGTTGACAGGGTGCTGGAGATGTCAGTGGGCTATAGAAGCATCTGCTCTCAACCCCCAGTGTAAGGGCTTGTTGAAGATTCCAGAGAACCTTCGCAGTGTAGGACACTGATGTAGGGAGCGCAGCCCTGTGGTCCAGGAGATCTGGGGAAACCATTCGTCAGATGAGAAGTGCAGTCAGTGTATTTTCATTTGGTTGGCTCATTTTTGAATTATTTATAGAGCTGTGAAAGGTTGGATTGTGCCTTCATCTCATTCTCTGTAATGCAGCTTTTGGAAAAATACTTACGATATGGTGGTCAATGCCATTTCTTAGCTGTGGACAAATCACCTAAGTTTGTGTGCAAAGTGTAAGAGAGAAGAGAGGTGGTTTGAAAATGGCTTCTAGTCAAGTGTCTGTGCTGTGGAAGCATTCGATCAAAGCAAAAGCTTCAGATCTTTATTCCTGTGGTTACAGGATATTGAAAGAAGGTCCATTTGTCTATTGGAGAAAGAGTAGATTGTCCTGTGTAATGGGACCTTTCTAGCCAATTGTTCCTTCTGATGGTCCAGATGGGATGAGGCTGGACTTGGAGTTTCAACGCAGCCTGGCATTGTCAGTGATGAGGTGGCTTTTCTCAAAATCGTTGTGTGTTTACAGTTCAGATAGGAGCACATCATCCTGGTGTTTGGGTGTCTTGTAGCTTGGTGTGTCCATTTTGTGAATGGTGTCCATTTCTCCTTGAGCATCAGGAGCGAAGCCTAGACTGGGTCTCTATTGTGAGCCACTCACTAGAAAACTGCTATCTCAAACGCAGATCAAACAAATACCAAAAATCTTCAAAGAAGAAGCCCAACAGGTAGATTATCAGCAAGTCAGAGTCTGTGCTGCTGGGAATTAGATCTTGACTAGTGTAGATAGGACAGTGGCCTGACTAACAGTCTGCTCTGCAGACTAGAAAGCCTTGGGATCTGAACTTTTCATGTCACCTCTAGGTTGTCAGTGGCTGACCACCCGCCCATGACTTTACTTCTTTGAGCCCCAGTGTCCTCCCTGTAAAAGAGATGCCAGCACCTACCTGTGAGGGTGGAGTAGAGGGTGAAATAAATAATGCAGGTAAAGTTCTTGGCCTGGTGCCTGGCATGTGGGAAGCACTGGAGAGCTTTTGTTGTGTGTTTTATAGTCTTTGGATTGCTGTAATTGGGTACTTGGTGTTCATTGTTTTGGCTCCTGTTGTTCAGCTGTTTTGAACATCCTCAGGCAAACTGACATTACCTTGGGTTCTCCTCAGGAAGAGGAGGAGTCGGGTGGTGTTAGGACTGTCTCTCTGGACAAGCCAGGTTTCCCGCCAGTGAAGGCGGAGGTGAGTCTTTCCTGTCGACGTGTTACATGGAGGAGGCGATGTGCTCAGTTTCAAAGCAGTGTTTTGTCCACTTGTTCCGCAGCGTGGAGGCAGGAACCCAACCGGTAGGGTGCTGCACGGTAGCTGAGACTTCAGCAGGTGCCATCTTAGACTTTTCCATGTTCTCGGTTGGAACTGTGGAACTGGATTTTTTTTTTTTTAAGATTTTACTTATTTATGCATACAGAAATGGGTACAGGCTAGAGGTGCAGGGGTGGTGAGAGGATTCGCCAAAGGCATAGTGGGGAGCAGAACAGGCCAACTGAAGAAGTACACTGCTGAGGGGAGCAGCGGGCGGGTCAGGAGAGGTCTGCAGCGCCATGTGGGTCACCTCCCTGGTTGGAATCAAAGTCATGCTGAAGTGGCTTTAGCTCCTTAGTGCTGTGCTTTAACCCGCTGCGCCACCAGGGAGGGCCCCGGAACTGGGTTTTTTACTCATTGTTTGATTAAAAACAAACAAAAAACAACAGCAAGAGCTCTTGCACAGAAAGACTGACTTTTGACACGTTACAGAAGCATGGGTAGAAATCCTACCAATCAAGTGAAGAACAAACTGCCCTTGGAAGATGGTGAAGAACCTGCTTGTATATATTGCAGGATTTCTCTTTCTTTACTTCAGAGAAAAACTGTGTCGCACCTCAGACAGTAGCAATCTCTGGACAAGCCTTTGGTTCATGTGCAAGACACTGAAAACAACAGCGAAGAATTTCCTTAGCTGAAGACAGAACTTGGCCCAGACTCAGGTTGGCCCTAAAGCTCTGGGCATCCTTTGCCTTGCAGGCATAATTTTTCACACATTATGCAAATTCCCAGGCTGAGACCATTCATCCTCCCGCCCTCTCCAGGGGTGTGCTGGGCACACTTTAGCCCCAGACAGTTCTGCTTTCACTTTTGGTTAGGCAGAACTCCATCTGGTGGTATTTGAAGATGAGTGTTTTCTGTGGCTTTTTTGTGGCTCCTTTTCAAAGTATTCAAAGCAGTTTAAAAATACATCATGTTCAGCGATCTGACGAAGAATTAATGTAAGTACTTATTGGGGGACTATTTAAAAAAAATCTATTGCAACAGATTTGAAACTCCGCTAACTCTTACTGTCTTGGAAATAGATTTGAATGATTTAAAAAGGTTTGCAAAACACGGTGTTACTTCCCTACAGTTGTCATACTTTTGAACAGTGACAGTGGTAGCAAACAGCGTGGTTTATCAAAACAGAAGAGCTCAAATTCTTTATTTAATATTAAACAGGAAGCTGAAGTTGGCAACAGCAACGTGGTGGGTAACAGCAAACCTGCTGCTGTGTAGAGCCATGCCCACACCAGCCATTTTGCCTGTATTCTGCAAAGGCCGAATTTTCATTCAAAATGCAACCAAAAAGCATGACTGATACAAGCAGGTCCTGGGCGGTAAGGTTTGGATGTGCCCTGGTCCAGCTAGAACCAAAGGAAACTTGGAAGTGAATCATAAACCTCTCCGCGAGCTTCTGCACTTCTGTTTGGCTTCCGTGCAGAATTCTCATTTACCCCACTTGTGCCTCTGCTTGTTCTGTCTGGAGACCTGGGCTTCCTCGTGAGGTCAGCCTCTCTTTTCTCAAGAATATAATTTGCTGCTATTTTTAGAGCCTCATGATTGCTGGTAATAACTAATGGAAAAACTCAACAGAGAAATAAATGCGTAACAGCTGTGTCTGCTTAAACTTGATTAAAAGCAGTAAAAAAAAGTAAACAAAAGAATGCATGTGACAATAGACAAGGGAGAGAGAGACAAGTGTCTCTCTTCTCCTGAGAAGTTTTGCAGACATAACTTGTTCTGCTGGAGGCCAATGAGGTCTGTGTTTAAAGTTTACTTTACTGTTTGTCTTGAGCGGGATCCGTGTTGTCGTGAATAATTTATAGCCAGCATGAATGAGCTCATTAGTCACCTTTTCAGACTTTAAATGAGTTTTGTGGTTGTCATTACTCGAGCCTTCTGTGCAGCGCCCAGCAAAATGACAGTTTGGCAGTTGGCTGCCTTGTCTGCAGCCTCGCCCCTCCAGGTCTGCGTGGCTTTTGTATTTCATTGAAACCTTCCCTTTTGATCCCCGGGCTGGCCCAGGGGCTCTCACGTTTCAGATGCCTTTTGCACCCTGAGTTTAAATGAGAAGTTCTTCACGAATTAAAAACAGTCTTTCAGTTGTGCCTGCCAGAGAGAGCGAAGTGGATGGAAGGAGCTTTTCTAGCCTTTGCTCTGTATCAGCCCCTTTGTGCTTGGCTTGATATTCAAGTCACTCAAAAGCAGCAAGCCGGGGAGCGGTGGGGCTACTGAGCCAGGCCCTCAAGAGGTACCAGCATGGCAGGCTGAGGGTGTCATGGGCTTAGGAGGGAGAAGGACCTCTCAGAGTAGCTTTGCATTGCCACAGCCGTGAGCCCCACAGCGCGGGGCCGTGTGAGTGAAGAAACTCAGCAAATCTACCTGGGGCAGGTTTCTGGGGTTGGCTCCCCAAGCCCACATTTGTCCTACAAACCAGTAAGCAAGCTGACCTTTCAGGACCCGGCCAGCACAGGGTCCACAGCATGCCCTCGGAGGCTTGCCCAGGAGGCTGGTCCATGGCGAGCAGGAGTCCAGGCAAGCCAGCATGGGTGGGATCATTTGGCACGGATGTTGTCATTCATCCTTCCCTTTGGACCCGGCCTGGGCCATCTGCAGAGAGCTCTGACCACTCGCTGGGATGGCACTCCGCAGGAAGTCCAGGACGCCGGCCGTGTCATGCCACCTTGGCCCTCAGGGCCCTCTGCCAGCACTTGGGATGCAGGATGCTTGCCTGGGATGCCTCTGCCAATTGCCTGGACCCCTGTTCTGAGGCCTCTGGCGTGTACTATGAGCAACAGGCACTCATGGCTGCGTCACCCACGTGGGCAGCACCCCCTTGCGGGATCCATATTGTCAGACAGCTGGCCTTGCGCTGTGTGAGGCTTGTAGGAAAGATGCTCAGTATTCCTCTCTGGAAGAAATGCCAACTTAAAAAGGACGCCTGGTTGTTTGGGGGCCCAATCTTTGAAACCAGTCAGAGCCTTGTGATTTTGAGTTCAGAGAAATGAGGTGCCGGTGATGGTGTCCACAGAAAAGCTGGAGTCCATTTGTCCACTTCCTTCCCAGCCCCCACCCCTGCTGACGGTCAGCACTCACCCCCTCACCATCGATGGGCAGTTTTGCTTGCACCTAAATTACAAGATTAAAGGCTGAGCAATGTTATTTTTGGAAGGAGTGGGGCTGGATTTCAAAACAGAAAGTGTTGGTGAACTTCCCTGTCCCATAGATGAGAGATTTCAGATTTGGCTGTTGAAATCAGCTGAGTCAGCCAGTAATCCTAAAAGGAGCTCTGTATACGGGGAGATGTGCAGGAGTACCTCAGTCCATGTGCTGTTTCTCGGAGAGTTTTTATCAAATTGGGAGCTTTTACTTTGTTTTTAAAAAACATGATCTTAAAGAGAAGCATCGATTGTTTTCTTTCACATCTCTCTGGAAAAGTAAAATGAGAGAAGTTACTGCTTGGCAAGGTTCAGACGTTGGCAAACACAGCCATGCGATTGTGGTGCTTGATGTGCTCGCTGCAGACAGGAAAACAATAAAGTCTCTAAAAACTTCGGGGGAAGAAAAGGTTTGGTGATGCTACTTTAATCCGGAGAGCTACACGATACCAGCTGGAGAGGGAGAATGAAGGGCACTTTTTTCCTATTTAGTGGTTGCTCTTTTTGATCACCACTTGGCCACGTGCTAGGAGCAGCAGAGAAGTTTAAGACAGGCGCCCTGCCTCTCAGACACTTTCAGTCTGACACTCAGTATCTGGTGGAGTCTCTTTTTTTATTATTGCAAAATTATCCCATATTGCTTATGTCCCAGAAGCTGCCTTGTGTTTTTTTGCAAGCGGTACCTCTTCATTCACTTTTGCTGATGGAAAATGTCCTTCCTCCTCCTTTATTTCCTAATCACATGTTTTCCTCTTCTGAGTCCCACTGCTCCTGTTCTGCATGTCCTTGACCTCCAAGAAGTATTTTAAGAAGCCAAATGCGCTGGATTGATTAGAAGCTTCCCTTGTTCCTTCTGGCAACATGACTCCAAACTCCAGCTAGAGTGGGTTCAAATCCCAGCGTCATCCTTACCAGCTGTGTGACCTTGGGCGGGTGTTAACCCTTCTGCGCCTCACTTTCACTCCCCATCTGTAAGACTGGCACACTGAAAGTAACTACCTTGCCTGGTTCATGCGAGCCTAAAGTGAAGGACACTGCGAAGCCCTGCATGAGTCTGGCACTGAAAAAGAGGCTCTGTGTTGTTAATAATATTAAGTACAGTGATCCTCGTTAGATACAAAATACATATTTTATGAATTCCTGCATTTGCTATTTTTTTTTTTTTTTTTTATAAAACTGGTGCTTTCATGGTGGACAGGTGCAGCTTGGGGAAAAAAACATTGAGTTACTTTGCAAACACCCTCCAGCTGAACTCAACAACATACCCTTTGCCTTCTGTTGTTCTCATAGTGTGGCTTGTTGGGTACAATTTTGTGTGTCTTATTGGTGATTTTACTGTTTAAAATGGCACCCAAGTTAGTGCCTAAACACAGTGTTCCTAGTTGTGTGAAGGCTGTGGTTGCCTAATGGAGGAGATGAGCTTTGTTCAGGAACTTGTTAAAGTGCTGTCGGCTGTGAGTTCATGTTATTGATACATGTCAAATAAGGTGTCCTTAAATGGACAAAAGCAGATAAAATAAGGCCATGTTGCTGTGTTAACGAATATGTGACCAGCTGGTCTCAGGGGCCTGACCCTCGAGTCTCCCTTGGAGTTCAGTGTTCGCTAACTCAGGGTTTGTGGTTCTGTCCAGGACAAAGCTGCCAGGAGGAGCGAGCATGCACTTTCCACAGTGGAATCTGCTAGATCTGAGAGGCAGCTGCCTCTGGGCAAGCCCCTGCTACAGAAATATTCCTGGGAAGGCAGGAGCCTTAGTAGTGGTTCTGGCCATGTGAGGTGACTCAGCTGGGCACGGATTTACTATCAGATTAAAAACAATTACGAAAAAGGTGCAATCACATTTGGTCTTTTATAAGGGTGAGTTTTTAATAGAAGATCAGCCTGGAAATAGAGCGTAAATACCCCTCCGTCCTGTAATTCATTTAAAAAAATTATTTATTTATGCATACAAGTACTGGGGGTAGAGGTCAGAGGTGCGGGGGTGAGCATATTCACCAGAGACAGCGTGGGGAGCAGAACAGGCAGATTAACTGAAATACACCATTGAGGGGGAGCAGTGGGGAGAGAGGAGAGGTTTGTCATGCCATGTGGGCCACCTCACGGGCCAGGGATTGAACTCACACTGCGGTGGCTGTGGTTAGCTTCATAGTGCCGCACTTTAGCCCATTTGCCTCCAGGGAGGACCCACTTCCCCGGTAATTCTTAATTCAAGAGTATTTCCCATCATCTTTGGACCTACGTAAGAGTTGACAGAGAAAGTTTAATGCTCAAAGCCTACGAATTGCACATCTTCCCAACAGGTTTGTCTTCCTTTTCATTTGTCTAATTTTAACTGAGTTTGGGCATCTTTTCTTGGGTACATTCCATTTTTGCTTTTCCCTTTCTGAATTGGACCCT
The DNA here is from genome assembly GCF_000260355.1 of Condylura cristata. Lineage (NCBI taxonomy): Eukaryota > Metazoa > Chordata > Mammalia > Eulipotyphla > Talpidae > Condylura > Condylura cristata. The sequence continues at coordinate 9,865,617 of NW_004567114.1, forward strand.
GTTGTCTTTAGGGTGATAATTCTCTTTTCTCATTGATGAGAATGAGTTTAAGAGTTACACATTTAAAGAATTAACCCTTTTCCAGCTGTATGGTATTTCCTCTTTTCTTCAGTCTTGATTTATGCCCTTGCACCACACACACATTTTTGATTGTGATACAAATCAGCCAATGGCTTTTCTTTTGATTTGTTGAAGAGCAATGGTGCCCCGTGTGCTGTTGTGTGCTGTATACAAATAATCATTGACTTAATTTTCAACAACCCTAGTCCTGGCTCTTGCCGATACTCTCTCTCCTTCCACCCTTTTCTGGAAGAGTAGGAAACAGGGACTGAGAAGTAAGTACTTGGACCAAGGTTACCCCAAAAGCAGTAAAGTGAGGCTATGTATCTAGTCCAGGTTCTTAGGTGAATCCCCAGGTCGGTGCCCTCTGGCCTCGGAATTCAGCTCCCTGGGAAGGCGAAGGCGATGGTGTTCATTGTAGAGGCTTTATGCTGCCCACAGCGTCTCCCCATTCCTGAGCCCCAGCGCCAGCCTTTTATTTTTCCTAGGCCTGGACTAGCTAGATGCTTAGCAAATTCTTGACTGAATTTACTGACCAAATCTGGATTCTGGATCATCAACTCATGCTTGTGTTTATGCTGACAGAGGACTTGCCAGTTTGCCTCCAGCCAGTGACTTGGTTGGTTCGGTTTGGCTGGGGCACCCGAGCTTCGAGCTTCACTGCACCTGGTCTGAGACACCCTCAGCGTACATCGCTTTTTGTCTTCTCAAATAGGTCTCCTCGCTCTCTTCCCTGCTGGAGAAATTCAAATTAAGCCTTTCCTAGGCTCTGCCCTTGATCACCTGTCATGGAAACAGAATGTATCCGAGGAAACCCCCCAGACAGGAAGACCAGAAACTCCAGGCAGTGCTTGGCTCAGCCTTGAAACTCAGCGGGAGTTGCAGGGTCTCCTACTGTGTTGCTGGGTCTCTTCCATGGATGAGGAGCTAAGGAAGTGAGGGCTTAATATATATATATATATATATATTTTTTTTTTAAAGGTTTTATTTATTTATGCATACAGAAATGGGGTACAGGCTAGAGATGCAGGGGTGGCAAGAGGGAGTCACCAGAGGCAGAGTGGGGAGCAGAACAGGCAGATTGAGGAAGTGCACTGCTGAGGGGAGCAGCGGGCAGGTCAAGAGAGGTCTGCCGCGCCATGTGGGGCAGCTCCAGCTCCGGAGTGGGGATCAAACTTGCACTGAAGCAGCCATGGCTTGGCTTAGCTTCACAGTGCAGTGCTCCAACCCGCCGCGCCACCAGGGAGGGCCCTTAATATATATATATTTTAAGTCATTACACATAGCATTCTCATGGGCTATCTCGAAGAGACTTAGTCAACCCGTGATTAAGGAGTTATCTTTGACCATAAGCTCTTCTTTCCTCATAGACCATCATGGCACTGCCTCTGAAGACTCTCATGCATTCTTTTTCCAGTCTCACTGACTAGCCTCTAAGTCAGTGATTCTCAAAGTGTGGCCCACAGAGCAGCAGCAGCACCTGGGAACTGGTTACTGATGTGAGTCCTCAGGTCCTCGCCCAGACTTATCGAAGGAGAATCTCTGGGCTGGGCGCCAGCAAGCTGCCCTTTAATAAGCCCCACGTGCAATTCTGATGCACTTTCAAGTGTGAGAGCCACTGTCCTCACGGAACCCTGCCTTCGTCAGTGGAGCATTAGTACTATACTGGGTACTCATTGTAGAACATTTGCAAAATATAGACTAGTACGAAAGACACCAGAATTAAAGACTCCATAACACTAGTACTCAGAAGAAACCACTATTTTCATATTTCACCAGTTTTTCTTAAAACTTAAAAAAAAAAGGTAACAAATTATGATCTTTATTTTCTCTAAGATTTAAAAATCTTATGCACACAGAACTGGGGTACAGGCCAGAGGTGCCGGGGCAGTGAGAGGATTCACCACAAAGTGGGGAGCAGAACAGGCAGATGGATGGAAGTACACTGCTGAGGGGAGCAGCGGGCAAGACAGGGGAGGTCTGCTGCGCCATGTGGGTCACCTCTGGGACAGGGGAACGAACTCACACTGAAGCGGCTGCTGCTAGCTTGCAGTGCTGCACGTTAACCCGTTGGGCCATCAGGGAGGGCCTAATCTTTATTCTCTTTTAAATGGATTATTGCAATGCTTTCTGGGTGGTTCTGCCTGCTTTTCATCTTCTATTTTCTCCTTTCCTCTCCCCAAACTCATCTTAGATCCAAGTCCTCACTCCTCCTTTTTAAAAATATATTTGACATCCAACATGTCAGCATTTAAGGTGCACAGTATATTGATTTGGCACACGGATAGTGCATACCGTGGCTTCTGTGGCTTTTGCTAACACCTCATGCTCATAATGATCGCTTCTGCTGGTGTCGGGAACATTTAAGGTCTAGTCACTTAGCAAGTTGGACCTTTATAATAGTTTTATTGTTTGTGTATACAAGGCTTCTGGAACATGTTTTTTGCTAGTTGCAAGCCTTTCTTACTTTTCATTCGTTCTTTCTTGCATATTTCTGATACTACAACTTCTGGACTAAAAAATATGCAGCTTCTTTCCCCCAAGTTGGTACATCTAAACCGTGCACTCAGTATCTAAGGAGTTTTGTGATATGTTTCCACCCATCTATTTATATTCATGTGCTACAGCAACAAAAACCAGGTATCTCCGGCACCAACACAGCACCATGCCCTTGGTGGGTAATTGGTAAACATTTGCTCAGTGAACCAGCACAGCTTTGAACACAATCAAGTCATATTTGATAGATGTGTTTGTGTTCGGTCTTTTTTCCTACGTGGAAAAGCAGTTCGTGTTGTGCTTTCTTCAAATGCACGTGTCCGGGGCATCTCCAGGAGATTCTAATCCATGTGGCTTCCTAACTCAGATCCAGAACCCACCTGCCCCATTTCACGGGTCAAACACCAAACACCCCTGTGGGAGATAGCCTCCTTCCACAGCCGCTCTCCTCCTTCTGTTCCCCAGGCCTCTTGTACCAGACAGCGCCACCCTGCCCCTTGCCTTGGCTGTTGGGAGGGGTGGAGAGAAGGGAGAAGTTATCTGACTTGGACTAAGCCCATTGGACTGGTTCCCTGAGAATCTGAATTGCTGGTGGAAGACTGAAGATGAAGGTGGTAGTGCTGACAGCCAGAAGGTCTTTGAACTTGGTACAGGTAGCAGTGAGTGGTGTAAAGGAGCAGAGAAAGCCAACCTGAGAAAGGGAAAGAGGGCTGGGGAAGAAGCTGCCTGGTGAATCCAGCGGCGCAGCTCCGCAGTGCTGCCTGCCCCAGCCTGGCTGAGTTCCTTTCCATGCATCCTTCTCACTGGGGTCAGCTTGAAGGCTCCCCAAGGAGACCATTTTCAGGCCTGTCCCAGATGCCTCCCCTATTTGCAAGTCCTTTGGGTCTTTACTTGCATGGTCTCCCTCTGCTCATCTGTTCAGAGGCTAGTCTCCAGGGGGATCATGCGACTTTACGCTGAACTATCCATTAAAAAAAATCTTATTTATGGTCAATTAACCAATGATGGGGAAAGGCTTCAATATTCCAGGGCAGAGACACACTGGAGAAAAACGCACAGCAATCCAAAGGGAGTGGCATTACTTTCCGTGACCGAACAGGAAGCTGAGGCCCTATACCGATGGGGGTGATAGTGGCGTGCCGGCCCCCCCTTTCTCAGATACTTCTGTGTTGTCTGGCCCAGGCCCAGATGGGGCTGTACGACGACGTATTGAAGTCCCCAGTCAGGAAGTAAGTGCCCAGAGTGAGGAAGGCATGCAAGGGGGTGTGCTGTCAAGCATCTTTTAAAAAGCAGCGGTTTCTACAGTTGCACTTGGTTTCTTTGGGACTCTCGGGGGCTAAGACACTGAAGCACTTTCTGAGCCTTCAAGAGGGCAAGAGAACAAGGTTGCTCCTTAGCAATCTGTCCCCTGCATCCTTCTGTCAGGGAGCTTGTCCCTGGGCTCGGGCGCTATGGAACCAGGGTGGGAAGGCCACGCAGGGCTTCCTGTGGCTTCCGGCAGCGGTCTGGACCCCCCATTTCAGACAGACATGTTTAGCCTGCTCTCCACAACAGGCAGGCTGGCCCGCCACTTCCTCTTCAGGCTGACACCTTCTCACACCTCTTGCCGCACTTGTAATGGGGAAGAGAAATTAAGAAATAGGTTTGAGACTGGAAGAAACCAGAAACAGGCAGAGGGAAAGGAAGGCAAGCCCATCAGAGGCACCTACCTCCCCATATCCTACCCTCTGCTCGGGTTTCTCTCGGCCCCAGGCTTGCTTGTTTTCAAGTTTTGTTCCCGGGTTCAGGTGTTGGAGGCTAGGAGGCTAGCAGCTTGCACGGAGAGCTGAAGTGGTAAACTCCACCTGTGCTATCCTTCAGCTTACATCCCCTTATTTTGAACTCCGAGAAAGGAAAGAATGGGTGAAAGGAACATGCCACACCTCTACTTATGTAAAGAGATTTTTAGCTTGGGTGTAAGTGGCCTTGGGGTGGGGAGGGTGAGGAGCGGCTGTTGGAAGAGGACTATTTCTCCCTCTCTAGGCCAGCCAGGGGCTCTGGCTTTGGTTCTTTGGATGGGAGATTTAGTACCCTCAACTGAGGGGCTGATGACGTGTGGACCAGACTGAGCTTTCCTCCTGCCAGCACTGACCCTTAACATCCCTGGCTGGAGACTCAGAAGATGAAGTGTCTTTCCCGCTTCACACCTTTTGCTTATTGACTGTAGGTAGGTCACCCCAAGTGCTCAGTAATTGAAGGGGGGGTGGGGCTGATGACCTCAGGCTGCCCTTGGGCCTCCACCCCAGAATCTTGTGCTGGCTGGGAGTTTTCATGGCACTGGTAGGGTGATTCTGTAGGGGCAGCCTTGGTGAAGACTTGCCTGCCACCTACCACCTTGAAACTGTTAGGGGAAGGCCTCTCAGTTGGTGGGGGTTTCCTTGTTATTTGACATTTTCAGAAGTGATTTCGGAAGCCCTGTGCTTGCCCCTTTCCCTCCCTTTTGGCTTGCAGTAGGTGTTACCAGCAGCTGGCTGGGGTTCCCGGGAGGAGCAAGCCCCCTGCACACTGCTTCGCTGCAGATTTCCGGTAACTCCCAGTGGACGGTCCACTGACTGGTGGGTTCCAGGAGGGGCCAGGGCCTGGGATAGTGTGCAGTCACATTCATTTGTGTCACCAGCAGGGTGTCCTGTTGGACTCCCCTGTCATCTGCTCCTAAGGCAGCTGCTTGGTGTGGCTTCAACAGGGGTGGCCAATCTTTGGAGGGTCCTAAATACTTGGCATCCTGGCTGAGCAACGCTGTGAACTGTCCAGAGTTCAAGATGTGAAGGATGTGAATGAAGCTTGTTTCGCTCTAGGCTTGGAAGTCTTGTGGCGAGTTGGCCACAGCCGGCTGCAGAGGCTCGGCGCGCGGCCTTTAGGACGGGCCTCTTGCTCTGTAATGGCCACCCCCCCTGCCTTGGCAGACAGGTGCCCGCCCATGGCACCAGGGGCGACCACCGGCAGCAGGCGGCTGTGGTGCCTTTGTGCCTCTCCTCTGGGAGGGGCTCAGGGGTCGGCGGCCCTTGGAGTCCCTCCTGACTCGGTGTTCAGAGAGGATCGGAATCTCCTCTCCCCCTCGCAAGCCTCGCCCGCATCGTAATTCTTTTTATTTTTACTTTCGAGCCATGTAAGGCAGGCGGAGGGTGGTAGAAGCGTCCTGGCCACACGCTGCCAGCTGCGCAGCGCCGGGCCGCCGCTGTGGCCAGAGGCCAGGAAGGCACAGGCCGCACAACGCCCGCGCCGCCCCACCG
>NW_004567114.1:9872013-9953345 GCF_000260355.1 Condylura cristata
CTTGCCGCGCCGCGCCCGCGCGTCCTTAGCCGGGCCACCAGGCGATGCCCGCTGGGCGCCCGCGAAAGTTTGTGGCTCCCGCTGAAGGGCAGCGGCGCCCCCGCGCCCCGCTCCGGCCAGGTGAGTTTGCTCCCCTCTTCCGCCGGCGCCTGAGTGGAATTGGGGTGACTCGGGGCGGGGGCACTCGTTCTAAGCCGTCCTGGAGGCGCTCTCGCCGCTCGGGGCTGAGGAGGGACTCCGCAGTTCCTGGGGGGAGGGTGCTGAGTGGGGGGAGACGGCGGGGCGGAGAGGCGGGAGCCCCCAAGCTGGGAAGTTGCCTGGTCCGAAGAGTTTCCTGTCCCGACGTGCCGGCTGTTTTCCCGGTGCCTCGATTTCCGAAAAGACGCCCGTAAGGAACAGAGTTGGTATTGTCCGAGAAGCACTGGATCCCCGCGGTTGCGGGCCGAGGGAGGGGGTACCGATCGAGGGGAGACCCCGAGATGGGATGCGGTCTCCTAACAAAGATCCCCCCACCCCAAACTGCAGGCTTGGCACCCGAAGTGAGCGTCTCCAGAGGCCCGACCCCTCTTCACCCAGCCCTCTTTGAAACCCTCCTTGGGCCCTGGAGAAGTTGGGGGACGGAGGGCTTTTATTGATGTGTTTTTAAGGCTCGCCGCTGTGCGGCCAATAAAAGGTTTATGACATCTGACCGGCAGTGAAGGTATGCGAGCTCCCAATTGCCCTGTATACGGGAGAAGAGCAGTTTCCCCGTTGCCTGGCAACGCTGCTGATTGACGTGGGATGCAGCCAATCGCCGCTCCCGCAGGTCCCCTTGAAATGTTTTTGACAAGTACAGTAGACCTGAGTGGAGCGCGTGCGTGTGTGTGCGCGCGCGCGAAGAGGGGGGTAAGCTGCCCCCCCCCACCCCCAGACTCGCCACTGCCTTGCTCCGCCTGGGGAGGATTTCTCAACTTTTTAAAGTTCACACTGAACATCTGTTCAGAGCTGGGCCAGTAACGTCTTTGTCAGTTATTGGAGACCTGGTAGCGGGCGAGAAACTAGCTTTGCTGCTAAATGGTCTCCGTTAAAAAGCACACAAGACATCAAAACATAGCAAGTCGAAACAAAACAAAAAGAGGGTGTGTATGGGGGCGGCCCGGGCGGCGGCAGAGGTGGTTTGGGGTGGGAGGAAGCATGGCCGGTACACACCGAAAAGTTGTATGGTCACAACTGATTGTCTAGATCAGCCTTTTTCGCAGCAGATTCAAAATGTTTGCTCAACTGCAGACTCATATCATATGCTCAGATTCTTTCTCCTCCATCTAAAATAGGAGGAAAAAAGATTTGGCGAATTATGGAGTTAAGAGTATAATAATGGAAAACTCCTCGGCGGTGGTTTCTGGGAACTGTTTTTGAACCTGGGACTGCGGTGATCTGCCGCTTTTGATACTGTTACTATAAAATGTGGTTTATAGGATGCTGTTAACAGTGGGAGGGCAAAGGGGAGGACACAAAGCCACAAAGCAGACAAATAATTCAAGGGTGCTGAACCTCCCTAACCCTCTCTCCTTGACAGTGCTTTTTTTTTTTTTTTAAATAAAACCATATTGCTGGCAATGTTTGTTTAAAACAAAAGAAAACATGGAGAATAGCGTGTTAGTTCCTTTGGGAAGCTACTGACAAATAAGCAAATTAAAAAGAAGAGAGCAGCATGTTGTCATAGCAACAGTGCAATTAAATTACTTTACTGTCAGCCATGATATAATTTTCCTGTTTGGAAGCTCAGGAGACATAAAACTTTCATCTGGAGCTGAAGTTGACTCCGGTGGCTGGGTAGTTGTTCTCTTTTGTGCTGTGATATTCGAATATTCCTGGTTATCAGAAAATTAGGTTTTGTGTTGGGATCAGAGGGAACTTTGTGGAGATGGGTCTTTGAACTGTCTGTCAAGAAGGTAAAAGTAGCACCAGGCTGGTCTCTGTCATATCTGCAACCTAAGGGCACTGGCTTATTCTTTAAAAGACAGAAAGAAATAACCGCAGGTATCTGAACTGCCAGTATCTGAACTGCTCTGCCTTTGGGGGACCCAGATGCCTGGCGAAGTTTTCTCTCCTTGGCCCTGCGCTTCTCACTGCAGTTCTAGACAGATCTCTGTCTGCCTCCCTTTTGGAAGAGGGAGAGAGAACATTGCCTTTCCCCAGAACCTTAGATTGGCTTGTGAGTGCCCACATTATGCTTTCTAGAATCTCATTCTAGAGCTTCCCTGGCTGAAGTAGCAGTTACTTTAGGTAAACGTGTAAATGGACATTTTGAGCTTTAGAATGATCACATCTTTGCCTTCCATGTGTTCACTCTTTCCCCCCTCCCCCCACAGTGCTTGATCTTATTCAAGGTGGAGAAAACAAATAGATGCTCACTTCTGAAATGAAGCACATTGTTTGAGCTCTGCAGACAGAGTTGGGAGACTTTGATTATCTTCATTGTTCTTTCTGGCTTGCATGGATATCCAGAGGGTGAATGTGCTTTTTATCTTTCTCTGTCATTTTGTTTATGGACTTGCCACCTTCTTCTTTCTTTTCTCATCAGATGTTTTACTCCCTGTACTAGGTCATTGATAAAATGGGTTGGAGATGGAGAGGGGGCCTGACAGAACAGAAATCTGTAGCAATTTTTGTTGAATTTTGTTGCCTTTCTTCCTGAAGTTGCCCAGTCTCACCCGACTCTTTCCATTAACTCCACCTTCAGTTGGTAGCTTGTCTTTGCATTCCCACTTATTCATGTGTTTCTTGAACTTACTTACCATTTGGTCTGGGATGTAGGGACTCAGTCAAATTAAACATACTCCTTTTCCCAGGTAAATCCACATAGGGTCTTGTTTGCTCTTTTTTGACTGGCCAGTGGTAATTATGTTGTAGTTTTCAGTTCTGACTTTTGGAGGAGAAAAAAATCAAAGAAAACACTGAACAAACACTGAAACCAAGTCGATGCTCACTGTGGCCACAGTTTTAATTCCGAGTCAGAACTGACATTTTTGTTTCGGAAACAGCTCAGCTTAATCGGAAACAACTGGCATTAGACTTACAAGTTTATTTTTTTGAGAAGGGCAAACAGTGAGACCTGTAACAGGGCAGGCGCTCTGCATTGTGCTTATTCTGTTGTGTTGATCAGGAGGCTTATGAATTTAAATGTGTGTATGTATGTGTATTGTAGAGAAACCGAGATACAAGAAAAAGTGGACTTTCCAAAGTCACCAACTTTCCTTTCCACCAGGAAGACACCTGCTGGAATTGCCAGTCCTCTTGATGATGTGTTTGCACATTATAGGTGCAGGTCTATTTCCAGTTTTTCGGGGTTCAAGGGGGCATGACAGGTCACTGGGGCTATAAGCCTGGGGACCAGCGTGAGTGATTTAGGTACATCTCTGTGTCGTGGGGTTGTGGGTTGGTGTTGCTCAGTGTGGCTGCCCTGAGATGGGGTTCCTGTGTGGTGGGGGAGGCTAGAGAATGAGGAGGCCACAGCTGCCTTTCCATTCAGTTTGCCCAACTCATCTTTTCTCTGTACTGTTTCCCAGGAGCCTTCACGTAAATGGGTCCAGTCATGCCTCCCAGTAAGAAGCCAGAAAGCTCAGGAATTAGTGTCTCCAGTGGGTTGAGTCAGTGTTACCGGAGCAGCAGTTTCTCCAAGGCCCTTCAGGAAGATGATGACCTCGACTTTTCTCTGCCTGACATCCGATTAGAAGAGGGGGCCATGGAAGATGAAGAGCTGACCAACCTGAACTGGCTGCACGAGAGTAAGAACTTGCTGAAGAGCTTCGGGGAGTCGGTCCTGAGGAGCGTGAGTCCTGTGCAGGACCTGGACGATGACACCCCCCCGTCCCCCGCCCACTCTGACATGCCCTACGATGCCAGGCAGAACCCCAACTGCAAACCCCCCTACTCTTTTAGCTGCCTCATATTTATGGCCATTGAGGACTCTCCATCCAAGCGCCTGCCGGTAAAGGATATCTACAACTGGATCTTGGAACATTTTCCGTATTTTGCAAATGCACCTACTGGGTGGAAAAACTCAGTGAGACATAATTTGTCTTTGAATAAGTGTTTTAAGAAGGTGGACAAAGAGAGGAGTCAGGTAAGCCCGTGTCTGGTGCTCAAGCTTTTCTGTTAAATTTGTCAGTTTCCTTCATTAAAAAATGTTAAGGGATGTACATTTGTCACACTTGAAGGTGCAGTTATTAGTGGCTAATTTTATTTCATTCATTTGTCCAGTTGTAAAAAACTTCCTTCCCGCTAAGCTTGTATTAGGTAAATATTGTGTTTTGGTGTTTGGGCTGCAAAGAGGGGCCCCCAGTGGTACCCCATGAGCCTGCGCTCCCGTGATTGGCTGCTAGTGTCATCCCTCCCAGTGGTTGGGTCACTTTGGTGTTAGTTTAAACAAAGGCTGTCAAGGGTAGCCGTTAAATATAAAAATATATGCGTTTATTTTAGGAAAATTGCCATCAAATGTTTGCCAAAAAATGACATTTATTTTGAATGTTGCTTGAGAATTCTGGAGTAAGTTGACATTCTTGGGCATTGGGAGGTGACAGGTCGTGCTCATCTACTCTAAGACCAGACGAATCGTCCAGGTAACTTTCTTGAAATCAGGTGTCTGGGCTTTAAGTATCTGGCAAGTTGGAAACTCCCTGAGGATGAAAATTGGCTCAGGGCAAGTTTCCTGTTTGAGGCTGACTGTTAAGAGGTGGAATTTTGACTGGAACGTTTCTAGTTTAAGCTTCACAGTCTGCCGAAGGGAGATGGAAGATGGCTTGAATAATTTGCTGAATCTTTTGAGGATCTGAGTAGGTGCCGTGGAAATAAAATTAGCTGTTGGAGCTGGACAACAGAGTCGCAATCAAACTTTGAGTTCTGGAAAATCAAGGCAGCCCCCAGTTGACATAAATCACCCCGAATGTTCCTGTCATAAAGTTTTCATGCAGCCGAGCCTCCCAGCTTTGTTTTTCGTGGCAACAGCGCTGCTGTGTGCAGCTGCAGGTCACCTTTTTGAAGTTCAGGTTTGGGCTCTGGACCCCTATTATGTGGGATCAGTGGCCATGTAGGTCGGGGGATTTTCGTTTCTTTCTAAAATGTTTCGGTTTTCAGTAGAATCTTGAGTCCAAGAGAATTCTGCTTGTCTTGGCATGGAAGTGGCAGAGACATATTTCTCTTTGCTGCCATGGGCACGTTTGTCTGCAGATGCTGTTCCCCTGAGCTTATGATCACAATGGGGAGCGAACTGTGGGGTTTGAAGAGGGGTGTTGCCTGGGAAAAAGAAAGATGTGGACCCTGGAGAGCTTTGCTGTTGATCGCTGCTACACAGGCTACCTGGAGCCAGTGTGCAGAAGTGACTATTCACAAGGGGCCCTCCTTCCCCGGGCCCTTACTTTTATGCGGCTGTAACATTTGAAGGGCGCTGCCTTTAATCCTGGAGGGGCATTTCTGTGACTGTGACTGCAAAGCTGAGGAGCCCTTGCTTTCCCCGGGTCTCCTCTCTCCCCCACCGCATCTCAGTATCAGCATTTGCTGACTGACCTCTGAACCTGGCTGTGTTGACTGTTGTAAGATCATTCTTTGAACTCGGGGAAAATTGGTTGCTTCCCTGTCAAGAACCAAGTCTGTGGTATTAAAAGCCTCTGTGTAGGTAGGTCCTTGTGGCAAGAAAGGCAGTCTTAGAAAGCAATTCCAGGGTTAGGAAGTCGAGGAGAAAGTGCTGTTCAGAGTTGCCCCAAATCACATGTTGCTGGTAAAGCCAAGCACAGGGCTTTCAGTGGGGGTGTATGGCCAGCAAGTCGCCGCATGTCTGTGCTCGCCGGAGAGGGATTTAGTGAAGGTGCACTCAGAATGTCAGCCAGCCCCGTTGCGTGGCGTGTGAGAGCCCGGGGCGGGTTAGCTGGCAGCCTGGCAGTGACAAGTGGGTTTCGCAGTGCCCTCTGGCACAAGCACCGACTCCCCTTTGACCCCCCCATCATGTTTTCCAGGGTTGAAGGCTGTCATTCCACAGCTATCGCTGGCTGAAAGGGAGTGGTTTTCACTTGAGATTGTTAATCTTGTGAAACGTTTTTCCTGCTTCTTCGCCAAACTGACCTGTATTGGCATGTTTCTGACCAAGTGCCAGTCAGCTTTGTGGTTGGGAATTTGTTCCCAGAGTTTGTGATGCTGTGAGAGCCAAGCAGAGGGAGCGTTTCCTCATTTTCTTCTCTCCTTGTGTTACTCTAGAGCCAGCAGGTGTCTGCTCTGAGAGGGGTAGACTCCCAGGTACTTCCAGGCCCTCCTAGATACCCCCAGGGACTCTCGAGTGCTTGCAGGTGATGCTGCTAGGTGCTCCCAGGGACTCTTGGTGATTCTGAGTGCTCACAGGTGCTCCCAGGTGATCCCAGAAACTCTCATGTACTCTCAGGTGATCCCAGACACTCCCGGATGCTCCAGGTACTTCTGGGTGCTCCCAGGTTCTCCCAGGACAGTGAACTTGGCCCATGCATTTGGGGTTTTCTGGTAGGCTAGCTGAGTAAAGGGGAAAGCACCCCCGCCCCCCCCACAGTGTGCCCAGTGAAAGTCCCTTGGGCTCTACATTTGTTTTTTCCCAGGGGATTTTACTTGCCATAGCTCCCACACTGAGGTTTTGGCTCATCACAAGGGCTAAATGCACCGAATGTTTGAGGAATGTTAGCAGGAGAGGTGGTGGCCTCACAAGCTGCACCCACAGGATCCGCCATTCCACTTGGTTTGCTTTTAAAAGCGTCAAGCCGGGTTTGGAGCTTGACACACCGTGAGAAGGCAGGGCGCTCTGATCCGCCTTCCCTGCTGACACCTGTTTGGCCGGGATGCCCGGAGACAGCGCACTAGATTGATGACATCAGTGTCACCTGTGGCGCTTAAAAACAATTACCATTTTTTGCCCCTGGAGATTTGGATTCCGCAGCTTGGAGGTGGGTTGGGGAAGATTGGGAGTTCTGATAAGCTGCCTAGTTATTTCTGACTCCAGTCAGATTGGCGGATCCCTGAACTAGATGCCCCCTTTGGGCTCTTTCCGACGTGGAGATTTCATCGAGAACGTGCTCTTATGTATGGAACACGGGAGAGCATAGACAGTTCTGCTTTCGTTTTTATCTCCTTTTTTTGCATTTTATTCCGTACAGGACTTTAAAAGATAGTTGTATTTTTAAGCCATGGAAATTTTCAAAACTACACAGCAGAGAACATGAGTCGATGTGCCTGTCACTACCATTGCCAACATCCAGATTTAATGTGCTCGCGGGGTCTCTGGCTTCGTTCATTTTTGTTGTTGCTGTTGCTTAGTATTTTGAAGCAAATTGTAGACTTTATGCGACTTTACACCACATATTTCCATGTGTGTGAATAAGAATAATGCACAGTTTCTTACATAACCACAGTGTCACCCCTAACAAAATGACAGTTCTTTGATATTGCTTAATACTAGGTTCCTAGGCAATGTTCCTGATGGTTTACAAAATATTTGTGTTGAGATCCAAACATGGTTGCCTTGCATAGGGCTGTTGTATTTCTTCATTGGATTTTCATCCTCAGCAGACCTGCTTCTTCCCACTTTCTGGGGCTCTTCCTCCTTAAAGAGACCAGTGCTTCTGGCTATGGGGTGGCAGGAAGAGCTAGGAGCTGGATCACTTTCTGGCTCCTTTCTCCATCCCGACCCCAAGTGCATCTTGAGTCTTCCCATTCTCAGGAAGGCTGGGTGACCCTCTCCTGGGGTGGGTGCTGAGCCTAAGCCTGGGTTTGTGTGGGGCTGCCTGATCCTGCCTCTATGAAGTTATCCATCAGCCTTTCATCTCATCGTCCCAGCTGTTGATGATCCTGAATTGGTCATGATACAGTTGTAAAGTCAGATTTACTTCTGACTGTAAGATTGGCCTGGAGTAAACACCCTGGGTTCTTGTAAAGGAGAAACAAACACAGTTGTTTTGGGAGACTGAATTGTAACCCTCGTAGGTATGTTTCTGTCTTTGTGCTTTTTTTTTTTTTTGACTTCCTCTCTTACCACTTTAACAGAACACATTGTTGTCATAAGAGGAGTTTTAAGAGAAACACTGTACAAAGGCATGTTTGTGGTAGCCAGGCCTGAGTGCTACGGTGTAATTTTAGCTTATAAATAAAGGTAGCTTGTCTTTGTGAAAGAGGGCTGGGTTGGGACCCAGGACACCTGTTCCCGCTTTGCTGTGGGGGGTCCCTGGCTCTCCCGGCTCGGCTCACATGTAGAAGAGATGTTTGTAGTTGTTTGGTGCTTTTTTTTTTTAAGATTTATTTATTTATTCATACAGAACTGGGGTACAGGCCAGAGATGCAGAGGGTGAGAGGATTCACCAGACACAGAGCGGGGAGCAGAACAGGCAGATCGACGAAGTACACTGTTGAGGGGAGCAGCGGGCGGGTCAGGAGAGGTCTGCCACACCATGTGGTCACCTCCGGGGAAGGCGGGGATCGAACTCATGCAGAAGTGGCTTTAGCCTCTTAGTGCTGTGCTTTAACCCACTGCGCCACCAGGGAGGGCCTGTTTGGTGCTTCTTAATGGGGGTCTTTGTTGTCAGAGACTCTGCAGACACTGTGAAATGAGTGACAGCATGTCATGTAACTGCAGATTCCTTTCTCCTGGAGGATCTCAAGATTTTGTTTAAGTTTTAGATTCTTTATGGGACCTGTGATCCAGGAAAAGTGACGGGCCACTGCTGTTTTTTTTTTTTTTTTTAAGATTGCCACTGCTGTTTTTTTTTTTTTTTTTTTAAGATTGCCACTGCTGTTTTTTAAGTGCAGCGGTGGATCTGAGGTGTAGCACCTGCTCTGTGTTTGCACACGCAACGTCCCATTTCTTCCTCACTACAATCCTGTGAGGCAGAGCCTCAAAATTGATGTGGAATTAAGCTCAGAGTAGTCAGGCACTTGGCTGGGGTCACACAGCAGACCAGGAATTCACCCCCATTCCCCCAGCTCTGAAGGACATACTTTCATTCTGGTGCTGTCTCTACTTCTCAGGACAGATGTCCCCCTTAGCTATGGTTTGCATCCTACATTCTCAGTCATCCTAGTTAGCCATAGCCTGAAAATACTACAGTACACACAGTAAGATATTTTGAGAGAAGACCACGTTCATCAAGCTTTTGTTGCAACAGTGTTATAATTGTCCTCTTTCATTCTTAGTAATCACTGTTAGTCTCTTACTGTGTTTAATTTAGAAATTATCTTTGCCATGGGTGTATATGTTTAGGAGAAACATAGAATATGTAGGATTTGCTACTATCCCCGGTTTCAAGTATCTACTGGGGGTTTTGGAATGAATCTCCTGGACTTGGCGGGGTGGCGGGAGAGGGAGTGACCACTGTGTAGGGGCTTGTAAGTGATGTCTGTGTGCTTCCTCGAAAGAGTCTACAAACATGACTTATAGGGGACTGAAATAACCCAGATAAACCTGGAATTTGCTCTGGTGGTATAAGCTGGAGAAGGAGATTTCTCTTGCATGAGAAGTTTTGTGCTGGGCTGCATCCAGGGTTGGTGAGCAGTCAGAAAGCGGCCTCGCTTACCTGAAGCAGCACATGGCCCCTCTTGCTCTGGCTTCCAGGCTCTGACCCTGGCCCCTGCCTCTGGGCTTCCTGCACAGAGCTGGGGCGCAAGGTCAGAGGCTCCTTTCCTGCAAAGACTCTTCTGCCACAGGTTCCTCCAGTTCCTGCCTCCTTGATTTTCGATTTTTCTGTCCTGGTGGGTCGAACATTCATGAGTCATGGGCGTCTTGTGGACTTCGGTGGCAGCACCCATCCCCCACCCCTTGCCCAGAGCTCCTCTTGGTAGTGTTCACAGATTGAAGACCCTTTTCCCTCCTCATGGCCCTCGTTAACAGGCCTGTGTGATTGATGCTCAGTTTAGGAAGAGGTGACCGACGGACTTAGGTATGTTTTTTGGATTCACAGTGCCCCTGGAAGGACTGTGCAGTGGTCCTGATCACTGCCACTATGGGCGGTGAGCCAGGCGGGGTGTGGAAGTGGCGGCTGGGCCTCTTCTGTACCTCCTGAGCCGCGTGCATGGTAGATGGGACACGGCCTTGCAGGCTGCTTGCTTCGGGGGCCCAGGCTGCACCCAACCCCACTTGGAGCGCGAGAATGTACCAGCAGTTCTGGAAGGCCTGCATAAACATACCCCCACGTCCCAGCCCCAGGCAGTAGGAAGCTTTTCACACCAGCATCCTCATCGCCCTCCGCAGCCTTGTGCACCACCCTCTGGCATGCTTCCCCCCCCACCCTGCCTCACCCTTCAGGTGCTGCTCCTTGCTGGTTCTTGCAGACCTCAGACATCTTCGTGGGGGGGGGGGGGGGGGGGGAGAGTGTTTCTGTTGTCTGGCTCTTGCCAGCTGTTCTTTGTTTTTCTGCTCCTGCTGTGGGCAGTACCTGCTATACCTCCATGAAGTGCAGAAGGAAGGTGTGGTGGACAGGGCTTAGGGAGCCCCTGCCTGCAGAACTCCTGGTCTGTGGGACTTTCCAGCAGGATCTCTTCCTTCAGCACACTTGCTCCCCCCTCCCTTTTTTTTTTTAAGATTTATTTATTTATGCACATAGAGCTGGGTTACAGGCCAGAGGTGCAGGGGTGGTGAGAGGCTTCACCAGAGACAGAGTGGAGCAGAACAGGCTGACTGACGAAGTGCACTGCTGAGGGGAGCAGCAGGCGGGTCAGGAGAGGTCTGCTGCACCATGTGGTCACCTCTGGGGTAGTGATCAAACTCATGCTGAGGTGGCTTTAGCTTCTCAGTGCTTTGCTCTAACCCACTGTGCTACCAGGGAGGGCCTCACCCCATTTTTATCTATGCTCTCTTTTCCTCACATCATTGCTTTTCTGGCCTTTCTGTCTAAGGGTGCACACTTTTCCAGTCCCCGCCAGGGACTCTCCTGCTATTGACCTTGGTGAGGGTTTATACACATCTCTGGAGAGCTTGGTGCTTCTGTCCCGGGGCTCCATCAGCTATCTGCTTGGAGTTCTCCCCCTTCATCTCTCCCATTCATTGCTCAGTGAATGTTGCCTTCTCTTAGGTCCAGCTTTGTGGGATCCGAGGAGATCTTGGAGATTCTTCTTCACTGATGCACTGCCTCCATATCTAATCAGCAAGACATTGTTCTCAGCAACTCCCTGTTGTGCTAAAGAGGCTTTGGGATTTCCCTTTGAAATCACTTTAGCTGCAGGATAATTCTCTGCAGTAAATAATATAGGAAGCTGGCACACTGACCTCCTATTTGAAAGTCATGGGCTTTGCTTCCTTCACAAATAGTGATGGGTTGTTTGGATTAATCCATACTCTCTCGCAGAGCCCTCAGTCATTGTAATGCTCTAAAGCTTTGGCAAGATGAGGAGAGATTTTGGATTTTATAGAAAATTCCACTGCCTTCTCAATGGGCATTTTTCTGGGACTCGAAACATAGGCTGATATAGATGTGTACGTGTATATATATGTGCCCACACATGTTAGCAGCTAGTGTCACGTTTGTTTTGATTGCTGCTCTATTAGGTCTTCTTTGTACAGATTTGGGTTTCATGGCCTGCTTAAGGTATCTCATTTCTATCCCCTACCTTGTTACTTTTAGCTTAATTTGTGTCTTCTCTCAAGGGCTACTTCTAACTAGTCCTGTAAGGACTTACCCCTTGGCTACATTTGCTTCAACAGGGGCTGTGGCCAATCTCTCATGTGGTTCCTGTGGATCTCTCCACAGTTAGGAGGCTGTCACTATTTTATTACTTGCCATTGGAGTTCAATGGCCCTTGGCTTATTGGTTAGTTTATTCAGTGGAATTACTTGGGTGATGTCAAAAGTTCAGATACAAAGTAGGATTTGGTTCTTGCCTTTTAGGAGCTTACATTCCAAGGCAGGAAAGCATCATGTGGAATAAAAAAACAGAAGCTCACAAGCTCAGGAAGCATGCCAGGTGGTGAAGCGGCCGTTGTCTGCACTTAGTCAGGGAAGCGTCCCTTTGCCAAAGAGGGGCATTTGGAGCTGTGGTAAAGGATAGCAGCACTCAAGTTTTGATTGTCCCCCGTGGGAAGGAGTGCTGGTGTAAGTGGTTCCCAAAGCACCCTTGTGGTGTGGGACGAGCACGAGATCTCCAAGAATGGGTTAGTTATGATGAGATCTGACTGTTTATTATAGAAAATCCAAATAATGGTAGGTTCAACCATATAGAAGTATGTTGCCTGTCATGTCAAGTAAGTCTGGAGGAACTGGACAGAAGTCCACATTCCATCTCTCTGGCTCAGCCTCTTTTCTCAGTGGACTGCTCTGGCTTCCATCCCAAGGTCTTCTCCTGGTCACCGACTGGCATTCTCTTGGCTCGGGAAGCAGAAAGGGGTGCTCAGGGGAAGACAAAAGGGGGTTCTGTTGAATTAATCATTTTAAGGACCTTTTCCAGAAACCCCACACTTTGCTTTTGCTTTACTGGCCAGAACCTAGTCATACACAGTCTCTCTTGGCCACAAGGAATGCTGGGAAATGTAGTCTTCTAGTGGGGCCACTGCAGTCCCAAATAAAGTGTTGATTGTGCCACCACCCGAGCATTGGATTTCCTGTTCTAGATGCTCAGGAGATAGATGTTGCTTGACCCAAGGGCTGTGTTGGGAGATGCGTCAGAGACAAGATGATCAGGTGATGTGCATGGGATGAGGAGTTGTAGAGCTGGGATGAGGATGCTAAGGGAAAACTTTTTTTTTTTAAATTAGCTATATATATATATATATATATATATATATATATATATATATAAAACATCATTCTTTGTTTTGCACATTATCTTCAAAAGCAATGACTTGATAGAAGTGATGGTGTGATCTGCACCACGTGTGATAGGAAGAAATGCTAGGACGGGTATAAAGTTGATGGTTTGCTGTGTAAGGCGACGGTGCCTAGCATAGAAGAGAGTCTTTGACTTGTGTGTGAGCGCATGGGCTGCCGTGCTCAGGCTTGTTTGAGTACCTTTGCTTGTGAACTCAGCAGGAGACAGTAAATACAGACTGAATGCCAGGGTTGTTGCTCTGGAGAATTACCCTTGCTTCTCTTCTTCTTTTCCCCATGGGGTGTGTGTGGGATTCCCCTTTGCGCTTGGGGACACTCAGGTCAGTGCTGCCTTCCGTTTACTGGAGCTCTGTGAAGCGCCTCTAGAAAGCTCTGATTGTCCCTTCTAGGATGTAACTAATGTCATCAGATAGAAAACAGCCAGCTAGCAGGACAATTGTACATACGTTGTGTTTAGGAAAAAAGGCCAGGTCATGCCTCCCAGGTCGCTTGGAGTCAGGCTGTGTGGTGCAGAGCTAGGGTGCAATCACTCTTGGCACTCCTGAAATGGTTCACGGAATGCTGAGTTCCTTCCAGAATCTTCCATAGATGCAGTCACAGAAAGCCAGAACTGGCATTGGTAGTCACAGCCCTCAGATCCTGCAGAAGCCTTTGTTTGCCAAATAAAAATCAGACTTTGTACTAGCAAAATGAAATCGCTTCAGTCATTTGAGAAGCATCATCAGTAGTGATTCATTCATGCCACACATATTTTAGGGAGCCAGGCCTCCTCGTAAAGCAGGCAGGAGGAGAGGGAGGCACATGTTGGACAGTAGGTAATGTGTCAGCTGGTGCACTAAGAAAATAAAACAGAACAATGTACTCAAGATGGTGGGGATGAGGGCGGGAGGGGATGACCAGGCCAGAGATCTGGGGCAGAGAGAACCGTAAGTTCTTAACAAGGTTACACACACACACACACACACACACACACACACACACACACACACACACACACAATGCCCTGAGATGGCAACACTTGAAATGTCCAAGTAACAGAAAGTCCTGGTATTTAAAGGCTAGAGAATGACTTGTTGAGGACTGGAAAGGGAGGCATCTCTTTGAGACTTGTTCAGTGTGCAGGCGAGAGATGATGGAGAGGTTGTTGGCTTAGCCCAGGCGTGGAGCTGGGGAGGAAGACATGGGATGCAAATGTGGGCTGGGCTGGGTTGGGTTGAGGGCAAAAAATTTATTTTGACCCTCTTCAAAGAAATTTCTGGGCAGTGAGAAATTCTGCTGTGAAGGCCAAAACCTCTAAGCAGAAATGACTTTCCTTCTGCTTTGTCGTCATAGATGCTGTGGCTGTGTGCATGACTGTCTAAGCAAAATCAGGCTCCTTGGTGTGACACCCAGCCCCCCAGACCGGCTCAGTCTGCCTTCTCGAGTCGGTTTCCCTCTCTGTCTCGTGGGAGCCTCTGCTTCAGCCTGCTGGGCTAAAGGGAAAGCAAAGAAGTCCCAGATTTTGGTTCTGTGTCTGACAGACTGAGTTAGCAAGTGATTGAGTCTCAGCTTCCCCACCTGTAATGAGAACATGGTATCTGGCTTGGCAGGGGTGGAAAGCAGTGAGATCGGGGCTGCAGGTGCATGACACAGTTCCAGTAGTCCTCAGCAAGTCCTATGAAAATTTCAGCTTTAATCTTCACGCTCTGTTTTCCCCCCAAAGGCATTCCCAGTCCTGAGTCCACATTAAAACCTTAATGATCCAAGTGACCACCTCTGTTCCTGTCACTGGCCCCCAGCCTGGCCAGTGAAATTTTGTCTCTTCTCCAGGATTCCTCCCCTGGCTTTTTCTCCCTTGGGTCCCCAAACCATGCAGTTGCAGCCATTGGCCATTCCCTTGGCAGTCGGCAAGTACCACTGTGACCTTCCTGATCTCTTTTGGCTTCCACCCAATCTCCTCCGCCAGAGTTTTGTGATCTCTTTACATATCTTGTCCTTGGCATGGAGTAGTTACATTTTCCCTCTGTTTTGAAAATACCAGGCTGGGACTCCATGGCAAGCAACAACCCAAGCTCTTGATCTTGAAAATCAGGACAACTTGTGTTGGAGAGCTGACCTATATTCCTATCTGGAATAGAGGTCTAGAATTTATAATTTTTGGTAATCACTCAACTCTGATTATAAGCAATTTGAGGGCAGCTGGCAGGAAGAAGTAGTCACCAAAGAACGTCTTTGCTAGTTTGGGAACCTCTAACCCCAAGTTCATGCAGAACAAAAGCAAGAAAGATGAAGTTACTTTGGAGACAATAAAGAATCAGAAGGAAGCTCAGGCCACACCCGGAATCCCCTGGGGTGTTCCTGTCCAACGCCTGAGAGAGATGGCTGCATTGGACTCTAGGGAAGCCAAAGCACAAAATACTCCAGGGTTCCTTATTATTTTTATCTTCATCATTAAAATATCGCCACAAAGGCATTCCAGATAAACTTCATGGCATGCTTCAAACCCATGCCCTATGTCTGAGGAAGAGACAGCCCCTTCAGCCATCTTGATCCGGGCACCCTGCCTGTTTTGACCCGGCTGAGCACTTGGCCTCTGGAGAACATGGCCATGTGTCTGGACTGTGACAGAGACACTGCGCAGAGACGATGGGGTGGACATTGCCAAGCACGGGGCCATCATGCCAGGCAGCAGGCACGCCAGTGGGGCCGGAAGTAGAAACAGAGCCACAGAGGTGGCCGGGCTGAGGAGAGGAGATCGGAACAGGTCCCCTGGGGAAGGCAAGGATGATCCTCCACTGGCCTCCGAGGGGCAGAAGGAGCTTCCAGTCAGCGTGGCCCCAGCTCTGCTTGCTCTACTCTCTAGCCTGTGGGACCGGTCGTGGGGACAAGCTCTTTCACTTACGCCAACTTGGGTGGATTTCTCTTCCTTGCAATCAAATGTATTCTGGTACAGACATTCTCCTTTATGAATTCCACCAGGAGATCCCTCTCATGATCTATTTCAACTGACAGCAGCTACTTCTGTCTGATTTATTACACTCTGTAAGCCCTTCCTCTGCAAGGGGGAGGGGCCGTGATCGCCTTTAAATCAGGACTGATGTGACACTGCCAGGGCCGGTCTGTGCAGCCCTACATTACAGGGCCCTATGCAATGCATCTAAACTAGTCTGGTCAGCTTATCCATTCCCTGAAAGCCTGGAGCCTCCACATCAGCAACTCTGTTGCTAAGGCAACTGCTTACTTTCCATATCAACTGCAAACTCGTTGCTATGGAGACACATATACAAGAAAAATTCCTCTCTCCAGCCAGGGACCAGATGGCAGGGAACTCGCAGAAGTCATGGGTTAGGGGGCTTTGCTAAATGAGATGTTTACTGGCCTTCTCTCAGCATACTGGAGATGCCTCCGACCCTGAGCACATTTATAAGTTACACCCGCATCACGAAAAGCAAAAGCGTGTTTTATTTCTCCTGTAAAACTGCAGTAACCACAGGTAAGTTATTTTTGAAATAGTTCTAAGTTTCTCCCTTTAAACAGAATCCCTTTTGTTTTTGCACTCATCACACAGAACAGAGCTCAGAATGAATTCTCTACTCAAACACTAGTGGAAATAGAATTTCCTCTAAGTGCTGAAGTACAAGTTCATTTTACTTCCTGTCTGATGGAGAATAATTCCTGAAATCCCCTTTTAGTTTCCACTGACTAATACCTCCAGATACATCATCAGATTTTATCTCAATTCTGACTTATCTATTAAGCTTGGCACAGATCACACTTCCAACTGGTAACTCCACTTAGGTGTTTAAAAATCCATGTCAAATTGAACACCACTGGCAGTTTTCATTGCTTCAGCTAACTTGGGCTAGCCATGTGTACAAACAAGGAAGACAGTGTTCCATTTTAAGTGTTTTGCTCTTATTTTTACTTGACCCTGTTTTCCTTGACCGCCACTTTTTGTGTGTGGGTGTGCCACCCATTCCTGTGAATGTCTTGACCATTGTGGAATTTATACGAATGAAGTGAGCGAGCCACCCCCCGGGACTGCCCTGTGGCCTCATTTTTTGGGTGTTTGGATGTGTTTTTCCTTTTTCCTGTTTCAGATGGGAACTTCCTTTCCCCTTTGGCATTGGAAGTAAACAGTCATAGTAACCCTTTACTTCTGCAGGAACTTTGCTCATTTGTCCAGGTTTATGGAGGACTTAGGACGGGAGGGTGTTGTGGAGGGCGCTCTGGGAAAGGAGGCGTGAGTCTGGGTCCTTGGGGGAAATTCTTCAGGGGCATCCCTCCTCTTCAGCCCCATACCCACTCAAAGAACACCCCTTAACCTGCCCCCTCGTGCCTCTCCGCTGTTGTCTCACCGTTGGCCTGTCAGAGTCTTCACTGTTTGCCGGATCCTGGGCCAAATCCCCACCCGTTCCCTCCCTTAGGAGAATTTCGGTTGATGCCATCTGGGCGTCTCAGTGATTCTTCACTGAAGTCTGAGACACAAGGTTCAGAGGGGGATGTATGTTCAAAGGTTCAGCCCGGCGTAGAAGGCCTACCTCCCTTAGACTCTGTCAGAAGTCAGAAGATTGCAGTGCTGCGGCACGGGGCCACCCAGTGCAGGAGGCAGCCCTCACGTGGAACCCTCTCCCTCATGTCTCCCCTGCCTCCCTCTCCTGCTGGGCTGTTTTTTTTAAAATAATATAGTAGTTTATTTTTACATCATTTGGTGCCTTTACCCGTCTCAGTTGTAATCCCCATGGGCTTCCCCTGAATCACCCGTGTGCCATCCCCATCGTTCTTGCCGGGCTATTTTAAAGCAAATCCCAGGCACTTACTACTGTAGCTACAAATATTTCAGGAGGTATCGCTGACAGAAGAATTCACACACACACTCAGCCACAAGACCATTATCACTTGTTTTAAAAAAAAAAAAAAAAAACCTCGATTCTTTATTATCCACAGAGTGGTTTGTTCAAATTAGACTCCAAAGAACGCCCACATACAGCATGTGTTTGATGTAGCTCTAGAATCTCTGTGGTCAGTGCGACTTCCCTCCGCCACCCCCTGCACCTTTTAAAGGACACTGTCTTGGGTTTTTCATCCTCTTCATTATCCTGATGTTCCAGTCCTTCTGCCTGTCTCAGGATTCCCTGTTTCCACATGTTATCAGGCTATCTTTCACTTGCAGGTGCTTTGCCAACAATCTAGAATGTTCTTCCTCTACTCTTTTTATTTTTCTAAAGATTTATTTTATTTATTCATGCATCCAAGAGCGGGGAGGCAGGCTAGAGGTGCCAGGGTAAGAGGATTCACCAGAGACAGAGTGGGGAACAGAAAGGCAGATGTATTGAAATACACTGCTGAGGGGAGCAGCGGCAAGACAGGAGGTCTGCCTTGTCACGTGGGTCAGCTCCCTGGCTGGTGATCAAAACTCCTGCTGCAGTGGCTGCTACTGATTGATGGTTTCATAGTGCTGAGACTTAACCCTTTGCACCACCAGGGAGGCTCCTACTTTTCTTCTCTTTATACTGAATTCTCAGTTAGGATCTGGTTGCCCTGCACTTTTGTAAAACCATCCCCAGACTGCCCCTGTTTCACTCATTGTCTCTGCTTTGTCCATTACTTTATAGTTCTTACTTTGCCAGGGTAATTATCTATGCAGTATCTGTTCCCCTTTTATACTGTCTCCACACCTGAGGTTGAGGGTGGCATCATTCTTGCATCCCCCAGACCAGCAGCTTGCTGGGCATGTGATAGGTCCACTTGAAATTTTTTATGAGGGAATTGGGGATCATAGCCACCAACTCAAGCCCAGGTGTCCCTGCTTATCGGATATTCGGATTATGCCACTCAGCTTTACGAAAGACCTATTTCAATACCTGTTTTGCTAATAGAAAGAAATCCAAGGAGGATTTTCACTTCCATCACAAATGGCAAAAGAAGAAGCACACTTAGCCTTCAATGTCAGCCTTCCTAAGACAGAGCAAACCTGGATCAATAGCAGAGTGGAATCCAGAGCTTCTTCCCTGGCAGCTTCGTTATACAGGAGTATATTTATGTCAGTCTTGTTATCTGTTACTCTTCTTTTAGTTTTCATGTATTAATGTCATGATTTTGTAGATTATTATTTGTGTGTGTGTGTGTGTGTGTGTGTGTGTGTGTGTAGAAGAACTGGGTACAGGCCAGAGGGTGTGGGGGTGTGAGAGGTGTCACCAGAGATAGTGTGGGGAGCAGAAAAGGCTGACTCACTGACACACACTGCTGGGGGAGCAGCAGGTGAGACAGGAGAGGTCTGCTGCTCCACGTGGGTGGGCTCCCTGGCCTGAACTCAGGCTGCATCAGTGATAGCACTGAGACTTAGCCCCTAGGCCACCAGGGAGGTCTGATTGATTGTTTTTTGGGTCTGGGAATATTACATTTATTTCCATATAAACGATTGGCAACTGCTTCTTTGCTTGGTGCCATTTCAGCTTAGGGAAGATTTCATGAGCCTGCACTAATGCTCTTGAGCATGGGGGAAGCTGCATCTTGTTAGCAGCTTAGGTTCAACTTTTTGGTTACCCTTGACTCTTTCCTCTCAATAAGGTTTGCATGTCCTGTGTTACTAGCTCTCCAGTCGGGAAGAACAGCTCTTCCTAATTTTTTTCAGTCCACCCAAAGACCGACAGGGTTGCCCAGATACTTGCTTCTATCTAAAATACCTTCAGAGGCTAGTGGCTGTCTTCTTCCTGTTACTGTCATCACAACCACCCGCTGTCAAAGTGTTAGCAAACCAGAGAAGAAACCCAGGTCTTAAGATTGAATGTGCTGACTAAGAAGTATCTTACCTTGGTGGTGAAGAGAAGTAGGTCAAGCCATACAGAATTGACTTCTGCTTATGAAATTTATTGTAGGTAACACCTAACAGCTATTGACTTTTGTTAAAATGAACTTGAGCACCTCAGAGGTTTCTTTGCTTGGAGTTCCATATACTTGTTTAATAGAATTCTCTTCATCAGGTCCTAGAAGGTGATGTTGGTTTATAAGCAAGGAATGTGAGGTCCAAATAGTACAGATGACTTACTCGAGTCCCATCTGTCTGGGCCCAGAGCCCGGGTTTCCTGTCTCTTTGTCAGATGCTCTTTTTTCAGTATCATCGTGTTGATTTTGCTTCACTAAGTCAAGTCTCTGATTAATTGGAAATGGACATGAACTTGTGCCACTGACATGGGATTTAATTTCCTTCATGTGTCTTGTTTTGAGTCACTGAATGTACTAAATATTTTATAAGTGATTCATCATTGCTGTTTGTGACCTTTAAAAATATGTTCAAACCTATCAAATTTTTGTTTCATTAATTACTCAGAATGTCCCTGAATTTTAGCCTTTTGTGAGTCTATAGACACTATTTTGAAGTACCTGCTAATTATTATGATGGCCATTGATGAAATCCACACAGAACCTGCTTGGGAAGCAAAGCACCCATCCCTGTTTGTTGATAAGAATATTATGTGTTGAAAATGCAGGTTGCCCAGAAGCAGTGACAGGTGTAATGGAGGACTTTTTACTTAAGTATTTGTCTCAATTAACTCTCATGACCTCTGGTTTTCTGGCTGACTTTAAAGGTCCCCTTCTATCCTTAGAGATTGGTTTATATTAAGGGGGGTTGTTTACTTGAAATAATATTTATCAGTAATAAGTAATGATAGCACTCCTGCGAGTCCCTGAACTTCCTCAAGCCCCCTTCTTCCCCCTCCCTCCCTCCAGCACATGTTGATTCTTGTAAATGGGTCTTGGGCTGGGCATCGGAAGCAAACATGATTCCAGTCTAGTAAGAGAGGTGAGTGCATATAGGGAAATAGTGCTTACCCAGCTTGGTTTTTGGGGTGCAGTGAGAGGGTAAGGGAGACTGAGAGGAGGAGGCATGTGTGTTGTGCAGAGTGCTGAAGTTGGTGTCAGGGGACCTGCGCATTAGAGACAAGCTGGTCACTACCTGACTGTGAGCTTGGCAACCTCCTGTATCACCTTGAATCTTTAGATTCCTCCACTCAGTTTAGTAAACCTTCTTGTGGGGGCCCACTGTACCTCCTGTGCGTTTAATCAGTATTCACCTGTGATGTGATTCATCTGTAAGTAAGTCGAGTTGACCTTTATCCAGGGTTCCCAAACCTCCCCACAGAGGACTCCTTGATTGTCTCCCCTGTGCCACAGTGTTGTTAGACGCATGGCAGTGTGCTAGTCACACGCTCTGATCAACAACAGATAACCCGCGTCACACAGTGGGCTGGAGACATTTCTGCCCGAGACGGGCTGGGTGTGGCAGCTCACGCAGCCCTGGGGGGCATCAGTGGATTTTGCACATTTCTGAGGGGTTTGGGGAAATCGCCAGGGTGAAGCCTTGTCTTCATTACGGCACTAGCTTCCACCTGGGAGTTGCGTACCTGTTAACACGCAGTCAGCAAGCCCCTTCCTGGGCCTGAACTAAAAGTCCACTGTGGCACAGATGGGGCCTCATGAGCTGTGCTTCAGCTGGATCTTGGATCTCCCGGGAGCCCTCTGGGGTGCTCTTCCTCACCTGTAGTCATCGGAGGGGACCCAGGCCCTTTGAACGCCCCCTCTTTGCCCCCACCTGCACATGGGATCCCAGGATCAGAGATCCCAGGC
The DNA here is from genome assembly GCF_000260355.1 of Condylura cristata. Lineage (NCBI taxonomy): Eukaryota > Metazoa > Chordata > Mammalia > Eulipotyphla > Talpidae > Condylura > Condylura cristata. The sequence continues at coordinate 9,893,420 of NW_004567114.1, forward strand.
ACCTGTGCTTGCAGACACAGAGCTGGGGCTGTGTGTGGTGCGGGGGCACCGTCGGTGCACGTGAACCAGGCATACACATCCACGTCGGGCTGCTGGCTTCTCTGTGTGTCCCCCACGGGGTGATGTCCCCTGTGTCTGAATGCACTTGATAGACTCCCAAGGGAGTAGCTGTGAAGGGCAGTGTGACCTTCCCCATCTGCCCGCCTCCCCCTCTGGTCAGGTGGCACCTCTGTGTCATCCGGGTCTTCCTGCCTCTCTCCAGACAAGCAGCTGCCTTTGCAGGCCTTTTGTTGCCAGACGATATTTTCTTAGGGGTGGTTGAATTTTATGAAACAGCGTCCTAGATGGTCTTTCTTCACCCAGGACAAACTGTTTGGTGTTTTTTTTTTTTTAATTATTTTTTTTTTATTAAAGATTTATTTATTTGTACATACAGAACTGGGGTACAGGCCAGAGACGCGGAGGGTGAGAGGATTCACCAGAGACAGAGTGAGGAGCAGAACAGGCAGATCGAAGAAGTACACTGCTTAGGGGAGCAGCGGGCGGGTCAGGAGAGGTCTGCCACGCCATGTGATCACCTCCGGGGCAGACGGGAATCGAACTCATGCGGAAGCGGCTTTAGATTCTCAGTGCTGTGCTTTAACCCGCTGCGCCACTAGGGAGGGCCCTGTTTGGTATTTTATACCAGTTGTTAATCTCTGTGCTGAGATATATAGGTTTGGGGTGTGTGTGTTGGGGGTGCTGAGGTGTGTGGGTTTGGGGTGTGTGTGTTGGGGCGGTTGCTGAGGTGTGTGGGTTTGGGGGTGTGTGGAGAGGCAAGGGGGCTCCGTTTACGGCCCTTTCCCAGACACCGTTGACTAGGGGCAGCCTGGCCTCGAGCTTCAGAGACAGCAGGAACCCTCAGGCCTCTTGGAGCGGCAGCAGCTGCATGTCTTTGCCTGTGGCCAGGGCTGTGGGTTGAGTGGGAGTCCTCACTCCTGGTCTCGGCACCACCCACAGTGAGAAGAGCATAGAGCACAGTCTCCTCCAGAACTCCTGGAAGCAAGTAGCTAGCCTGCTATGTGGATTTTGGACTTTAAGCCAGAATGGAGAGAGAATGAATTTGTGGCTTTTTTCAAAAGATTTATTTATTTCTGCCTATGAGAACTGGGGTACAGGCCAGAGGTACGGGGGTGAGAGGCTTCACCAGAGACAGAGTGGGGAATGTGGGGAGCAGAACAGGCAGATCGACGAAGCACATTGCTGAGGGGAGCAGCGGGCGGGTCAGGAGAGGTCCCACGTACCGCACCACATGGGTCAGCGTCCTGGCTGGGGACGGAACTTGGTGCTGCAGTGGCTGTGGGTTGCTTCATAGGGCTGAAACTTAATCCTTTGTGCCACCAGGGAGGCCTCAAATTTGTGTTGTTAAAAGGCCCCGGTTTGGGGACACTGAATTGCAGTGTTCCCTAAGAAAGTAATACAGCAACAAATAGCACTCGCACGGCGTCTGCCTTCACGGAAGGCCTGACGAGTAGGAGCTGACCAGAGGCACTGGGAGCCATGCCGAGGGGCTGTGTCCTGTTCCGGGGGGCTTGGAACCTAGGCCGGTGCTTGTGACCCCAGCTTTGAGCCCTGCGGGATCTGGTGATAGATTTGGATCCAGAGCGACCGCCTGAGCTTAGACCTTCTTCTGCTCCTAACACTGTTCCGGACATTTGAAACCTGACCTCGTGCGCATTAAAGAAATAGAAGCCGAGTTAGGGAACACATGGTTTGTTCGCCTCTCCAGGGAAGGAGGAGACCGTGTTCTGGGGGCAACCTGGAGAGAACGTACAGGGCGTGGCGTGCCGTCGTGGGGAGCAGGCGGCAAGGGTGGTGGCTCTCGGTGACCTGGGCTGTTGCTTCTTTGTCCTGCCCCCGCGAGCTTTCCTCTTTGTGGGAAATGGCTCCTACTAATGCCAGGCAGCCCTTTTTTCTTCCACTTCCCTCCTTATTTCTTCACATGAAAGCATTTTATAAAACATTCTTCCCGTTGTTTGTGATCAGCGAAGGGCTTAACTTTAGAGTTTATTCGAAGATCTAAACAGGTGCCAATCTGTGTTAGTGACACTCCTCTCAGAGCCCCATTAACTCTTCAGAACCTCATCCGTCCTCCCTCCTGGCACTGACCTGGCCTCGCCACTGCTACCCTCTAGTGCTAGACCCCCATTCTGCCTCGTGTGCTCTCTGTGACCATAGCACTGTCTCAGAGCCGTGGCACCCCGCGGCGTGGCAGTCAGTGGGTCCTGCTGCCTCCGGTCAGCTCCAGCCGGTTCCCTCCCAGCCAGACCTTTCCTCCTCAGGACCTCCTCGAAACCTTGAACCTGTATAGCATGCTCTTCGGCACACACTCCTCTTGATGGAAGCCCCAATTCACCACACTGTGCTTGCACAACTGCAGATGTTGGGGCAGACACATTCTTGGTGGGGGTGAGGGACTGGTGGACCCCTTTAGAATTCATTGTTAATTGTTCCCAGTGGCTCAGTGGTCGTGACCTCAGTTTTGCTCAGCCGCTGAAGGCGCTGTGGTTGAGCATGACAACATTTCACTCCTGCGTGGCAGTGGGGCTTTTTGCCAGGGTGCTTTTCAGGACTCACCCACTGCCCTTGACGCCAAGGTCAGGCTGGGGCTGGGGGTGCACAGTCTGGCTGTGCCTTTGTTCAAGGTGAGGCTCTCTTAGGTTTTCACCCTCCTTCACTGGCCCCAGGGGCCAAGCCTAAGTGAGTAACTGCAGCTCCTTGTACACTGTCTCTTCAGCTGGGATTGTGGCAGGCAAGGTCCACAGGAAAGAATTTTCTGGAGGTGCCACCTACTAATGTGTTCAGCTCGTCCTGCCACAGTTGTGCCTCCTTTCTCTTTTCTGGGACCTCCCTTCCAAGGGATGACTCCTGAGCCAGAGGACTGGAATACTGTGGGCCTTTGCGGGTCCCCCCTGGCCTGGAGGCTTCTCTAGTGGCTGTGCCCCTGCAGCCACGTTTCTGGGGAGTCGGGTCATGCAAGTGGATTCAATTACTTTGGAGCTTCCTTGTACCATTTTTATTTCCTTTAATACCTTGCATTTTACTTTGCTCGACTCCCCCTCCCCCAAATAAAGGCACATTCAGTGGTAAGAATTCTCTTGTATCTAATACAAAATGATCCTGTATGTCAGCTGGAAGAAAAAGCAAATTGTCTGTTCAGTGTGTTGGTATTTCCTCTTTTTTGGGGGGCGAGGGGTGGGGGGCGGGGGGAGAAAGCAGCTTACTGAAAATCCTTAACAGTCTCCTGACTGAAAAATATATTAGTGGCTTTATCATTTTCTTAAAGCAACAGTTTTACTTTAAATACACACACACGGAATATTGCTATTGAAAGATATAGCAGAAAACATTCCCAGTCATTTAGTATAGTTTACAAACCCGAATGAAAGTCTTTATTTCATAAGATTGTGTAGTTGGAAAGAACCTTGTTTTCAAACCAGCCGTCTGCAGTGGGATGGAGATCAGGACCCTGGCAGCCATCGCCAGCCAGTCTCATTACTTCGAGACCCCATGGGGGGAGGCTGGCTGCTGTGGTGCGTGACACTCCCCACTGCACCCCCTCTTCCCCTGGGGCACCCTGTTTGCTGAATGTGGCTTCCTGCCTGTCATGGACAAGCATGCACTTCAGCCCAGGGGAGCCGCAGCAACTTTACCTTTGTCTTCAGAGCCGGGTTTCTGTGTGGTGATTTGCACCGGGGTGCAGTGTGTCCGTTTCACCCCCGTCCCTTTTCCATAAAAACGAAACTTAAAAAACCAAGAGGTTTGTAGGAAGCGTCATGGAGCTCAGAATTCTGAGCACAGCCGCTGAGAGGGAGATGGGGATGGCTGGCGTGACCTTGGTCCTGGCGGGGTCCCCGTGGAGTGGGCGATGGTGAAGGGGAAGAGGTGGTGGGTGCGTGACTCTAGGCGGATCTGATGCTCAGGGAGCTCATGGTCCTTGTTCCGAGGTGCCCTCCTTTGCGCCGCTGGGGTGCAGATGATAATGTCCTAGGGTCTGACTCCCATTTTGCTTCCGAGCTCATTTTCAGGGACGTGGCACAGGAGGGGAAAGGCTTGCTGAAAAGCCACAGCAGACTTTCCAGGTGCTCCGGCTGCGGTGTGCCCGGCGAGCTTTTGGATAAATGCTTCTTTCAGTAATGGGGAGCAGCCTTCAAGGTCAGCCTTCGGGGTTTCCTGAGTCACCCAGCTCCCTCCTCCGCATCTCTGATGTCCACTTCCCTGGGATTTTCTCTGGGCCACCTGGCTTTGGACTCTCCCTTTTGCCCTTCTGTGGGTGCCACCTGGCATCGTAGACCTGCCAGCCAGTGTGCTGCCAGCACTTGCAAGCCACACGCAGCCAGTTCCTGATGTCTGGAACCCACTGGGTTCATCCCTCCTTCCTCCTCTGAGGCATTGCTGGGCCCGAGGCACTTCGTTGTTCATTTTCCTGCTCTCACTTTACCTGGTACCTTCTTACCTATCCTCCCTGCCTGGCTGAGCTTCTCCCCCTGGGCACTCAGCCCCAGGCGTCTTATCCACTTACTGTTACTATGTCCTTACCTGTTACTTGCTGACCATCTACCTCCTTCTCCTTGCATGGGGACTCCCGAAGTTCTGCTGAGGGAGTAAATGGCCCCCGCTTTCTTGGGGCCCTTGATGCTGAACCTGGCCCATGGCCTTGAAGCCTCTCCCTCTCCCTTTAGCTTACTGAGAACGCAGTAAGCGCCAAGCCCAGCACCTGGCCCAGCGGCCCACACCCAGGGTGCAGACCTGGCCAGTGGTGGCCCGCTCCCTCCTTCTCTGAGTGGCAGGTGACGCTTTTCCCATCTCTAGGACTTTGTTCCTTGCCTCTCTGAGCGCTGTACCTGTGTATCTTCGGCTCAGGTGTATTCACTGGTTGCTGTCACCCACAGCAGTAAGTGTCTGTCTCCTGTGAATTTTCAGCTCACTGGCGTCTCCCGTCCCCACTTAGCTTGCTTTCTTTGAGGTTGCTTCTCCGCACCTAGGGACAGGTTGGTCCCTGCCTGCTCCGTGAAGTTCATGGCATAGGCCAGTACTCAGACTGCTGTCCCTGGGCCCAACAGCCCACAATTCGTATACACCAAGATGCAGCTCTTTCCTGAGGGTTCAGTTTATGTGTTGGTTTTTTTTTTTTAAGATTGATTTATTTATGCATACAAGAACTGGGGTGTAGTCCAGAGGTGCGGGAGTTGAGAGGATTCACCAGAGACAGAGTGGGGAACAATAAAGGTGGATTGACTGAAATATACTGCTGAGGGGAGCGGAGCATGAACAGGAGAGGTGTGAACCTGTAGATCAGCTCCCTGGCCAGGGATTGAATTCGTGTCGCGGTGGCTGTGGATTGCTTCATAGTACAGAGCTTTCACCCACTGTACTGCCAGGGAGGGCCCAGGGCTCAGCTCAATTTAAAACGAATTCTTTAATGGTATCTACTGACTGTTGATCAGAATCTTCCTGGGTTATACACTTCATTACCAAGTCTGCCATCTAATGCAGTAAGGACTTTTAGGAGAATGGAGTCAGAGAGACTGTCCCTGTGTGTTGTCAGCGAGTTACTGTGAATGAACTTGGTGTCCACATCTGTGATGTGAGACTGGTAGTGCCTTCTGTCTCATGTTGTTGCTTAGAGATTAAATGCTGGAATGATGGTCCAGTTCCTGGAATATTGCAAACACTCAGCCTGTTCCCCTATGTGGTGCCATGGAATGAATTGTGTTAAGTCCTCATCTCCAAGGTGACTATTTAAAGATAGAAGGACTTAGGTTAAATGAGGTCAGAGGGTAGCACCTTCAGTTGTTGGGGTGGGTGGCTTTATGAGATGGAGAAGAGAGAGCGTGCCCTCCACACCCGCCGAGGAGAGGTCATGTGAGGACACACCCGAGGCCTTCTCCGGAACCGAAGCAGGCATTGCCTCGCCCTCAGAATGGACTGAGAAACCAGTTTCTGTATTGAAGCCCTGTGTTTGATCAAGGCAGCCCAGACAACTGAGACAGTCGACTTTCACCTACTGAGATGATGATTTGTTGAGCTGATGTTAATTGAGTGGTTGTTATATGTCAGACACTTTCCCTCTAACCTTTTGTGTTTAATCTCTTCACTTCTGCAGCCACCTTAAGAGGTGTTATGGGTGATGGGCTGAGGTTCCCATGGTCCAGCAGTGCCAGGGTGGCAACAGCAGCTTCCTGCTCCAGGCTTTGTGGAGTGGCACCCCCTGGAGTTGTGCACACCCTGGGACCCTGCCTGACAACCTCCACGGGAGACTATTTCAGTGCTCCTGGCTTCACCAGGATGAATTCCTTGATGTCAGGGTGACGCCTTTAATTCCAGCCCAGTGGGCACTTAACAAGTGCTGCATGGTCAGGAAGCAATTTAAAAATAAATTACTTTGGCCCTCCCTGGTGGCTCAGCGGGTTAAAGCACAGCACTACGAAGCTGGCCACAGCTGCTTCTCAGCAGTTCAATCCCCAGCCAGGGAGGTGACCCACATGGTGCAACAAACCTCTCCTGTCTGTCTCACCTGTTTCAGTTGCTCTGCCTGTCCTGCTTCCCACTCTGTCTCTGGTGACTCCTTTCACCCTCCCTACCTCTAGCCTATACCCCAGTTCTGTATGCATAAATCTCTCTCTTTTTTTTTTTTTTTTAAATCATTTTTAGTTGGCTAATTTTCCCCAACAGTTAGATCTCCTGCATTTGGGCAAAGAGTAAAAATTTCCTCCATCCCCCCGCCCCCCACTGGCCAGTGTGTGCCCCTGGGCCCTTTGCTGTTAGTGAGGCACTTGGGTGTTGTGGTGGGAGCCTGCCACTGAACTTGCTGAGCAAAGCAGAGAAAAGTAAAGGAGAATCAAATCTGTGGTTGCATAATAGACTTTTATAAGTATCTTCGTTCACCTCTTTCATTCTCAGTGAAAAGTGAGTCTGTAAGAGTGGGCCTCCTGGAGGAACCTGTACGTGCTGAATAAGTAGTCCTCTTTCTCCTGTGCTTTCTTACCCCTTTTACAGGTGAGCTACATTTTAAATTTAAGAGACCAGAGAGAACATTAACCAGCTCTCTTTTTCCCTCTGTCTTGCTAATGCAGAGAGAAATATGTTTCATTCTCTTCAAGACCTAGGTGACTTTGCATTAATTAGCACCTTTCCTCTTAGAGGTAGGTGGGTTTGGGCCTCTGAGAGAGATCAGCAGATGGAGCTGAACGTAGGTTACAGGTGCTGGGGTGTAGCTTTTTGACTCCCAGTGTGTGTGGTCAGTGACTCCTCCCTCTGATTGGTATAGTTAACATACCCTGTTCCTTTTAACAAGCATTGCCAGAAGACATAGACAGCACGTTATAATAACTGCTCTAAGGTAAAAATAAAAAAATAGACTAAGTCCTGTAGAAACAGAGGGAAGGAAATACTTCAAATCCTTAAACAGACACATTTGTTGTGATGGAGAATCCAGATAGCCACGCAAAATGGAAACTGAGCAGGTGACAGATTCTGCTTCTCTGGTAAAATGCCAGTGCAGGAGAAAGCCACATTGCTCAGGTGCCAGTTTCCAAGAAGAATCTGCTGTGGGATTCTCTCCTGAGGGTGTAAGACCGCATCGTTTATGACAGGTGTTTGCACTGGCCCTGGCTAACTCCCACACTTCAGACTTTGATAGAGGTCCTCCTCCTTCCTCCAGGAAGTCTTCCGTGATGCTCTGCCCAGGCCGGATTGTGTGGGTCTCCTCGACAGAACCCCTTTACTGTGCACAACTTTACGTCTGTCTCCATAGTGCTGTGTGTTGACTTTTTCAAGTAGATTAGGTGTGATCGGACTCATTCCTGGTAATTGTGGTTGGTGTGTGGCTAATAATTATCGAAGGACAGAATTTTTTTCATGTAGGTCAGAACAACCCTTTTGTAAGTGGATGAAAACAGTATCTGCCAGTGGAAGTCATTGCCTGACTTTTACTAGAGTTCTGAACCTGGTGCCATGGACGGCTGAACATTTCCTAGTCGCCTTTGGAGTCACTGGGTGTCAGGTACTGACTTCGACTAGCCCTGATTCTTACATCTAAGTAGACAGCACAGCTTGAATAAATCGTGGGTTCAGTTTCCATATTAGAATCAGATTGTGGGGTGCAGAGAGGTAGACCCCATCTCCAGTCCCAAATTCCGTGTCCAGGGTGGGCAGCCCACATTGGCCACAGCAGACGCAGTCTTCTCTGTAGGTGTCTTCCAGAAGCCACCACAGCCCACTGGGGGCACTCCCAGAGAAGACCTGCTTCACATGTGGCTATGTTTGAAGTTCTTTTTCGCTTTGATGATTCTAGACTGCTCCCTGACTTTCCTCTGTCATCCCTGTAATGGACTGAGAGTGTCTCCCCAGGTGCACATCCACCTGGAACATGAGGATGTGACCCTACTTGGGAACAAATTCTCTGTGGAGCTTTCAGAGTGCAAGAGAAGGAAAGAAGTGAACTCCCATAGCCGGTGTCCCCATGGAGAGAGGACCCGGCACACAGGGGCGAGCGCTGCTGAGATGGGACCAGATAGAAGCAGCATCCGGCCAGGGAGCTGCCAGGAGCCACCAGAGCAGGAGGAGACGCAAGGATTTTCCCTTTACCATCAGCTTCCTGGGTTCCGACTTCGGGCCTGCTAGAGAGAATTTGTTTCTTTTCTTTTCTTTTTTTTTTTTTTTTAAAGATTTACTTATTTATTCATACAGAACTGGGGTATAGGCCAGAGGCTCAGGGGCGGTGAGAGGATTCACCAGAGACAGAGTGGGGAGCAGAACAGGCAGATCGATGAAGTACACTGCTGAGGGGAGCAGTGGGCGGGTCAGGAGAGGTCTGCCATGCCATGTGGTCACCTCCGGGGCAGGCGGGAATTGAACTCATGGCGGAAGTGGCTTAAGCTCCTTAGTGCAGTGCTTTAACCTGCTGCGCCACCAGGGAGGGCCTGTTTCTGTTGTTTTAATCCACCAAGTCTGTGCTCAAGTGTTCCGGCAGCGCTAGGGGTGAATGCGCGGCTCCTGCTTGCGTGGAGAGCCCATCCTGTGTGCCCCACGCGCTCACAGCCCTGTGTCAACCCCGTGAAGGCTGCCTGTCGGATGGCGTCTTTCGCCATGTTGCGTATGGTGGAAAGAACCAGACGTTTGTCTGAGTGTTGGTAAAAGTGTAGATGCTGATAAAAAAAACTCCCTTCCTCAATTAATAGATGAAAGTGTATGAGTTACTTTATGTTTTTGTGGGGCATATGTGTAGTTCAGACTCTCTGAGGTCTTACTCAAATTATTGAAAATCCGGCCTCGGCCATGGAAGTCACAGATGGGTCTGACTCTAGCCAGAAAGGGAAAGGACAGGGAAAAAGAGCCTTTGTCCAAAGCATGGAACTGTGAGTGTTCTGAGCAGAGTGTCGGCGGACCACACAGCCACCTCCAGCCCTGGATCCGGCCGACACCCCAGCTGGATGGGGCAGACTGTTCAGCTCAGGCACTACCATATCTTTACCAGGTGTTTTCCTACCTTCTATCAAGGCCCAGTGCCCAGCCAGGGGGGTGCCCTGCCCTGTTTTCTAGACAAGGACAATGTAGCTAAGACGGAAGTTAGTTGCAAGCCGCCACAGGCCACAAAGCTGAGCGGCCTCTGAACCAAATGCTGCTAAATTCCACGTCCTTCCTGCCCCTATGGGGAGGCAGGGAGGGAGATTTGAGCGGATTCTGGATGGGTGTAGGAGAACAGTATGGAGCAGGAAGGGGATGCTTGAGATGAAGTTTTGGAGGCTTGGAATGCACTGTGCTGTGAAGGGCTTGCCTCGCAGCCTGGAAGCTCAGGGTTCCCGTCTGTGCCGGAAGCTGTCCTGAGCACGGGCCAGGAGAGGTGTGTAATGTGCCAAGAAGGGCGTTTGGGTGTTTGTACCTGACAACATCAAGCAGAGCGATGGATTAGAGTGCGGGGCGTGGGGAGCAGGGATCCCCCGGATGATGAGGGGTTGGATTAGGTTGGTGGCTGTAGGAAAGATGTGGGTGGTATCTAATCCATTCTCCCAGGAGCAGAATCCACAGGGGTGTGGGAGAGGCAGATAAGGAAGAGGAGTAATAGTCAAGGTTTATGTTGGCTTAGTGGAGTAGGGATGACATCATGCACCCCAACCAAGAGGCCTGGGCCTGGGAGGCAGGGGAGCTGGTGGTTCTGGGTGACCGTAGTGGACTCCAGGCCTTCCGGGGTCATGCAAACCCTTGCCCAGCAGACCTGCCTAATGTGTGGGCTGTGGTGGGCCAAGTGAAGCTTTGGAGATGCTTGAGAAGTTCAAGCAAAGGGCTTGGGCCTGCTTATGCAAGCAAACATCTGAAGGCCTGCCTTGCGCTGCGGGTGCTCCTGCCGCCAGCCTCGGCAGAGTTCTGCAACTGGGTGATGAATTCGTTGTCTTGGGGAGGCTGTTAGGGTGCGCCCCCCTCCCCCCAACCCCTGATTTTGTGAGAGGCTTTAAAAGGTAAGAACAAACCTATCATCCCTTGCTTTGAAGAACGCCAAGGAGACTTTTTGTTACAGTTTATCAGTAATATTTGCAGACAGCAGTTCAGCTACCTTTCTGGTGATGTTTTTGTGATTCTGTGAGATGGGCTGAGCTCAGCCAGAGCCGTAAAGACAGAGCCCAAGGCAGCTGGATGAACATCTGCACAGTGATTCTAAAGGTGATTCCTAGGCTGTCTGCTGTCTGCAAGGCCAGCTGATCACTTTCTAGGCCTCAACACGAGGGGGAAGCAGGTACCCGAGGGCAGGACTTTCAGGGATGTGGTTTGGGTGACCCTGGCCGTGCGCAGCCTGAAAAGGACAGACATGGACTCATGGGCTGTCCGAGGCAACTGCTTTTGACATTAACGTGGATGAGAAGGAGCCTTGGATGAAGCCCCGTGGTGTCCTGGGAAATGTGAATCAGGGTTCAGGCTGGAAAGAGGGGGCCTCCGCCACCTGCAAAAGGCAGAATCAGAGGTGTGGGGAGAGGTCCTGTTCTGCTTTGAGTTGATTTGGGCACTCACCTGGCAGGACTTAGACATCAGGCCCTACCTTACCATCCTGTACATTCTGGGAAATTGCTGTGTGGTCGTTAAGTGTAACCACATGGAAACCAATCTTACCCTAGGTTAGTTAATATAAAAAGGAATTAAGCTCCATGGCATTTTTCTGGCCACAAAACACCACCAAATTTCTAAATAACATACCCCAAACACTTACTAGGCAACAATAATTTAATTTCCTTTGTGCGTTCATCCACTTTCTCAGGTGGCGTCCCAGCTACCTAGGGCACAAGGTGGGGAGGGCAGGACACCCGTCCATGACGGGATTCACACGCCTATGCAAGAACACTGAGTCAGGCCAGTGAGCCCACAGGCTCATCTTTGGGGTGTGCAAGGACACCGGAGCCCCTGGAGAAACCCACACAGACAGATACAGTGAGGGGACTGCCATCTCCAGAGACAGTGGTCCCGGGCAGAGTCCACTTTCCTTTTTTTCTCATAACATGATGAAATACCATGGAAAAGACGACTTCAGTGACACTGAAATAGTTTGAGGACCTGCTGCAGTTGAGCTTGCTCTCTGCTACAGTGGTTCTTAACTGGAGGTGATATCCCCTAAGGAAAGCCCCCCCAAGGGGACCTATGTTTGCACCAGCACCCCCACCCCCAACCATTCATTTCCCACATGCCAAAAGGGCTGAGGTTGAGAAACTAAGCATCCTCACCGCTGCTCACTGGCGTTTCAGCATAAGTGGGCAGGTCCCTGTGTGAAGCCCAGGGCCAAGGAGACCCCATGTCTGGTGCAGAGACTTGAGGCAGCCCCTGGCCTGAGCATTCAGAAGCCCTGCTCTCTGAGTGGAGGCTTGGAAATGCCCAGCAGGGGCGGGTTGCCGCTGGGAAGAGGCCCACTGGCCTCCACATTCAGAGCCCTGACCTGCTGCTCTCATAGACGTCGAGGAAAAGAGATTTGAGGAGACATCGTTTTGTCTTGCTGGTTTTTGTTTTGATTTTTCTGTGGGTTCTAGAAGGTAAAAAAGCGATGCAATATTAAATACATATTTAAAATGTGTCCTTTCAATAAAAGCTCTTTTCAAGAGCAGTTATGATCAACACAAAATTTTTTCTTTTATTTCAAGGAGAAACAACGTTACTATTTTGTGAAACATCTTTGCTCAGTGATGAGAATTCCATGACTGATAGCTTTAGAACAGACAGATGTCACACACACACACACACACACACACAATCCTGGGGCATCAATGAATGGATAATGTGTACTAGACAGCAGAAGCACTTTTTCCATTGGGATAGAGTAACAGTATTTTCTAGATTACATTATTTTGCTCATAACAGAGTAGCACAAGGTGGGGTTCAAACAACATTTATTTTCTCAGAGGTCTGGGAGTTAGAGGTACAAGGTCAAGATCTCCCTCTCTCCAAATTTTGCAGACTTCAAATCCTCTGTGTCTTCTCAGGGTCTTCCCTCTGTGTGCTGTGTCCTAATCTCTTTTTATAGGATACCAATCCTACACTGGGTTAGAGTTCAACACCCCTCCCCCCTCACCCCCTGACCTCGTTTTCACTTAATTATGTCTTTAAATACAGTCATGCTCTGAGGTATGGGCTACAGGCTTGGGACTTCGACATAGGAGTTTGTGGGGACAGAGTTCAGCTGACAAAACCCATGGCAGTAAAGCATTTCCAGGCTCAGTCTGGGGTATCCCTATGTAGATGCTCATGTTACCTCTGTTTCCTCCCACCCCCCTTCTTCTTCTTTTTCTTTTTTAAAGAATGCTGAATATTCTTTTATAAATATTTTTTTATTTATTCATACAGAATTGGGGTACAGGCCAGAGATGCGGAGGGTGAGAGGATTCACCAGGGACAGAATGGGGATCAGAACAGGCAGATCGACGAAGCACACTGCTGAGGGGAGCAGCGGGCGGGTCAGGAGAGGTCTGCCTCACCATGTGGTCACCTCTGGGGTAGGTGGGGATGGAACTCATGCCGAAGTGGCTTAAGCTTCTCAGTGCAGTGCTTTAACCCGCTGCACCACCAGGGAGGGCCTTCTTCTTTTTTTAAATTAAAAAGCCTGAAAGTTGGAAGAACATGACAGGGATCATATGTACCCCACTACCTGCAATCAGTAATTGTCATGCTGTAGTTTCATCTTGATGTGGAAATTCTCTGAATCAATGAAAAGAAAGTTGTGGACTAGCCACCTCACCCTTTGACATTTTAGCAGGGATCTCTTAGGCATACGGATGTTCTTTGTGACTGCACTACTACGTCTAAGAAAACTGAAAATAATTCCTTACAGCAACTAACATCGAGGCCTTACACAGAGCTCCCGAGTTGTTTGCCAGTCTTTCATTACTTTTTATGTATGATGCTTTTTTAAAAATGACAATAGACTGAAGACACAGGCATTGCAACTGGAGTTTTCTATCTCATTTGTCTGGAATGATCTTTTCATTTAAAAAAAAAAAAAAAAGCCTGACATTTAGGTCAGAGGTAGGGGGTGGTAGAAAGGGTTATCCGGTAGGGGGTGGGAGAAAGGGTTATCCCGAGACAGAGTGGGCAGCAGAACAGGCAGATGGACTGAAATACACTGCTGAGGGGAGCAGTGGGCGCTGGTGAGGTCTGCTGAGCCATGTGGGTCAGCTCCCTGCCCGGGAATTGAACTTGTGCTGTGGTGACTGCTGATAGTTTGATAGTGCAGAGACTTAATCCCTTGTGCCACCAGGGAGGCCTCTGGGATATCCTATATCTTGAATTTGACTGATTCATTTGTTTCTGTGGTGGTCTTCAGCTTGATCTCATGTTCCCTGGAAGTCAACCTGACATGTTTGTTTAGGTTCAAGGTTGTATAAATGGCAGCCAGGTAATGCTGGGTAACTTCTTAAGCCATCACATCCACAGTCAGTCATGCTAAATTTGAATGCCAACTTAAGGTGGGGATGCCAGGTATCTCCATTGGATGGTGCATTTCTTATTTGCAATTAGCAGGCAATATATGGGGCCATAATAGGGTGCTGTGTGTTTGCACATGGGTGATTCCTGCTGGAGTGATTACCCTGGGGGCTGCAAAGTGGTGATTTTTCTAATTCTGTTATTTGTTGGCATTACAGTTCCTAAAAACTGTAATGACCAATTTTTAGAGAAAAGGATTGGTGTAATAATCGCCTCTAATGGCAAATAAATCTCTCTCTCTGAGTATTATTATGGACTCATAGGTCTTTATTTAGTCAGTGTTGTATAATCAATTACAGCCATTGTTTGGTGCTCAGATGATCCCTGATCTGGCCAGGAGGGCCTGTGCAAGCTGTCTTTTATGTCCTTTGAACGTGCCCGTTAGTCTTAAGAGCACTTCCTTGCTTTCTTTGAATAGAGATGTTAAGTTTATCTTATATTTCCCATTTCTCCAAAAAGGTCTGATTTCTTTTAGTGGCGAATGGTATTTAGAAACCAATTCGGGACACTTGGTATGTTCGTGGTGGCTTGGGTGCTATTATTTTTAGGACTTTTGGTGGCCATGGCTAATAGGACAAATTCATGACCTTATTGATATTTCCAAATCACATGTAACATTATTAGATTTTTTTTCTTAAACTCTGCTTTTGTATTGGTAATTCTTTGCTTGTCTTCTAATATCCTTGATTCTGTTATTTTATAGACATGTGAAATAGTTTCAAAATTATATTGTTACATTGATAATATAATTTTGATCAGAATATAATATTTCTTTACAGTCATTTTGGTTTTAGTTTATATTCCTCTACATGAATAGTCAGTATAGAGTTCAGAGTCACAGAAAAGAATTCCTTTTCTTCTGGGGTTATCTCGCCAAGTTGGTCCTCTAGTTAGATTTTGTTTGCTTTAAAAGATTGGATTTATGGTTTGCTCTTAAAAAAAGAAAAAAAAACTTCATTGAGGCATAACAGTTCATTTTAATAAATGCACACACTGTCCTGATTAGTAGGTATTTACCTGTGTAACCTTGGCCACAATAGAGATAATGACATTTTCATCATCACCAGTTTTCCTGGTACCCTTTCGCATCATTCGCCCAAACCCTCAGGTAACCACTCAGGGACTTTGTTTCTCAATTGATTAGTTTACCTTTTGTAGAATTTCATGTTAATGAAATTTTAGATTAGCATATTTTTATGTCTTAAGTTCTGTTACTAAGCATGTTTTTAAGAGGCATGAGTTCCGTCATGTTTACTAATAGCTCATTCCTTTTCTTTGCTGAGTAGTATTCCATCATACAGAAATCTTTTTGTTTGTTTAGTTGCCATTTGTTAGATTTTGGTTTGTTTGAAGTTCTTACAGTATGCATAAAACTGTACTGAAGATTGTTTTACAAGTCTTTGTATGGATACATGAATTAATTTTTCATAGGTAAATTCCAAGGAGTGGCATTTTTGGGCTCTCTGCTATGTTACATTTAATTTTGAGGATGCTAACCAATAGTTGAAAGCATTTGTGTCAGTTTACATTGCTGAGTGCTTCAGTAGCTTCTCATTCTAACCAACACTTAGCATTTATGTTTTTAATTTTAGGCATTCCAGTGGGCATGCGGTTCAATTTTGTGATTTTTATTTGTATTGTTCCTCCTTTAATTGAAGTTTTAGTTTGAATAGTAAACTGTTTGTCAGCTCTGAAGTTACAATTTTATTAAGTGTATTTAGTAATGTCTCAAACTTAAACATTTCTCAGTCCTACATGGAAGATGTGCTGTTTAGATGATTGGACACAAGTGAGCATCTCTGAGTGTGTTAAGTACTCACATGTCGATAGTCCCCACCTTTGTAGAGTTCTCTTGTTAGCACAAGGGAGAGACATGGATCCGGTAGCCTCACAAATGAAAGTACAGCTGTAACTTTTGTACGTGCTGTGTAGGAAAGATACAGGAGGAGGGCCGAGGCCAAGGCTGCTCTTGTCTCTGGATCTCATCGTGATTTCCCAAGAAAAGGACTTTGTTTACGTGCTCTGTCTCTTAAGACTTGTTGCAAAATTTCAAAAATGCTGTAACTCTAGGACCTGTAGTAACAGGCTCAACCCTGGGAAAGTAACCCTAACCCTCACTCTTTGGAACTCAGGTCTGTGGAAAACCGTGATAAGCCCTCACGTGATCATTTGACTTTAGATGAAGTTGTATAGACTTGTTCCTTACAGAGCTCTGGTTAAATTGCAGTTCTGGTACCTTAAAAAATGTACTGTTACATGCGGTTTGTTAACAACTCTTGTTTATTTGTTTATAACATTTTAGATATTGGCACTGAATTTGATCCTTACCTCAGTGATTATACATTTTTGAGTTTTTGGTATGTGTCGGGCTTACCTCCCCTCCCCTCTTTTAGGTCTTTGGTAATCACCCTCCTCCCTACATATGAGACAGCTCATGGTTTTTAGATTTGAAACTTCAGTTTATGTTTTAATTTCTTGCAGGTCGCCCTGACCTAGTACGAAACACCAGTGATCTTCAGGATGAGTCTGACATATTAAGTCTTAAATTCTTAGACATTTGAATTCTATGTTATCATTACAATAATTGATTCCCAACTCTGTAGTCATTATCTATTCTATAAAGTGTTTTAGATAAGAGGTAGTTTCAATCAACTGTTCTGAAATTGGAATCTAGGCCGACACTGTGGTCCTATTTGCAGATTTTACGCCTGCTTAAAGTAACGGAAGCAGGGTGGTCATCACTGCTTTGCACAGGAATTCTGCAGAGAATGTTTTCAGTAACACCATGCTTTTCTGATACTGTAATCTTGTTTTCATATTGGAAAACTTATTTCACTTTTTTAAGAAGATAAATTCTGCTCTTTCCTGATATACAGTAAATTATTATGTCACTCTTGATGGCATCCGCCCCCTGCCTGATTACTGTCCCCTGATGACTTGGAGATTTGGGGAATTAGTAGCTACCTATTGTGCCATGTAATAGTTCGAAGAGTGAAATTTTAGGGTATAGTCAGTTGGGTTTTGAATTTGTCAGTCACTGTCCTGGAAGGAGAACTAAGGAAAATTTTAATAGAGGGTTAGTTCATGGGGGGTGGGGGTAGGGAGGATAGGAAGCCAGCAAGGAGCGCCCACTACTTTTGGGGGACAGGGTTGCACCTCCTGAAACAGTGCAGCAGTGCCACAGCCTGGAGGGGAAAGGAGCTGAGTTCTGGGGCCCTGTCGGGTCGTGGCCTCTGGTAGCAGCTTGTAGCTACACCTTTGAGGGAGCCAGAAGGATAAATACCCTCCCCTCCATCACCAGGGCCTCTGGAGGAACCAGGCTGGAAATCTGTGGAAAGGGGACCTGAGGCTGGGTTAGGAATGTTGGTCTGTGTGGGTTGGGGAGAGGAGGAGGACAGTTAGGGTGTGTCTGCAGTGCAGGTCAAGGTGCAAACACAAAATAAAAGCAGGACCAGCAATGACTTGGCTCATCTATCAGTTGGGAATGTTTTCTTCTCAGTGTTGCAATGAAATGATGCTGACCAAAGCACTGATCCAGCATCCTCATCATCTGGGGGGGGGGCGGGGGGGAAGGGGGGCTAGCCACCAGCATTGGTGCTGTGAGCCCTGAATGCTTTTGTGTACTTAGGAGGGGTGGGACTCCCTTACCTTGAAGTAAGGTTTTTAAAAAGTAACTAAGTTTCTGGGCTCTCCCTGGTGGCGCTGCAGGTTAAAGCACAGCACCAAGAAGCTAAAGCCACCTCAGCATGAGTTCGATCCCTGGCCCCAAAGGTGACCCACATGGCACGGCAGACCTCTCCTGACCCGCCCACTACTCTCCTCAGCAGTGTACTTCGTCAGTCGGCCTGTTCTGTTCCCACTGTGTCTGGTGAATCCTCTCACTGCCTGGGCACCTATGGCCTGTACCCCAGATCTGTATGCATAAATAAATACATTTTTATTTACTTATTTATTATAAATAGGTAAAGTAACTTTCTTTCTTGAAAGAATGAAATTGATCAGAACTCCATGTTCTTTTTCAGCTGCCCACTCGGGCAGCACCCTTCTAGACAACAGGCTCCATTGTCCCAGGGCCCTGTTGGGAACACTGGCAGCCTGGGGTACCCTCTGGGGGTACCTCACGAGCTCCTACTGTCTGAGCTTGCTGACCTTGGGGCCACCAGGCAGATCCACCTTGGATTCCTGCTCAGAGTGAGTTGGCGACCAGGATGGAATGTATGATGCTATTGTCATTAATGTTTTGGGAACGCCAAAGGGTGAGGGTTATTTCTGTTGTCTTAACAAGGTGATAACAGTGTCTCACCTATGTGCTTATGAGCACTTAGAAGCATGTAACTTACCAGAGATGTGAATTAGGTACTAGGTGGGGTGTGAAGTCAGGTGGACTCTGCCCCAGAACTTGAGCATAATTTAGGGGTGCATTGCTTTTGCCAAACAGATCCAGTGCAGGTGGTGGCATCACACTGATGTGGGGCCTGTAGCCTTCTCTCACCCATTTGGATACATGTTTGCCCAGCCTGGGTCCTTGTTCTGTTCACAACAAGAAACTCCCTGCAAGAAGTTT
Source organism: Condylura cristata (assembly GCF_000260355.1). Classification (NCBI taxonomy): domain Eukaryota; kingdom Metazoa; phylum Chordata; class Mammalia; order Eulipotyphla; family Talpidae; genus Condylura; species Condylura cristata. Next base: position 9,911,979 of record NW_004567114.1, read on the forward strand.
CTCTTGAGCAGCAATAATGTTTAGCATCTGCAGAGAACGGGAGTCCACCTGAGGGGTGGGAGTGAGAGGAACATCTGAACAAGCAGATACAAGTTGTTTTGCTTTGTGGGATTGTTGATCTGGTTCTTGATACAGATGTTGGAGCTCTCCCAATCACACAGATTTGAAAACATTTTCCGCCTGGCTAGGCTCTCTCACCTGAGCGGCTCCACGAAAGATGGTAGGAAACTGAAGTTTGATGCTTGGCTCTGCTTGCAGGTAACCATCTAGGGCAAGCACCTAGCTCTTCAGAGCCTCGTTCCTTGCCTGTAAATGGACTTCATCTTCTCACATTCCTCATCAAGTTTTTTAAGGAGTACCTGAGATACTTGATTGCCTTTTGAAATTGGGCACAGAAGCAGAAAAGTGGTGTTTGGCCTGCAACTCAGGTTTGAGCAACACTAAAATAAAAAAGTAATAATAGAAGTTACTCGTGACTTTGGTCTTCATTTGAAATGAATGTTTAAAGACAATGTGTGCAGACTGGCCCCTCCCACTGTGGATTGACTGGGAAGTGGGTAGTGTGGTTGATTGTAGCCCGTGCCTGGCCTCACTGTTGGGGTGCAGGCTCATTTTGCTGGGGAGGCTTATAGGTTCCTGACTCGAACTTCTTACATCCAACCTTAGGTGAAGTTCATGAACCTGTTTGAATCTTAATCTCCTCGTCTGTGAGTAGGTTCCTGATACTACCCACCTTCTAGGTTTTGGGGTGGGGAGGATGAATGAGATAATATGCCTAAAGCGCTTTGGAGAGTTTTGGCACATGGTCTGCTGTCAATTCATGGGTGGTGATTGTGCTGCTCCCAACACCAGCAGCAGCCTGAACGGTTTGTGTCTATCTGAAGATCCAAGCCGGACTGAACATCGTTTTGACCAGGTCACTCAGCAGTATACTTTTGAGTTGAAATTTCTGTGTATAAAATTTCCACGGATAATCAAGGGCTACTTGGAAACTCTTACTCGTCACTGAGGGATGGTCAGGATGTGATTGGTAAGTATCCCCGTGTGTCCCTGGGCAAGGCTTCTGGACCTCTCACCCCCCGTGGGGACATGGGAATGCCCAGCCCAGGGGTCCTTACTGAGATTCGGCCACCAACTAACTCGGCAGCCGAGAGCACGCTCACACTTGGGTGGCGCACGTCACGTGTTTGTGAGCCCCGTGTCCTAATCAGATAACACACAACCCTGAGGCACAGCTACCCTCTGCGCGACCTGTTGCTGGCGACCAAGTCGCCTTGTGCAATTGTCATTTGTTAATCCCATGAACTTCTGATTAGCTCTCCAGAGTACTGGCCTTTGTGTTCAGAGCTTCAGATTGAACGTGAATTTGCACGTGAGCTGAGAAATGCCCGGAAGCAGGTGTGCCTTCCCAGGTACCCCGGCAGCGATCTTCCAGGCCACTGACTCCTTGGAGTGACCCATGCTCACTGGCATTTCCAGGTGACATACATCATGTGATCACCAAAACTGAGTCAGGTGTGCAGGACCCGTCGGGAATGCGGTCAGTGAACTAGGTGGGATGATAAACTGAGAATCGGTGGCGTTTGCTTTTTAAATACTCATAAATGGGTACAAGGAACCTAAGTGTGAGGCCAGAGGAGGGGTGAGGCTTTGACCCGGGACACTGGGTTGGGTGGCTCAGGCCTTGCTGCAGTTTTCATGAAGTTGCATGCAGTCACCAGGGTCTTTTTGAGTAGATTCTGTTGTCCCAGTTTTCTGTGGCCATAAACCACAGGCATAGTTCATTCTCTGAGCACCCTTTGCCTCTCTGCCACTCTGCACCTGGTGACACCAGCTCCATTTGGAGTTCTGGACCTTACCTCCTTCCTGAGTTTTCATAAATTCCCCTTCCTCTTCCTCTCTGGCCCTGATCTGCTTCCAGGGGCCCAGCACATATCTTCACTAGCACCTACAGGAGTTCAAAGGAGCCATAGAACCACGTCATTTGGCCACTATCGACTCTCCCCCTTGCGTCAGGGATGATTTCAGATTTATCTTTGTAGCATGAGGTCAAATCCAGAGGCTATTGAAAGGGCCTCTTTCGCTGTTGGAATACCTGTGCTAGAAGTCAGAGCTACGGGGAAGGCACTTTCTCTTTCAGAGTGGCCTAGTAAAACAGAGCAAGATGTCAGATGTGGGGGCCAACAGCTGGTTTCCCAAACTGGGAACTGCCTGCAAGGGTCGTCCCCAGGAACTGCCTGTAAGGGTCGTCTTCAGGCCAGTGACCACTCCTTACCCACACAACAACACAACCCAGTGTGCATGTCTCACCAAGGGTCTTTAGGATAATTTCTTCTTGAAAATGCAGCACCCAAACTGAAACTCCGACCCAGTATGCACCCTGCCCTATGATTGCCACTTTTACCTGGCCAGAGACATTCAGCACCTTCCGTTATGGAAAAAAGGTGGTGGAATTGTATGTGCCAATTAGATAAGATAATATTGGAACATTTAAAAATAGATGAGTAACTACTGACAACCAGAAGATAAAGTGGCACGAGGTGGCAGGTTGTAATCCAAACGTGGGTCAGTCCATGTGCGTTTTAAAGCATGATCGCATCAAGGATCATTGTGACATTGAATCACTTAGGAAAGTAGAGGCCTTAGAAAAAGGGCAAGTTCAGACCAGAGCTGCAGCAGCTTGCCACCATCTTGCCCCCTCTCCTTCACACAGTGTGCTTATCCTGGGTCTCGAACTTGTAAATTAACTGGGTTTTGTTTTAGTCAAGTAGTGAATAGTGAAATTTACATTCCTTCATATCTACTAGCTTTAAGTCAGTTTGCCTTGTACACTAAAAGCAGAAGCATGCAAATGGCAATTTAATATTTATCCTCTTTGGACCTTGTTTATGCAATCTGAACTTGAACATCTTGGGTACTTGGGTATGATACAAACAAGTGTTAATTTCATAGTAGGAAATAAAAGGAATATATCCACATTCGGGACAACTTTATCACATCGTGGCATGGTTCTGTTTCATAGCAGGTTACTCATAAAACCTTTTGCATTTGCATCTTGTGTATCTATAATAAAGTCATTAGCCATTCAGTTGTTGTGAAGAATTTATTGTCCATACAGCATCTGTGTGTGTGTGGAAGAGTGTGACCGAGTGAGTCACCTTTGTGTTGAGTTCCCATGGGTCATGGTTTGACTCGGAAATGGTGTAACCTGGATGCTACTAGAGATATATGAAGCTCGGAGCTTTTATACTTGCTGTGTGGTGTGTGCTTAACATGTTTTAAAACTCTTCTGTGTCCATATGTTTTCTCAGCCTGCCTATGTGACACTGTGAGGTTTCAGATCTGGGAGAAGAGTTAACTTTTGTTTGCTAAATGCCCCCAAAGGACAGATTAGTGAAGCTAATTTGGGAGAAGCCCAAGGTTTAGTTGGATAAAAACAACTATTTTATAGATGACCATTCTTTGGAACTGCTGACTTGGAGTCTGAGGGGTATGTGTGTGTGTGTGTGTGTGTGTGTGTGTGTGTGTGTGTTTCTTGTTCTTTAATAAGAATGGACCAGTGCAGAGTTTGACGATATTTATAAGTAGATAGAGTTTGGATGTTTTGGTTTTATTTTATTTTCGATTGTTTCTCATGTACTAGCTATTGACTACTCCTGGCAGTTGGGAAACTCTGGGGAGTCCAAACTAGAACTGATTTCAACCCAAAAACTTGTTAGCTCTACCAGCCTTCAAATCTTCCTGTTTCCCTGTAGAAACATCCATGGTGATGGAGAGAATGGGGAGGAGGAGGGGGAAGAAAGAACTTGAATGACTGGAAAGATTCCTGCAAAGCCAAGTCAAGATGAAATCTGAAAACCTGGCCTATCCATTCCCACCCCCACCAGCTCACGCTGCTAGCTTTCTCCTGGAGATCCTTCTGGTTTTAGGCAAATCTTGGGTGGTTATGGGTTTGCCTAGCTCTCAAAATGCAAAGAGATTGTGGATTCTATTCTACCTACACCATGAAAGAAAACACACAACACCTTCTCCACTCAGGTGAAACTTTTCCAGTTGCCTAAAACAGTTATTCCCATCCTGTCCCACCTGTGTTCCCTTGTCCCTCAAGTCCAGGGACCCTCAGTGAAGGGAGGCAGTGTTCAGGAACTGGGATGCCTTTCTGGAAGAATTGCAGGTTCTGAAAATGAACCTCAAGCTTCAGTACCTGACTGTTGCGTCATGTTGGATTAATCAGGGTGTTCATCTTTATAGCTTTTAGAGCACACCTGTAAAATAATACAGGCAACTGTAGGCCTGGAGCTTTGCATATCTGATAATGGTCTCTCTCTGTGATGGTCAGGGAGGCGTGTAGCAGGCTCCTGATGCAGCCAGCCAGCGGGGTAGCACCCCTCCTGCAGGGACTCTCCAGGTCCTGCAGGGTCCTGCTGGATTAGGCAAGTGGGCGCTGTGTTGAGAAATTCCTGTCTGGACTAGGCGTGTGGGGTGTCGCTGTTCTTTCCCACTCCTCCTGCTTTTCGTGGGGCAGCTGGGGAAACTATTAGAGAGCACAGTGGGGCTTTAAGCCACTGCAAACCATGGTTAGGGAATCTGAGTGCTTGGCCTGACTTCTTTTATAAAGGTCTTTCATTTCTGAATCGTGTGTGCTGGGAAGTGGACACTGATGTCTGTAGAAAAAAATTCTTTGCAATCAGTTTTATTCTTTTTCTTCCTTCTTTCATATACTTGGCTAGCTCCTCAGACCATTTTTCTCATACTTTTACAATTTAAAAATTTCCCCACTGTCTTTAGACTATGGATTACAGAATTTCAGGACAAAGGGGCCTTTGGGACTCCCTGGCTGTAAGCACATTGTGGTGGTGTGATGACCTGGTCATTTGTCGAAACAACTTTTCCTCTATTTTTCATGACCGCCTCCCCTCCACCCCTCAACTTCTCCTGAGATTTTTTTCCACAGCAAGGAGAATTACTGATAAGCCCTGTCACTGCCCCTGACACCTGGTACTCCTCCTCCTCCTCCAGATTTAACCCCGTGTACCCTGTGTGACTTGGAGAAGGTGGTATTGCCTCTATCCGCAGATGAAGAGACCTACGGGTTTATTCCCAGGAGCACAGCAGGAGGGCAGTATAGACCAGAACCCTGCACATGCCTCCTTTGTGAGGAGTCATCCTTTGGCTTGGGGACTGTGTGTGGGGTGCATTCTAGAATGTTCCCTGGAAAGCCCAGCACTATTCTGGTCCTTCTCATAGGCACGCTGGCAGGAATCAATTTGTGTTATCCTGTCATCACGTTGAAAGGCTCAGGGGGACAGTCAGGAGGTGCGGTGATGTGGATACCCCAGTAGGGGCGGGCTGGGGGGCCTTGAGGGCCTGCCTTGGACAAGGGGTGTGGGCAACGAGTAGGTCCGCCAAGGAGATAGCAAGAGAGCATGTGGATCCTTGTGCATGTGGTGTGTGTGTGTGTGTGTGTCCATGTGTCCGGATATGTGTGTGCGTGTGCACGTGCGCGCGTGTGCTTGTTTTAATACCCCTCCCCCACAGTGCTTATCTCTGCTCCTATGTTGTCCTGCAGCCCTGTGGCCAGCTTACGCAATTTTCGTAGTTGTTTATTATTTGTCTTCCTTCAGAGGTCCTGCCCTGAATAACGTAGGCCCAGCCTCTGTGTTGCAGCTTCCTGTGGTGTTGCTTCAAGATCAGGTGCAAGAGACAACCTGTCATGAGGCCCGAGGAAGTTTGAATGAGTTTGTGACCTGTTGAAGTCTGGGTTCTGGCCTGTCTGGGAGCGAGGATGATGATGTGGGGATCTGGGAACCTGTGGCAGAGTTAACTCCTATCTGTACCCTCCCTTCATCGGCCCCCACCCACCCTCCTCTCCCAACCTCTCCCCCACCCTCCTTTATACCAACTTGGTCCTGAGGGACCCCAGCAGAGGAGGAACAGCAAGGGGTAGCAGGGGAGGAGGGAACACATGGGGTGTGGTGGGAGCAGAAATGGGGGGGTGCACCCCGGGGAATCTGTGCCATAGAGAGAATGCACTAAGACTGTCTTCCAGACCTTGGAAAGCTTTCTCTATTTCAGGTAGAAAAGAAATTTGATGTAAACTATTAACTCTGGACCTCTCTCCCCAATTTGTAGAGTAAGCGTGTCCTTTGGTGCCCAGTGAGTGGAGGGGGGGCCCTTTCCCTGATCCAAGGCCAGTTCCTTCTGCCCAAGTAGTCCCTCGTCCCACCGTGCCAGGTAGCCAGCGGGCCGGCCTCTCCCCTCCAAGAAATTGGCTGCAGCTCCCTAGGGCCAGGACCGCTGCAGGAAGCCTGGAGCCCTAGGAGGCCTCTGTGTGACCAGTGACTGCAGGCCAGGGCTTCCCCTGCTTGGCCCTGTAACAGAGTGGGAAGGGGGTGGGGGCTGGTGCCAGGTTCCCTGCCCCACCCAAAGGAGAATGGAGCTGAGCAGGCAAGAGGAGAATCTGGAGAGGAGACTGAGGAAGAGGGGAGCAGGATGGAGCCCTTAGGAGGAACATGGAGCAGAGAGACATGGAAGAAGCTTTGTCTTGTTTCTTGGCCCTGGACTGGGTGAAACAGATGTGGGTGAGAGATCCGTGGGGAGGTGACTATGGCAGCATTGATCTTGGTTGTGATTTTGTTCTTTTCCTCCCACTCTTGTCTGGCCATTTCTGACCCTTTTCTGTGCATCCTCTCCAGAAGATACTTTGGGCTTGTGGTGGCCTTTCAGGCCTTGTTTGGACCAACCCCTTTTGGGTGGACTTTTACCCATGAGGGTCACTTTGGGTGCTTGATTTAGAACTATATTCTTTGGTTTTTCTGTACTTTGTATACACATTGTATTAAAGTTCTTTTCCATTAAAGGTCTTAAATGCTATGTTTTGATGTAGCAGATGGCAGCACCTATTTAGAGGAGGCAGGTTTGGGGGTTTAGGGGTGCCCCTTCTCCCTGCCCTGGAACAGCCCTCTCCAGCGCCTAGGTCTTGACTTTGTGGTTGACTCACCATAAAACACCTCCATAGAATGCTTCCTTTGGACCAAGGAAAGCACCATTAGACCGCAAACAGTAAATAAGTGTGGCTTTTGTTGCAGGTAAAATTTGCACCATTCCACAACTGGACGGGTGCCCACCCACCACCGGGGCAGGGGCAGCATCTTTTGGAGCTCGATGTTGGCTGCTTAGTGTCTTTGCCATCATGATAACGAGAGAAGCATTTCCAGAGTTTTTCCTTTGTGCCCAGCACAGTGCCATCTCCTGAGACCCTCACAGCAGGCATTATTACATCACTTCCGTTTCATAGATGATGAACCGGAAGCTCAGAGCAGTCAAGTAACTTGCCCAACACATAACTTGGAAAACAAACAGTACTTGGACTCAGTTCTCTGTCTCCAGGGTCAGTATCGACCAAGCAAGGGTTCACCTTCAAAGGCCCAGGGACGAGCTTCTAGCTGTCTATACCAGTGCCTGGCCTGGCTCCAACAGAGAAATGTCTGTGCTGGGAAGAGAGATACGAGAGTGAAGGCTGGTGTGTATAACTGTACATTAGGGTGACTGCTGGGCCCGTGGGTCCTCAAAAACCAAGCCCTAGAGAGGGAGGCTGAGTGGCGTAGACGCTTCTGAGCTGGCTTCAGATGGCAGTGGGGTTAGGGGTGCGGGTCTCCTTCTTACTGTCCTCCTGTCACTGATGCCAGTCATGCTGGAACCCCCTTCTAGCTCCCAGTGTCTCTCTTCCCTGCCCTGGGCCACCGTGGGTGCCCTCTCTCCAACCTCTCAGGACCCAGCCTGCCTCTGAGCTCCCGAAGACCCTTCCCTGGCATTTGAGGTTTCCCAGGTGATGGGCGCTTTGAATCTGGGCCCTGGGGCCAAATGTGGGAGCTGTTGGGTCAGGTGGCCAGCAGTGGGCTGTGCTTTCATAAATAAAGTGCTATCAAGACATAGCCAGGTCTCTGGTGGTGGTTGTGCTACAAAAGGGCAGAGTTGGGTGGTTGAAACAGAGACCATGTGACCTGGAAGCCTAAAATGTTGACTCTTACCCTTCAAGAAACATCCCACCACCTCTGCTGTTTAGGAGTCAGGTGGTGTTCCCTCTGGAGAGCCAGATCCCCTGAGAGCCACCGTTCTGCCTTCTGCTCTGTGGGATGGGGCTCGTGCGGCAGGAAGGGTCTAGACGAAGAGGCAAGAGAGCACAGGCTTCATCCGTGCTCCTTATACACAGAGAGCTCAGAGATCTGTGTTGAAATGAGCCCTGGACTTTCTGCTTCTCCCAGTCTTCGACTTTCTGAGTTGTTCAAACTAACCCATGAATTTTCTCTCTTTCATACTCTTCACTTCCAGGTATAGTTGGTCCTCCAGATTACGTCAGATGCTTCCTGGGATTCTGCATCCCCCAGTGACATCCCTTGCCCTACCCTCCTGTGGTCAGCTCATAACAGATGTCCACTCCGTGGCCCTCCGGCCGCCTCCAGTTGCTCGCTCTTCTGCTTGGTCCTGTGGCCCAAACCATTGGAATGAGCCATTGCATTTTGTGACCTATGTTTGCACCATGGCCGCAGTGTGAAAACCATGTTTCAGATTCGGTACTTGCTCTGGGGCCTCACAAGCGAACAAGAGTAGAGACCCAAACACAGGCCTGAGGCGTGGTGCCTGCTGCTGCTGGTCCAGAGCTGTCTGAGGGGAGATCCCTGAGCTGTGGGGAGAAGTGTTATCTTTAGAAGTTACATTTAAGACTTAATTGAGCTGTTATGCCTTTCATTCTCGCTCTCTTCCTCTTAAACCTTTCTCTATAAATCTTGGCTTTTTTTCCTCTTAGGCTCAAGTTTTCCAGTGAGTTGTCAATTATTCCCCAGGTGCTTTTTAATTAAAACAACAGCAACAAAACTTGACCTTGTCCATATGTTTTTACTCGTCTTCTCCCTTCTTTTCTTATTAGTTTTCTCAAACTGTGTGTGTGTGTGTACAGGCATATATTCATATGTGCACACTAGTTCATGATTATCTACATACAAAAGATGATGAAAGTGTGTCTTATGAAAGATGAAAGATCCTTGTCTTATTACTTTGATTCCCTTCGCCTTTAATGGTGCATGATCCTGACATTTATGAAAAATAACTATTTTCTGGATAAGGTGCAGATATTTCTAAAAGTGCTCCCTCTCAAACTTATTACTAGCTCCAATGACCTGGCATCCTTTGTCTTCTGTTAGAGGCATTTAGTGGAATTTTTCCTGGACCAAGAAACTTCAGCATTCTCCCCTGCATATTTCCATTTTAAAAGTTTCAAGCCGACCTTTTCACTATTCGGAACTGTTACACGAAACCACAGCGAAGACTTGCAAACAAAACACAGTGCCAACCCTTGCTGGCTCCCCCACGCCCTGCCCTGCCGAGTGCTCCCCAGGGCAAGGACATGGGAGGAATGGAGAGATTACCAGTGTCCCCGGGGTGGGTCCAGCCGGTGCCCTTTTTTCAATTAATTAATTAATCTTTACATTTTCAAGGACAGGTTCAGTAGGAAAAGGAGAAAAAAAGTAACACCTGCGGAATCACTGGAGGGTGGGAGCTGCCTGGAGATGCCTTTCTTTTTAAATGTTTTTACTTTGGAGCCCTAAAATAGTTGTCTCGTTTGTGGACACCTGTTAGCCATCCCGAGCCACTCTCCCGTTGCAGAACTGACCACTGTCCAGACCCCTGTCATGTCTGCAGTGAGCGGGTCTGGCCAAGATGGGGATCCAGCCTAACTTGTGAGGAGGGTGGCTAGCTGTGCCAAGACCTGGTGGAAGCAAGCTCCTTGCAGCTCGGTGGTCCAGAGCCTCTGAGGAGCTGCTGTAGAGGGCGCTGGGAGGTGGGGTGCGTGGGGGCGGGTGGAAATACAGGTCTGGGAATGTAGGAGAGCACTTGCTGCCTATGAGTTGGCTCCTCCTGGGCCGGGGCTGTAACTTGACTCCGATCTCCAGGGTGGTTGCTGGGCATCCTTCCCATCCCCCACCATGGGTATTTGGTTTGTGTTTTGCTTGATGGAGAGCTTTGGAGAAATCAGACTAGATTTAAGGAAAGGCATTGTACAGCTGGCCCACTTTGTTCCTTTATTCCCTCGGAAAAGTGACACCCTCCCCGCCTGCTGGTCCTGCCTGCTCCAGTGTTGGCCATTGGGCTGCCTCTGGGCTTTGTACCAAGGGGGCCATCCCTTCACTGATGAGGAAGCTGGCTTGCTTTGGGACCATGATTTGCCCAGCGCAACGCTATACACATCCGTTTGATTCCAGAATATTCTTTTTCTTACTATTACTCTTCCACCTACCTCTTGCATGGGGATCAGTTACCTTGAGGAATGCTCCCACCCCACCTATATGCCCCCCTCACTCCGGCCCCCCAACCCCTCACAACCCTGCAGTTTGTTTGTTTGTTTGTTTGTTTTCCACTGAGCCTTAAAGAGTAAAGTGTTGTCATGAACAAGATACCCAGGTCAGGATTAAGAGAAACCACGTTCTTGGCTCAATTTTGTTTTTTCCCTAAGAGTGTCAGTTGTCCCTCATTTCTTTGTCATATTTTTATTCCCTGTAAGATTAACCGGCCCCACCCTGCAAGCCACCTTGTTGTAAACAGAAGCCCCTGGGTTCCCAGGACTGAGGCGGGAGGCTGCTGCTTGCCTGGAGCGCCTGCAAGGCATGAGGGGCCCAGCTGGGCTTGCTGACCCTGTCCTGAACCTCCCACCTCACCCCACCACCTTCGATGTTGGCTTTTTCCTAAAAAGCGTGCCTCCTGTGCACTTTCCAAAGCACAGGACGGAGGGGCCAGGGCAGGCCATTGGGTGTCCCGCCTGTCTCATTGGTGCCCTGAACTATTCCGGGCTTAAAAATGTGGGGCAAAAGGGAAGGGCACGCAAGCTCGTTGAATTTTCCAAAGCTGAAATCTTTGCTGGCTTTGAACATCTGGGTGATTAAACTGAGAACTTTGGGTGTTTAGCGGCAGTAGGTCCGCCTGACTGGGGTGTCTCCATGTTGGGGGACTGAGTGCTTAGTCTGGGTGTGTGAGTGGGGGCATCTGAGGCTCCAGCCCTGAGCTGGCTGTGAGCCTTCTTTGCACCCAAAGCTACACTGTCGGCTGATAGTAAGGAATTTTAATGGGCCTGTGAACAGGTTGTGACTATTTGGTGAACTCATGACTGAAATACAGATTTTTAAAGACTTCTTTGAAGATTTTTAGAAACCACTGATTTTAGTTCTCTTTCTAAGGGCTTTTCTTGAACTTTCCCCTGTTACAATAGTGAAACAATGTGCTTGTTTGCTTTCTAAATCTTCCGTTGTACAATAGTTCTGAAAATCAGTCTGTTGGCTGGAAGCAGGGGGTGGGTGTGCGGGTTTATGTAATTTGACTTCTTTTCTCTCCAAATCAGTAAATATTTACATCTGACCTTACCCAGCAGCTTGGGTACATGCGGTCACTTGAAAGCGTGTGCTGGGAGCAGAGCCTGTTGCCAGTCCCACTGGGCCCCCGAGCAAGGGCTTAGTATTACTATTATTATTTGTATAAAATGCTCTCCAAAAACTCACACCAAAATGGTTCTTAGAGCCAATTTCCCACTTTCCACGGAATCAGGTTTAAGAAATTTGCATGATAAAGTTTGGCCTCTAAAGATTCTGCTCATTTTGGTTTGGAGCAGAGTTCAAGGAAACTCAGGAATCCAGAAAACAAATATTGGATTTTGGATCAGGTTTACCACTGCTGCCTGAGTTCTTCTGTTTCTCGGGGAAGGTAATTACAGAATTCCATTTGAAGCTTAAATGTCATTCTTTTGTGAGTAAGTAGGAAAAGCAAGTGGATTACTTTTCTGTTTTTGTAAGGTGGCACCAGTGTCATATGGCTTAAGAACTTACTCTCTGATTTTTAGAGCAGTTTTGAGGTTGGCTCAGTCCGCTTTCAATGCCTGAAATCTGACACATCAAAAAAGCATTTTTAGAAGTGAATACACATGTTCGTCAGAGTTGACACTGGAAAATAATAAAAGAATCTGAGGCTTGAGGCGCTAAGATATGAAAATGACAGTATTATTGTACTAGTATCACCTGGTAATAACATTTATTTCATCTGTCAAACTTATTATTAAGAGTAAGGCTGAAGCTTATACTGTGGACTTCCTGTCATCAGAGTACAAGAATATAGTAGTTAAGGCTGGCAGTCACTGTGACAATAATTGTACGTTACTTGGTGCCAATGCTCAATGTTTCGGTATTAATCACTTTCGTATTTTGATTTTCTTTGCAGAGTATTGGGAAAGGGTCGTTGTGGTGCATTGACCCCGAGTATAGACAAAATCTTATTCAGGCTTTGAAAAAGACACCTTACCACCCTTACTCACACGTGTTCAACACACCACCCGCCTCTCCTCAGGCATATCAAAGGTAAGTGCTCCAGACTTTTTTTGTCTGCTGAAGTTGCATTATTTTGGCAGAGACAGGGCTGAAACTGACTTAATTGGCTGCGGTTTCTAAAAATAACTGCAGGTAAATGAGAAAGACATGAAGAATCACTGCAGGCCTATTGTGGGGAGTCTGTGTACCTTACCTCTTTGGCTGCGCTTCTGAGGAATGCGTTTCCCGAAGGCTTCGTGGTGGCTGAAATAATGTCCACCCGGGTAGGAACATGTACAGAGCAAAGTTGACAGCTTGCCCATCTCAGCCCATCACGGTGTGGTGTGTTGCGGGGAGAGGGCAGGACTGCACCCCGCCAGCAGTGCCTTCGCGCCCCCTCTGACCGTGCCCACGGGTTCTCACTGAAGAGCCAGCCGGTTGTTGTCGGTCTCCGTCTCCATGTAGACGGTGCTCCCGAGAGATCATTTTGTTGTGGTTACGTGGTGTTTGCCACTTCCAGCAGAGGACAGGGGAGACTTCGTTCCCCATCACGTGCCTTTTTTTTTTTTAAAGATTAATTTATGTATGCTTTCAGAACTGGGGCACAGGGGTGGGGGGTGGGTGGGGGGTGGTGAGAGGGCTCACCAGAGACAGAGCGGGGAGCAGAATAGGCCGCTGTACTGAAATACACTGCTGAGGGGAACAGCAGGGAGACGGGAGAGGTCTGCTGCGCCCTGTGGGTCAGCTCCCTGGCCGGGGATGGAACTCGTGCAGCAGTGGCTGCAGTAGCTTCACAGTGCTGCGCTTTCACCTGTCATGCCACCAGGGGGGCCCCGTGCCTGTTTGTTTTGAACATTTTTACACAGATGTAAGTGAACAGGACCATAGGTAGCTAATCTCATTTGTAAAGAAGTGTTTTATGTTAGATTCCAGAAAATCATCAATATAACATACAATCAAATTGTAAAATTGCTGTTTATGTCATAGTGTGCAGGTTTGAGGTGTTTGCGCCAATCCTACACACACACACACACACACACACACACACACACACATTTTTGATGTGTGCACGTTTCAGTTGTAACTGTCCAGGCCAGAGGGCTCACCCTCCGACTGCAAGCGTTCATTGATGGCAGTGGTTTATCGTCACTGCTTTGCAGATTCTTGCCCTGGTCTGATGTTTGTTCTGCAGAAGAGGCACAAAGTGATGTGCCTTAAACAGCATTAATGAAGTTCTTGTGCATCTCAGCCGCGAAGCATTCCATCGTAGCCCCTGGACAATCAGTCTTCAGCAAGAGACAGGGAGGAACAGCTGGGCTCTCTGAGAAGACTGCTGTATGTCTGCCTTTGCTAGGCGATTAGCGTGATGGTAGCCATAGCAACTGGAGCGTCTCCATAGTAACGCGTAGCCCAGACAGGTGCAGTTGCAGCACAAGGCTGTTTGTTGCCTGGCAAAAGGACAGGCCATTAGTACTTAGATATACGCTGTTGCCTTAGAAACAAATAGCCCTACATAGCAACTACAGTTGGTTTGAAAGATTTGGGGGGTGGGGGAAAGGTTGTAGCAGCTTTTGTCTGTGTTCATAAAAATCAGTGGAAGCATACTTTATTGGAAATGACAACTTGAGGTCATGTAGCTGTAGGAGATAAAATGGATTTTCCAGAGCAGCCCAGCCCACATTGTAGAAATGTCCAGAAGGACAGAGCCATATGCTTGGTTTTCTCCTTGTGGCTGTAACTACTGAAATGGAGGAGAAGTGGGATTGGAGTGGAGAATTCCCGGTAACGTGAAGTTGGGGGGTGGTGGAGGTGAAATGACACCAATTGTTCCACTAGCTCCAGTTCTCCGGTGCCTTTGTCACCTTCCTCCTCCATCCTCAATCCCCACCGCACACCCTTCGTGTTTTCCTCCCCAGTTTATGTCTCGGAAGTATTTCCTATCCTTTGATTTCTGGAAGTTAAGAATGTACATGTGTTATTCACTGGGTCACATCATTGGTTCAGTTAGACTAGTAGTTTGTTGCCAAATGTGACCCCAAGGGAAACATAGTAATTATTTAATAATTTGAAGGATTATAGCAGAGCCCTGGGGATTGCAAGAGGCGCATAAGGAGGCAGAGGCTCTCTGCGCTGGCCTTAGCTTAATGACTTCATTTGATTTTTTAATATAGGCATAAAAATGCAGCCGAACCGAGCTTTTTATAAGGACGATAATTTCCAAAGGAATATGTTAGAATACTCTAGCTCCTTCTCTCCCAGATGACTTAAAAGGAGGGGAAAAATACATTTCCAAATCTACCTGTGCAGGGCTTGGGTGACCTCCGTAAAGGTCACTGGGTGTGGAAAGAGGCAGACTCTAACCTGCCTCCTCACCGTCTTAACTGTAAGAGCAAGTCCCTTTCCCTTTCTGGGGGACTGTCGCCCTTCGTGGAAAGCTTGCCCTTGGCCCTGGTGGCCTCGGCGTATGGAATGGGACAGAGCTCTGCAGCTGGACAGTGTGCACGCCTTATAGCAAGGTGGGCATCGGTTCCCTTCTCAGCCGTCAGCACTTGTTGACATGACTCAGAGAAGACCGGACAGCGGGCAAAGTGAGTCTGGGATCCCCCTTCAAGAGCTGGACGGGATCTGGCTGGGTTGCCGAGATACAGGGAGTCAGCCGCCAGCTCCTTCCACAGCTCCTGGGAAGGGCTTGGCTTTCAGGGAGGTGGTACTTAGCATCCTGAGGTGGCGACGCGACGTGATGGTGGTTAGCGCTGGCACTTGCAGGTGTGCATGGCAGGTAGCACTCGGATCCAGTGGCAGGTGACTGAGCAGGGCCGGAGAACCCAGCGTCTGAGAATACTGCCTGAGACAGCACTCCCACCGGACATAACGCCAGGGCTGCAATTGGTGTGCCCTGTGGTGCTTGCTAGGATGCACCTCTCTGCCTGCCTCTTGTGTCCCCACATTTGGGGAGTTTTTCATTGAAATGTAGTTTGGTGGCTTCCGCCCTTGATGAATTTACTAGGGCGGCTGTCACAAAGCAGCAGCGAGGTGACTTATGGAACTTATTTACAGTTCTGGAGCTTAGAAGTTCGAGACCAAGGCCTCCACAGGTTTGCTGCCGTGTGAGAACTGTGAGGGAGATGCTGCCCAGTCCCCCGCCCCGGGGGCTCGCTGGCCATCTCTGGTATTCTGTGGCATATAGAAGCGTCATGCCAGGGTCAGCCTCCATCTCTACGTGGTTGTGGCCCTCCGGGTCCAGACTTCCCGCTTTTATTAGGACATCAGTCAGATTGGGTTCGGGGCCACCTGACTCCAGTATGGCCTCAACTCAGTTACATCTTCAGTTGGCCATTCACCAGTAATATCGGCGCATACCCTGTAGATATGGGTGGGGGGCAGCTCCCAACCCAAGTTAGCCCTTTTCCTGAGGAAGACATTTTTTGCTGGATTAAAAATATGGGAAAACAGAAATACAGGCATCAACCTTGAAATTGCAACCCCAGAATTGACCAAAGCCGTGATAAGGTGAACACCAAAATACCCTCGCATTGACTTTTGACTCTAAAGAGAAAATAAATCTCCAAGTCGACACTGGTAGAAATAAATGATTGAATAACAAAACAGAAGCGGCAAACATCCAGTGGAGAAGAATTCCAAGTCTTTTCTGTAGATCACGCCTCCAGCCGGGCATTGCTAGCATTTCCCTTGGCGTGCCTGAGTGAGACGCATAAGGACTTACTTCCAAAGAGGAGAAGTTGGAAAGCGCTTCCCCAAGCAGGTGATCAGGTCACATCATCGTGGTGTGAAGTTGACAGCATGTACCTTGGATCGGATGTCATGAAATGGACACTGCACCCCTGTGGTCTTCCTCCCCCATGGTCCATGACTGGCCCAGTCATGGGGAAAACATCAGGCAGCGGCTTGGTCCCAAGGAGGACATTCTCCAAAGCCCTGATCAGCACTCCTGAAAGTCGCCAAGGTCAAGGGAATACAGGAGAGGCTGAGGGCCTGTCCCAGCAGAGGAAACAGGGGAGACGTGCCGGCCGCTCGGGCGATGTGATACACTGGGGCGTCCCGGGACAGAGGAAGGACGTGAGGGGTGAGCTAGTGAAATGTGAAGCAGGGTGCAGGACAGCTGATAGCAGCGTATCTGTGTTGATGTCTTGGTTGTGACGAAACTCCGTAGTAAGGTCAGATGTTGACATTGGGGAAGCCGAGGGAAGGGGAGCGGGGAAGTCTGGTACTGACTTTGTAACTTTTCTGTAAAAGGAAAAGCAGCTCCCAACACACAAGATCCGTTGAGCTGATTGATGATAAATAAATAGCCCAGTCACTTTCGGGGCAAGAGAAGTGGGGTGGCCGCGTTGCTTCTTAACCAGACATTGGAGGAGCCGGTTGCCGGGAGGACTCGCCTCTTCCTCGTTCTCTGTAGGATCTGTGCAGTCATGTGAGGGGCCACTCTCTGATTCCGATATCACAGATCTTGGAACTTCCTTCAGTGAAATGTCTCTCAGCTGGACTGACCAAGCCGAGTGGGATTCCTTTAGGAGGTTAAACCTTTGCCTTGCCACCTGCAGACTGGAAAGAGTCGGGAGGGCAGGTCATGTGTTTAGGTTTCTTGCCCAAACTCCGTAGGAAAGGTCCTGTCACCTCTCTTTTTTTTTTTTAAGATTTATTTATTTATACAGAACTGGGGTACAGGCCAGAGATGCGGAGGGTGAGAGGATTCACTAGGGACAGAGTAGGGAGCAGAACAGGCAGATCGACGAAGTCCACTGCTGAGGGGAGCAGCGGGCGGGTCAGGAGAGGTTTGCCACGCCATGTGGATCTCCTCCAGGGCAGGCGGGGATCGAACTCATGTGGAAGTGGCTTAAGCTTCTTAGTGCTGTGCTTTAACCCGCTGTACCACCAGGGAGGGCCCCCTGTCACCTGTCTTAATGGTGGTGTGGCTAAGTCCCGCCTCCCTTCCCTTCTGCATGGATGTCCTCATTAAGTTCTGTAATGCTTTTAATATGGATATTGCCAGGATGCCTTCCGATTTTATACTATGTTCCAGTCTACACTCCGAGCAACTTTTAAAGGTGTTTCTATTGTCTACACTTTCTCCAAGTGATGGTTAATATAAGGCAGTTTCCTAGCGGGCAGCCTTGTGATTTTGTTACTCGAGAGTGGGGGCATTTAAATGATCTTCAGCTTCGAACCCCTGTTAATAGCTAATGCTCTGAAATGCCTTCAGTGTGGCCACAGATTGTTTTCAAATTTCCACACATGGATATTTTGGTATAGGTTGGTCTGTTTACACAGAAAACATTTTTGGAATCTTTCACCCTAGGTGGGAACAGGTTTTACCATGAATCCAAGTTTGTCTTAGAAAGAGGAAGGGAAACTTAATAAAATGTACCTAATTTGAGAGCCAGAGGCAGTGTTGTTTTGTACTTCCTTGGTAAAAAAAAAAAGAAAGCAGAGCTGCTTACAGGCTTCTGGCTTCTGGGAGGGATGGGCCACTGCTGGACGCCGTGGGTGGCCTGAACCCCGAGCCAGTGCTTTGTCCCCAATACATCTTCCATGTGTTGTTAAAATGTCTCACCCTGAAACGATGAGAGCATATTTTATATTCTTTGTGTACACACATTTTATGAATGTACATGAAGTTAGAAAAAGATCCCCAAGACTTGTATTTGATGATCTAGGGCTAAAGATAGATTTTGGGGGATGATTTCAAGTAAAATTTGCAGAGTCAAAGCATTTCAAGAAAGTTTCTATTGTGCTTACTTTTTTCTTTTTTCTTTTTTTTTTTTTAATAAAGAAAATCCTGGGCACTTAAACTTACATTTAGCTCTTTAAGTTTCTCTTTGCTTCTCGGGAGCAATTTAATGAGCCGCAAAAAAATATGTTAATAGTATCTCCAAAGATTTTGGCCTTTCAAATATTGAGAGTCTTAATGAAAATGGCTGAATTTAGTGCTGACTCAGCAAGTGGCTCTCCTCACCCACCGCCCGCGCCCTATTCCTATACTTTGAGCTTATTCTTACTAATTTTTCTAAATGCCTACATAGCAGAGTGATACCACTAAGGATGTAGGATTGGCACAGGATGGCCAGTGTATATTGGAATTTAGGAAATCATCAGTGACTCCGCACCAGGTAAGGAAGCTTTGGCTGAAGGCTTGGACTGACTCTGTGGATGTGGAGCTGTGTCTAGCAGCAAAGTAGTGAGCTGTTTGGGAAGCTCATCCGTTTAGACAATTAGAAGATTAGAAAGTCCTCAGTATGTTAAGCTTATTAACATAACCATGTTAATTCCCCTACTGAAATGCTGAATTTGCACACAACAAGGAACAGCTTATTCATTGCTTGGATAGCATCCAGTAATTTTTTAACTTATAAGACATCTTTCATTCTGGTTATTCCAAGAGCTGTGCATTTAATCGTTGGCAGAAGAGCTACAAAGCCACAATGAAATCCGTTTTAACTTGCATGGAAGGAGTTTAATTGGTAGATGGTTGTGTCATTGCAAGTTTTAATTCAGTCAAGTATAAAAAAGAATGTGAGGCTTTAGATAAGTTGCATCATTATTACGCTTCTTACATTTACTTGTAAGCAACATATTTGATGGAAACCGCAAATTGTTTTTTAAATGCTTCTCATATTCTATACACTTATTTATGTAAGTGTAATTGCAAAGGGTGAGGTATTTTGTGTTTTGAAGTGGTATGCTTAAACACAACTTTCTGCTTAGAGCAAGTTTTTAAGACAATAAATTTTTAAAAATCACTAGGAAGCTCAGCTTATAGAAACTGAGATGGGATTGAATGAAAAAGCTTTTTAATAAAACAAGCTTTTTAATAAAGCTTTTGATAAAAATACTTCCAAATATAAACTTTATTTTGTTAAAAAATCTGAAGGAACATCATAGAAAAAGCTTGAAACCGTCGGGTTTCACTCATCTTTAAAAATTTTAAAAAGTTCATTTGTAGTGTGAATTTTAAGCCCATTAGTTAGCTATAATTTTATTTGCATTTCAAATCACAGTAACTATTGACCTCCATTATATTTTCCAAGTTGGTCTCAGAATATTTTTATCTCAGCATTTTGCTTTCAGTATGCTGCCCATTGTACATTTTACTTTTTCAATTCTACATTACTTTATTTAAATGGAAAACAGCCCCTGTTATCTTTAAACACTTATGCACTAGGTATACCAGGTGAGCATTGCACCCAGCATCCAATTTTCTTTTCATCCTCATTTTGAAAGATGGGCTGATGGCTGATGTCACCGAGATACCGAGTTGAAATGGCCGAAAGAACCACCACACTCTTGGGGTACCCTTACACTTTGGTTTGTATTCTAATAGCAGCAGTATTAGGTTCTCGCTACCAGTACAGTTCTGTTGCTCTAACTCTGGAGATCGTGGATAACCAAAGGGCTCTGTGTCCCTAATTCCCTCTTAAAGAAAGTAGAAGCCTGCACTGCCCCCCAGGAGTCAGGGGTCTTCGCTGATCTGCTGCATGATTGTTACTGCACTTCCTGATCAGAGCATCTCAGGTGCTGCTAGTGGGGGAAATGTCTTCCAAGTGGGTGACCTATGTTCTGCCTGTTAACCTCTTACCTTCCCGGGGCTGGGGGAATTTGATCCATCTGTTAAAAATATGAAAGAACTATCAAAAATGCATGAAATCAATGTGATGTACAGTGTGCAGCATAGGCAGCATTTTCTTTGTTTCACAGCAGAGTAAAATTGGATTTTTTTTCATCACAATAAGAAAAAGTCATCACTTCTGCCAAGTCTGAGCCGCCTCATTCTCCAACATGTGCTCACACTACTTCTGAAATTTACAGATTAAAAAAGGAGAGGGATTAAGAAGTTGAGGTGTAA
The DNA here is from genome assembly GCF_000260355.1 of Condylura cristata. Taxonomy (NCBI): domain Eukaryota; kingdom Metazoa; phylum Chordata; class Mammalia; order Eulipotyphla; family Talpidae; genus Condylura; species Condylura cristata. The sequence goes on from NW_004567114.1 coordinate 9,932,184, forward strand.
TATAATGAGATAGGACAGTGGAACTCATTCATAAAAGATTTGAAGAAGAGAGAACGGGGATGATTTCATTTTCTGCACGTTTGTCATCGATGAATTATGTTGATCAGAGGGTGGTGTGGGCAATCTTAGCTCATGTTAATAAAAGATGAGTATTGAATAAGTGATTTAATGGTTGCTCAGTTGTTCCTCTTGTTAGTGTGCATCTGACCTGGTTGGACGTTTCTGTCCAGGTGATGGGGCATTTGCAGTCAAGTGAAAGTAGTCAGGCTGGCTAGAGTGTCCACGTGTTACTGCTGAAGAACTGAGAACGTGCGACTTGGAGAAGGACATCTGTGGAGGCCAGCCTGCCAGCATGGCCACTTCAGCTTGGTGGGGGGGGGAGGGGAATTTGGATTCAATGGGTAGAAGTTACAGAAAGATCTCCAGCAGGAAGGCACTGGACACTGCCAAGCAGGTAACAGGAGCTGGGTAGGTGTTTGGGGGGGAGGGGTGAGCTCCTGCTCGGGAGTCTGCCCAAGATTAGACACTCGACTGTCATGATTCTTCGAAGAGATTTAATTATTGCTTGAAGAGTTGTTCCTTCTAGCTCTTGAGGTGGCCTGTCTGAGCCCCATTGTAGAAGGCTGGCCTGCCCCTCGGGTCCCTAGTATTTGTGCTGCAGTGTAGTTTGGAAACAAAACAGGAGGGAAACCGGCATAGCTGTGTTCCTTGGAAATGAGAGGTCAGATTCTTGTCGTGAAATTGTGAAGTCCAGATTTCGAGACCACGATGGGACTAATTTAGTTACTTTTCATTCTTCATCATACTGGTTTTTGATTCATGCCCTATAATTACCTCCCTAGATTTAGTGACATTTCTTTGCATTTCTTTCCATGTGAATAAAATGATCACAGCAGTGTTTTGCCAAGCAGAAGATCATTTCCAAAAGCTGTCCATCAAGTCACCCAGACCTTCCCCCTATTGTTTATCCACTGATTTAATGAGAGCTACACCCACTCTTTTGTACAAATCTCCACGGAGAGCCACGCTGGGGTCCTTGTCCCTTCTGGTCACACGCCTTTGGCCAGATTGTCTGATCACGTTCCTCACCTTTGTCTTTCTTGCTTGATGTCCACGTGCCACTGTTGGTCAAAGCCCCTCAGGGACCCTGCTGGCTTCTGGGGAAGGTGCAGGAAGAGTGTGAGATGTGCCTGCAACTCCGCTTTCATTGCTAACTCTTGTTCATTTTTAAGTCATGTGGAGAAAACCCCTGAACACCGTTTAGACACACTCCCTAAAACCTTCTCTGTTTAGAGTGAGTGGCTTTATCCCGAGAGCCACGCTCGCCGTGTTTGTCTGCTTCCCCAGGGAAAGTTTCAGTCTGTGCACCACAGCCTTGTTCTGCTGTACCTCCCTTAGTCCCCAGCAGCCTCAAGACACACCTCATCTCATTTGGCAAGAAGGAAAGTGAACAGGAATGACATTTTCCCAGAAAAAGCCAAACAATTTCTGCAGCTTTCGGACCCCTTCCCTTGCCCCCCCCCCCATCCGTCTCCACCTCTTCCTCTCCTGCCCTCTCTCTGCTCCTCTCTTCTTCAGTTGTGGTCTCCTGAATAAAAGACATATTTTAAACTATAAGAGCAGAGTATTACGAGATCTTTGGCCTAAAAATGAATACTCCCCCCCCTCTTTTTTTTTCTGCTTATAGAGAAATAGATACATAGAGAAATTTTCCTACTTTACAAATTCGCGGCAGGGGGCAGCGTGCTCTGACCCACGCCCTGCCGGCCTGGAGTGCAGCAGGCCCTAGTGCATGCTGCAGGTGGGCAGATGGACATAACTGCAGAGAAAGGGGCCAGCCTGGGAAGACAGAAAGAACACAAAGAAAAGAGAGACGTGAAGCTCCCCAGCTCTCCAAGCACGGGGGTGGCACCTGGGCGCCGCTGCCATCCTGCGCCTCAGAGCCTCCGTCTCTGCAGCCAGGAGGCCTGTCCCAGGCCTGTTTCACGCGAGCTTTGGTGCCATCAGTCGGGCAGGCCCTTCTGCCTCCCTGGGTCTCAGCCCCTCACCTGTGAGCATGCAGAGTAGGTAGGAATGGGGAACCCCAGACTTGCCTGTAGGGCCTGGGGTCGAGGGGGCAAACCCTCTAGCTCCCTCCCAGAGCCCACAGGCTGCCCACCCTCAAACCAGGCCAAGGGCAAACCCCAGTAAATCTCCGCGAGGGCTGCCCGTCAGAGCCACTCCAGGCCTCTCCCCAATTGTGTGATTTTGGACAAGTTTGAGCGTCCATTTTGCCGCCTGTATCTTGGCCTAAGAATACCCATCTCCACCGAGTGCTTTAGGCTTTAAATTAAGTGAAAGGATGTATCAGATGTGCTGTCTGGCGCACAGCAAAGCAGTGCATTTTCATTTCCCCTTACCCCGCCAGGCTGGCTTTCGAGAGTGGTGTAGTTTTGTTTTTTGCTCACGCTGCTTACCAATTTGGGCCCTGTATGGGTGGTTTTGCCTTGTAAGGTAGCTTTCTATACTTAACATCCTTGTAGTTTCCACTAGACTTAAGCACTGAAAACCAGGATTTTTTTTTTTTTTTTTTTAATTCACTCCCTGTGCTCTAAACACAACCCTGCAGACAGGCATTATTCAAAAACTACTTATTTGTCAATGATTTCTCTTGGAAAGCATAACGCAGAACAGGGCCAGTGCGCTAGTCACAGGGATTCCAGGAGTTAACTGGCTGCCCTGCTCCCCTTTACAGTCCCTGGACAGGGGGCTCTGGGCAGGGGGGAGGAGGTGGGAGAGCGGATTGTGATGCAGCCCAGCTCTGTGTCCTTTCCTCTCAAGGGAACTCCATGTCTTTGCAGGTTGGCTTCTCAGACCTTCCTCTCTCCTTCCCCATCCTTCTGCTCAGGCCCTGCTGGTCCTTGGCTGTTACCAAGCCATACTGTTTGCACCAGGTCACTTTCAAAGCCTAAGAGCCCCACCAGGCTAGTCTGGGATGGAAAGGTTATAAATTCCAGGCACCAAATACTGTCAGAAGACTAAACACTTTGCAGCTGCCATAGAAAATGCAAATGAACTCAAGGTGTTGCCGGCAGGCCGGGAATGAATGGTTCCTGCTTTGTCTTCTTCATGGCTCCTTTGCACCGAAGCCTCTTCTGTACTCTAGCATGGAACAGAGCCTGGGGAAGGGGAGGCGCTGCTGCTTTCCCCTAATCAGAGTGGGAAAAGTTTGCAGGGCAGGCCAGCCGGGCCACTCAGTGGTGTCCATTCTCTGCCAGATACATAATCCGGCTTTAAATCTCTTGGCAGCCACTCGTTAGTCCTCCCCCACCCCACATTCTTTTCTTCTTTGATGAGAACAAAGCCTGTCCCCTCCCTGCTCCAGATCTTGCTCCTCTCTCTCAGGAAATCGCACTGTTGCACTTTCATCTCTTAAGAAGAAAGTCACCCAAATGTTATCCTTCCCTACCTGCTAAAAGATGAAGCTCTCCGTTCTTTGTACTTTCAAATCTGCGGAGCTCACAAATATGCAGCCCACAGGCTGGGCTCCCTGGAAGGTGTCCTGCTGGCACTGGAGGCCTGGCTGGCTAAAGACCCAGCCAGCCCTGGCCCCGCCCAGCTGCCCGCTGGTTTTTGAGAAAGGAAGGGTTGGACGCATGGTGACTCCTGTGGAATTTTATTCTTATGCGAGCCCTTTGATGTTCCCTCTCTCCAATACCACCCCTCTTACCCTTACCTTTAGATGTGGCATCTTCTGTCATTAAGGGTGTTGAAGTTGAAGTGAGAGGAAAACCAACCTGAATTCCTGTAAAACAAAACTCTTTGATGCAGGGTACAACAAAAATCGATTTCCCCCTGATTATGCCAGACTTCTAAGAAATGAGCTAGGCATTAAGCTCTTTAGCACTGTAGGATTGTGAAGAGTTTTACACTGAGTCCATCCCTCCTGCTTGGGAACCATTCTGGATTTGGAGTGGGCGGCGGGAAGCTAAGCATTTATGGAATATGCACTGAGTGCCAGGCTTGGTGTGGCAGACTACCTTTCTGCTGTCCATCTCGATTCTTAGAAGAATGGTGAGATCCACATTATCACTGCAGTTGAGAGAGAGCAGAGGCGGGGTGCTTCCGTCCCTGCAGACTCAGGTCCCACGGCTTGCACATGGCCTTATTGGGACCCCAGCCAATGTGGCCCCTGTTCTGACTCCAGAAACCAGGTCTTCCCACGGTAACATGGCAGCTCCTGGTCACCGTGTCCTCCCTATCTAACTGTTGAGAGGTGAGCCCGGGAGGGAAGAAGGGGCTACCGCCTTTGAAAGAGTTCCTTCGACCTGTGTCACCATGAGGTTGGGACAGGTGGAGGTGAGACGCATCAGGGCCTGCTACAGTGGGTCACATCACTGGAGATGCAGGTCTGACATACAGTGGAGGAGAGGGCGCAATTAGAGGGAGTGCATGGCCCTTGAGGGTTAGGGTGGGGTGGAGGGGGAACTGAGAAGATTTGCCTTGAGTACATGGAGCAAGGTAGATTGAGGGAAATAAAAGGGAAGTGACTAAGAAGCTTGGTGTATGTGCTGGGGAGATTTACTTCTGTTTTAGACAACAGTAAGAATTAAAACATTTTACAAACTTGTAATTTGAGTTTCGTGATTTTGGAGATTACTTATATTCATTGTTTAATAAGATGAAACAGATCTAGGAGTGATGCTTAATTTGCAAGTCAACTGAAGTTGATGCTTTTGCATTATTCTTGGAAAATCTGGTTGTAACAAGTCCCTGTCTCTGTGTTAAGGGGTCAACAGGTGGAGTGTCAGAACCACTAGAGCGGCTTTCATAAATTTTACAGGATGACCATGATGGAGGAGGTTGTATATGTTGGGGAAACTTAATAAATTATGCAGATGCCTGTGGTTTTTATACATGTACATAAGTATATACTTTTTTTTCATGTTGTATTTTAGTCACGGTCTTATTACTGGAGTGGGAATCTCTCAATAGCAGGCAATAGGAAAATCGTGTTGAGAATTACTATCCTGTGACATAGAATGTTGGATCAGAAAAGAACCTAAAATTACCTGGTGTAATGTTTTCTAAGTGACTACGACAGTGAACAGTAACCAGAGGTGACAGGACTTTACTTTTGAGGAAGGGTGAAGTTTCCTGTGGTTAATAAGGTCGAGAAATACACTTCCCTTTAACTTCTTTGTAGTAAGCTAATTTGGATATTCCTCACACTTTATTACATAGGCAATTTTGGGGGCCAGTGTTTTTCACAAATGCCCCAGACACCAACTTGGGGAAAAGCCACCTAAAACAAAGATGCTTCAAAGTGTGGTCTGCCACTCTAATGGGCTATGAAATCAATTTTGGGGTTGCGGCCACCTTGGGGGTTCTAGGGTGCCCCCCTCCCTGCCCTGTAATAGTTACACATGTGGGCTTATGTGAACTCAATCATAATGAAAAATCTGTTTCTTACTGAGGAGGGTGCCCAAGATTTTTGGAGAACTCTGGTCTAATCCCCCTCCCCACCCCCACACCGGAACTCCACCAAATCTACGGGCTTTCTCTTTCCAAAACAGCCCTGGGGGAAACAGACAGATGACCACCAGCAGATGACGGAGAAACAACACTATTTCATAAGTGTGATGGAATACCACTCCCTTCACAGAGAGACACAGCTGTCCCCTTCCCGCCTGTGCCTGTGCAGGTGCCTGTCTTGTTCTCCTTTTCCTAATAAACCTGCCCTTTTGAATGTAACAACAACAACAGAGTAAAAGAAACGGAACCCTCATCTATGCAGCAGCCTGGCTGAGCCTGGCAGACGTTGTGCTGAGTGAAATAAGCCGGTCACAATAAGCCGGCTCTCCCCCCTTCCACGCGCTTCCTCGAATAGAGCTAGTAGATGAGAGGCTACCTCAGCCTGGGGACAGAGGGGGACCAGGACTCAGCGTTTCTGTTTGGAACGATGAACGACACCTGGAAATCAAGCCTCAGGCGCTTCTCCAGTTCCATCCTCTGGAAATCAAGATGGCACTGGGCTGCTTCATTCACCCAGCGCTGCTCCTTCCCCGCTCTGTGCTTGGTGCCAGCTGTGGGAGGCGCTTAGGCCACTTGGCCGGGTTGCCTGTCACACTCTAGTTAGAGTGTGTGCAGTGCCAAGCTCACTGTAAATAGCAACGTGAGTGAAATGACTCTGCCTACAGTTTTTCTAATGATTTCCACTGTCTCCGTTCTCTGCTCTTGCTTCACATGTCTGAGTAGGAGAGTCAGTAGAACCAGAAATGCGGGTGGGGCCGTGGGATAGAGGAGATGAGATGTATTCCTTCTTGGTGCTGACTAAGGGTTTTCAAACGCCCAACGCTAGGCAGTTTCTGCCCATAACAGTTGCAGCAGATGGGAGTTACCCGCTGGCCCTGTTTCAGGACTGTGGAGGTTCCTTTGTGAGGCAGTCACCGCTCTGCCTCCGCTCCCCCAGCCGTGGCCACCCCTCTGGAATTTGTGCAGCCCTTAAGTAGGCATCAGCAGTGAAGGAACCTGGAAGAAAAGGCCTTTAGGCTCTCTAGACTAGTGCAGGCACTGAGCTGCGCTCACTAGGCGCCACAGAAGCGCTTCCAGAATAGTTTGTTTTTATGTCACACCGGTGTTTGCCATGAATACTGGGGAGGCAGGGTGGCTGGTAGAATTGGGTCCACACATTATGATAGTGACCTCAAAATGGGAGGCGTAACCGGCAAGTTTGGTCGGCACTGCTGACATTCAAGGCTAGAGAACTCTGTTGTGGGACTATCTTGTGCATTGTGGGATGTTTGGCCACAATTCTGAATTCATCCCACCTGCTTCCAAGAGATGTGACATCACAACTGTTTCCAGATGTTGCCACATTGTTATAGGGCAGGGAGAGGGGCACCCCTGAGCCCCCAAACCTGCCCTCTCTAAATAGGTTCTGCCATCCACAGTATCAAGACAAAACATATAAGACCTTTAATGGAAAGGAACTTTAATACAGTCAGTGTGCAGTACAGAAAAGATAAATAATTAGTTTCTAAATCAAACACCCAAAGTTACCCATCGCCTCCTGGGTAAAAGTCCATCCAAAAAGAATTGGTCCAAGCGAGGCCTGAAAGCCCACTATAGTCTAAAGCATCTTCTAGCTGGGACCCATAGAAAAGGGTCAGACATGGCCAGACCCCTCTGCGAGGAAAGGGGCAAAAACAAAAGATAAACACTGCCATAGTCAACTTCCCCACAGGTCTCTCACCCACATCTATTTCAACCAGTCCAGGGCCAAGAAACCACAGTCGCTTCTTCACATGTCTCTGCTCCATGTGGCTCCCTCAGGTCACTTTCTGGCTCCCTATCCTTCTTTCCTCTTCACTCTCCCCTCTAGATTCTTCTCCTCCCTGCTCAGCTCAACCCTCACTTTGGTGGGGCAGGGAACCTCCTCTTTTCCTGGGGACTACCCTGTTACAAGATGACCCTCTGAAACAAGGTGGCCCTGGCTGAGAAGCTCTGGCAAGCTCTGATACCTGCTGCTGTGTTCTGAGTTTTATGTATTGAGGACTTTGTCAGTTGTGATTATGGAAATGGCAGAAAAGGGTTTGGGGGGTTTTCTATGTGTGAATCTTTCTTCATTAGTTCAAACTTAAATCTTTAAAGTGTGTACAAAGTAGCATTGGCTGGGAGAAATGAACACCTCGAAGTTGTATCAGAATGACTCCATTATCCATACCCCAACTTGCTCTGTGGTGGGGGTTTAGTTTTGTGGTAGGCAGTATGATTTGGGATGGTGACTGTCTACAGGCGACTTGGGTTATGTTGAGAGTCTGGACCCCTCTCATTTCTTCTGCTTTGCTGCTTATCTCAGTTCCCTTGGTGGGGTCCTGTATAGTTATTGACTGACAGATGTGAGAAAGGTAAGACCATTGGCGTCCCCGGGTATCTACCCTCGCCTCCTGTGCTGGTCACATGCTGAATGATGTGAGCTGTTAAACTCCCCTCCTACCTTTCCCATTTAAGTGGAGGATGATAACCTGCTCTTCATTTTATGAAATGGTCATGATGTGTAGACAGTTCATCTGTTGAGCTCACCTCGGTGAGCTCGGTTGTTTGGGACCTTGGACTTCTTCGTGGCTTCATGACCTATTCTAGAAGCCCAGATGGAATTTCAAGCTCCATCCTCCAAAAAAACCCAAAACACCCATCTTCTTCCCCTGGGCTGGGTTGCTGGACTGTATCCTTATTCATCCAGCGCTTCTGGAGGTCTTATGTGCTGTGCTTTGTGCAAGTTGTGTGTTGTGCAAGTTGTGTGAGGCACTTAGGGTGACTAAGCCAGGTTATCAATCACACATTAGTTAAAAATAAAGACTTAGTAAATCAGATGTAATATGAGAATTTCTCTGTCACCTATGCCAAGAATCATGGTTTAACCTTCCTGCCTAATTTGAAGGGCTCTCAGGTACCAAAGAACTGGAACATGGTGATGACTGTCTTGGAAAACATCAGCGTATGATCTGGAAGAGCACTGTTTTAGGAGCCCCCAAACCTAGGATTTTTGTGTTGATATTGGCTCTGGTTAGCTGTGTGCCCTTTACCCATGTCACTTCATCTTTCTGGATCTCGCTTCCTAGGTTTGTACAATGATAATGTTGCCCGAGGTCATCTCTGATGCCAGAAGTCAGTGCTCACTACAATAATTATTAATTAGTATTATACATTAAATATACTATTATGTTTTAGAGCCAGACACCTCATAATTAGCCAGTCTCTGTGAGGAGGATTTATTGTAAGTTTTAAGATGGGTTCCCTTATTACTTGTGCCAGGTAAGAACTCAGAGGCTTGTAATACCTAAAGTGCTCAGCCGGTAGACCAGTAGGCTGAGAAGGTGGCACAGACCTCTTGCTCTGAAGCTCTGTAAGGAGGATGCTGCAGTCATGTGTCATCTTGCAGTGTTTCCATTGGTTGGTGATGGGCCACATATATACAATGGTGCCCCCAATAGGCTGTCTCATCCAATCTAGGGGTGCTGTTGACCCTACGCCTCGGTTTGTATCATTTAAGGTGTTCACACAACAACAAAATTGCCTAGTGGTGCATTTCATTCAAGATCTGTGGTTAAGGATGGATACATGCATTGTTTAGTGATACACAAGTGTTTCTCTAAGCAGAACCATCAACCTCAGATCGCATCTTTTCACAGGACTTTTGGGGCATAGGGATGCCATTGACCCCTATATTCTGTCCACTTACAGAATATCAACTCATAGTGAGGTGATCCATTTCTAATGTTCCCAAAGCTGTAGGTGAGTTTGTTGTCCAGTTTAAACCCAGCCTCCATGACTGTTACTAGTTCCTGTAAGCTCCATCCCCAGCACCCTAGGACTGGGGGCTCAGGGATGAGATCTGTCGTCTAGACCATGCCCTATGATAATGGGAGAAAAATATTCAGGGCATTTTTTTTCTCCTTCTTTAAGGCAGCTTATTAACATTTCAGTTGATCTTGCAGGTAAATCTAACCTTCTTCATGAATCCATCCTGTGATTTCTCACTGCACACCAGAATAAATTTCCCAATCTCCTAGGTGATATGTGGCAGATAGTGTGTAATATTGTGGTCTTGTGTGTACATAATCTAGTTCTTTTATAGGAGTGTGATCGTCTCCTAGCGCCCTGATGGTGGTTCATCAAATAGCAAGACCCCACGGCCTGGGTCAGGCTGTGTCTGTGTGGTGTATTTGTCAGTGGAATGAATGGATGGATTGCAGCATTAGGAACTGAGAGACTTTCAATAAATAGTTGTAGAACTGGACCAAATTGTAAAGTGGTTAAATATTTCACACTTCTCTAGTCTTCTGACTTTATGCCATTTACAATGGGCTCGAAAAAATAAGATGAAGCAATTGTAGGCACTAATGTGATTCCTGGTTATCTGAGGGGCCATAGAGCTTTTAGCTGTTTTACAGCTCTGATTTATTATTTTTTTTTAAAGCAATGTTTGCTATTTCTGGCCATTGTGTACACTAATATAAAAATTTAATTAGACTGTTTCTTTTCAATTAATTATTATAGCCCTGTTTGTTTGCTCTCTTGACAGAATCTGCATTATGGGAACGGGAGAGATATCGCAGCATTCATTCCTTTTGACTAAAATTCAGTGTGCCTGTGGGCATAAGCACTGCTCTTGGTGACTTCTCAGGCAAGGCAGGACTATGCATGGTGGCCTGTGAAATGGGCCAGTGTGAGAGAATCCTAGGAGAAAGGGTCCTTTTGAGCCAACGGGAGTTTTGATATGATCTTTGTCTTTTTCCAAACAGCACGTGGAGCAAAGATAAAATGTGTGCAACTCTTGAGGTTGAAAATATACTTGTGTCTTCTTGTTCTGTGCTCATTGTTTAATATCTCAAGTGTCTCGAGAGCTTTCACTTAAATTAGGTGTAGAACACGTGTATGTTTCTGGCTGAGAGGGGGATTTTCTGTGACCTGTGCCCGTGAAAGGGGAGGTTGGCTCCAGGAGAGCGGGGCTGATAGTTATGCTCTTTCTCTGCCTCTGCGACCCCACTGTGGGAGTTCAGTAAATATTTGCCAACTGAGAATGTATTTAGTGAGTAGCTTAAAAAACATTATCAGGGGCCCTCCCTGGTGGCGCAACAGGTTAATGCACTGTACTATGAAGCTCTCTGAAGCCACTGCAGCATGAGTTAGCTCCTGGCCAGGGAGGTGGCCCACATGGCGCGGCAGCCCTCTCTTGACCCACCCACTGCTCCCCTCAGCAGCGCACTTCAGTAGATCTGTCTGTTCTGTTCCCCACTCTGCCTCTGGTGAAACCTCTCACCCACCGCACCTCTGGCCTGTACCCCACTTCTTTAAGCGATAAATAAATCTTTATTTAAAAAAATCATCGGTTACAGTGTTTTATGGCTCAAAGGCTGTCGGTGACTGTGGCTCAGAGTTCCCACGAGTGATGTCTTGGGTAGCGCTGATTTCAGTGTTCATCTGTCCTTAGGAACTGCCACATGGTACTGCATGTGACAGGGCAGGGGTCTGGCCCTGCTCCCCGAGAGCCACTAGCCACACCCAGCACAGTTCGCATAGCCCCTCAGGACACAGTGTGAGCTGGGAGCCACACACACTGAGCTGTCACTAACCAGCTCTGTGGCGTTAGGGCAATAGCATACCCTCCCTTGTCCGTGACTTAAAAAGCTGGACCAGTAATATCCACCATCCAGAGTGGGTGATGGGTAAGGGATGAAATCATAGGTAATGTCTTCTATGCAGAGGTGTTAGTAGATGTGGCCATTTACAACTCCTTTACCATCTAGCAGGCATTCATTTTTTGTTGTTGTTGTTGTTGCTTGTTTATTTATGTATTTATTTTATAATATAACAGTTTATTTTTACATCATTTTGTACATTTTTTTCCATCTCAATTGTAATCCCCATGGGTTTCCCATCATCCCTGTGCCATCACCATAGTCCCGTGCACTTCCCTCCCCCACCCCGTGTTTTGATCCCATTCCCCACTCCACCCCCACAAAATGTCCCTGGTGCAGGCATTCATTTTAGGAATAGAAGGGTTCTCCCACCTCTGCTGTCCTGAGGGTGACCTCGCTCTTGTGTGAAGATGGAGAAAGGGCTGTAGCGGCCCTGCTGAGGTCTTTGATAAAGTCAGTCAAAGGCTAAAGTATGAGTCCAAGAAAGACTCTTCTGTGGTGGCGGCGAAGGCAGTGAAGTTGGAAGCGGTCGGAGTGCTGATGTGTATGTGTGTGCTGGCGTGAGCGCGGGAGTCAAAGCACTGGGAACAGTGGCACGTAGTCGACCTCTCTGTGGTCGATGTGGTGCATGCTCTGTATGTGTGATGTCCAGCGCCCCGCCTCTAGCCACAGGCAGCTCTTGAGCGCCTAAAGATGCAGTAGTTCCACCGGGGAGCTGAAGTTTCCTTTTCACTTTAATTTGATTGTAACCAATCGCATTGGCGAGCGGCCAGTAGGGAGGCGGTGTGGCTCTGGGGCCTGGCTGTGGTGTGAGGACGAGTGGTCTGCATTTCCCAGGAGCTTGTGAGAAATTCAGGACCTCAGATATCAGCCCAGATCAGATTCTGCTTTTTCCACCAGATCCCAAGGGGTTGGTGTGTGCATTTGTATGTAAGAAACCCTGACTGGCTGTTCGGCCTCCCCTGAGCCCGCCTTGCAGTGCAGGTGCTGGTGGGAGCGCTGTGGGGCCTCTGCCTTCTGCCCGTGGACTCTGCCTGCTCAGCCCCGATGTGGTTTTCAGGGGACCCAGGCATGTCGGTCTCTGGGCATCCATCCCCGTGGTTAAGAGATCAAAGAACAAGTTATGTAGCTTTTAGTTCAGGATTAAAAGCTATTTTGCTTTTGCCTCTGCATAACCCTCCTTAATCTCTGTATTCCCTTGTTCTCAACCAAAAAGCTAACTTTCATTTTATCTTTCCATTCATTGTACTATAGCTTCATTTTTCCTACTCCATTGCCTTAAACTGGCAAAGACGTGGGCGCACGAGCACACACGCACACTCACTCACACGCGCGCACACACACACACTCTTTGGTTGTTTCAAACCAAACCAGTACATTCAGGTTGTGGTTATCTTAATGCTTCCAGCACTCTGGCTAGCGATCAATATCAAAAGGATACGTAGTAGCATTTTCTCTGTAAGTGAAAGTAGAAGTGGTCCCTACCTTTCTAAAAGTATTAATAATTTCTGTTCTGTAGTGGTGCTAATTTAACCAACTGCAACAGCAACAGAAAAGTTTGCCGATTTCTTTATTGCTCATTGTCAAATCAGTCTGGCTGCCATGGGTGTTGAGTGGGTACTTTGATGTTATTAGCAGTCGGAAATTTGTAGGTTTTGTTGTGTCGATGGCGACTTTTTTCTGTCCCTTTTAAGCCTTGACTGGGCCATGTATATGCTGTCATGATGGTTCTGAACCAGATGTTTGTGTGATTCTATAGCAACATATTGGGTAGCATGTGGGGAAACTGAGGCATAAAGATAGGATGCTAAACAGGGCATCACGCCAGGGTTCTATAAAACAGACCCAAAGTCACGGCACCATAGAGCCGAATGTGACCGCTGAGTATACAAGGTCACTACCTCATGCCACTGCCTTTGCTTTCTGCCGGGACCAGCTTCCTCCTGTATCTGCCCCTGTGCTTCCTTCTTGATATCGCTGTAGATTTGCTTCTGAGTCAGCCTGCGGATCTCCGATCAGAGGCCACCTCCGCAGTGTCTTCCCTGGCTGTCCTATCAAGCCAGTGTGTATGTGCACACTGTCATTCTCTGCTTCCATTGTTCTTTATTTTGTTCCTTTGCTGTATTCCCTTCTGTATCTTGTATATCTGCTTGTGCATATGCCCCTGGAGAGCAGACATTTGTTTACTTCACTCCCGTATCCTCAAAAAAACACTAGAACGGTGAGTACCTGGCCTCTGAGTACTAGGTAGATCTACCTTTGAGGGAACCAAAGAATGACTGAATAAGTGAGTAAGTGACTCTTTGATGGCTGCTGTCAGCTTCCACTTGATCTCCTCGATCTGTGCTCCCCATAGTAGCCCAAGGGAACCCCCTTAAACTTCTTCTGCCTGCCCCTGGTGATTCCTTTCAGAGACTGTTTTCTGACTCCTCCCCTCTCAGGAGTTCTCCCCTTTTTGGTTGGGCAGCCATGCTGTCTCTGTCATTCTCTCTCCCACTGCAGCCCCGTCCAGACCAGGACACCGAACTCACTCAGCCTGGATGCGCAACCCCATGTTTCACTTCACAGTCATCTCTCCCTCAGTAGACTCTTAAGTTTTGTGAGGGACAGGATCACGTCTCTTTTGCTCCTCTTTACACCCCCACTTTAAGCTTAGCACACAAGAGGCACTTAATAACTGGGTATCTGTGGACAAATGAGGCCATTTAATCTGTGGGTAGATCCACACTGAACTTGTTGAGAACAAGTCTCCCTGCTCTAGAATTAAGTGTTTCTTTGGCACGATGGGGCCTTACAGGTTCAAGCTGTGAGATTTAAGGACAAAATGCTTCCTGCTAATTATTAACAGTTGCCCTGTAAGAACAGAGCCATTATGGGGCCCTGAACCCTGGCACACTGCCCCCCTTCTAGCCTATGAATAATGCCACAGAGCAGGGGGAAGTGAAGGCAGCCATGGCCTGGCATCCGTTAGCCCTCAGCTTACCCAAAGAGGATTGCCGTCTCGGGGCCAAAAGAGTAGGGAGTGGGTAAAAGGATTTGAAATGAGATTATAGGACCTAAAAGCTCTTTGCTTTTGTTCAGAAAATAATTTACCAGTTTCCTTCAAGGCAGCGAGACAATCCAGTTTGGGACCTGGAGTGGAAGATCAATGTCCCTTGGGTCTTCAGATACTCAAGTTGATCCATGGCTGTTCTTACTGGACTTCTTGTTCAAAAATAAGGGGGGGGGGGCGGGGGGAGACAGGAATGGAAGAAAGAAAGATAGCTCGTAAAAGCACTCTAAACAACAAAATGGAATGCAAGGCCCGTTCCAAGCGACAAAGACAGCTTGTCTGCAGGGAGGAACTTGGGCCGAGTGTCTTCAAGCCTGAGCCTCACACGTGGGACGCGTGGTGCGGTCAGGATGCTGTTTCTTTATCTTGGACTCTGAGAAGTGCATTTCCCCTGGACCCAGGCCCCTTGACAGAAGCTCATGTGAAAAAGCCCTGGGGATTTGGTCAGGGTGGAGCTGGTACACTGTGGCTGCCCACTGTCATAGTCTCTCTGTGCTTCAAAGTCTTCCACTCCCCAGCGGCCTGGAGCTGGATTTTGGCTTAGTTGACCTGGAGCTGGATTTTGGCTTAGTTGACCTCAGTCAACTAACTCAGTCTTGCTCAGCGGCGTCTTTCTCATCTCAGTGTTGGCTGTTGTGAAGTGACCTGTTGCGATGAGGGGACATGGCCTTCCTCTTCCTCCCAGGCTGGTGAGGGAGAACCATGGGGGTTGTCTCTTGGCTGACAATACTCAGTCAGAGTCTTGTGTCTTGGTTAGTGATTAGCTACTCAGCAACACAAGATTAAGACCGAGTTGTTTGGGCTCAACTCAAAGAACCCAGGTTTGACCCCTCTCTGGCAAAAGGAAGCTGTTCATGAGTGACTCCAAAGAACACATTTGAGGGGTTCTTTAGCCCTCACAACCATGAGGTAACACAAAAGTTTGGGAAGGCTTGCCAACCTTGATTCACTGATTAATTGATTTTTATGCTTAAATTAATACTTCTCTGCATAGGCTAGGCTGATCCAGAGCGCATCTCTGAGGATGCAGAGTGTGGTTCCGAACAGCAGCTTGGGCAGAACCATGAGGTACCTGGTCTTTTCCCATCCCACACGTGTGTTTGAAGTTCCACGGTTCAAAGTTTATTTTGAAGCTGGGGGGTCCATTTTCTGCCATTTGTTGGACTGTGCCGAACAGTTAACTCAGTGTATGGGTGATGTTGCTTGAAGCAGGGGGGTCTGTTTCCTGCCAGTTGTTGGACTGTGCTGAAGAGTTACTCAGTGTATGGGGTGAATGCTGCCCTTCCGCTTCAGTATTCAGCTTGTACTTATGTTGAATGAAGTAGGTACCCACCTGGCAGAGGTCACCAGAAGTACTTGCTTTGAATAAATCCCTCACAGGACAGCTGACTGACCCTTTTCTCTTAAATGTAAATTACTCTGGCTTCCCCTTCCTTTGCCACTGGCAAATATTCTTTATTTGAAGATGGGGAGCAAATTGGTTTCAGTTCATGGAAGTTTTAATCGTGTTGGATTCTCCTGCAACAGATGTAATATTTACTCACCTTAATCATAAAATGCAGAGTATCAGCTTTGAGTTCACTTTCTTCTGGACAGCAAGTAGAGGACAAGCAGCCTCAGAGTGCTCTGGCCCAGCCCTGGTTTTGGCGTTAATATTCAGGTCTAATAAAGCGTGCGATTTAAGCTTCGCAGTCTGAACGTTACTCAAGAGTGGTTCTAATATCTAAAGTTTGAGCACTTGTCGTTGGCTGTACAAAGTCAC
Source organism: Condylura cristata (assembly GCF_000260355.1). Lineage (NCBI taxonomy): Eukaryota > Metazoa > Chordata > Mammalia > Eulipotyphla > Talpidae > Condylura > Condylura cristata. The sequence goes on from NW_004567114.1 coordinate 9,948,181, forward strand.
TTGTGCAAAACCCAAGTCCTTGCCCTGAGCAGAGAACAGTTACCTGGGGCTAGAAGATGCCATAATAGCTTAAATGAACAGCACAGAGGCACTGCCAGCTTGTGACACTCAGGAAATGGAGGGTTCTGTGTGGGCTGGGAAGAGGCAAACAAATCGTTTGAGCAAACATGTGTGTTGCCATCATTTTCAGATCCCGCAGAGGAGCCAAGATTTGGTGTCTCACTCACTGAGTGAGTTCTTCCTGTGACACCCTTACACACTGCCCTTGCCGAAATATGTCTTTCTCTGGGGTGACATGTTCAGCTTCTGAAAATGTATGTGCACTTCCAAGATTATAGTCGCTGCAGAGATACCTGTGAGCCACCCTCACTCTCTGAGGTTGGGGTGGGGTGGGAGGCCCTGTGACAGAGGGACATGGGCGTCAGCCTCTGTTCTTACTCCAGGATCCTTGCTGAGGAGTTGGCCTGTCACCAAGCCTGCCTCCCCGAGAGGGTAGGGATGGCACGCTTGAGTGTGTTGCTGCTGGTCAGTAATGTTGCTAATGTGCTAGTGGGTGACAGGTGTGTCTGGTATCCCATGATACTTGCGAACATCCCATTGACCTCGAGGAGCCTGATTGTATGACGTCCCATGAAAGTCACTGACAAAACATCATGAAACTGTGGCAAGGTCTTGAGCTGTATGTAGGCTTGTTGTGCAGGTTCGATTGACAGCGTTTGGTATCAGGTAGCTGCTGCTCTAACATCAGCACTCCAGACTAAGTGGCTTCTCTCTGCTTGTTGTTCTGTGTGTTGGCTCTTCGGGCTGGGCTCAGCTAAGCTGGCTCATCTCGTTCTTGTGGTTTGGGCTCGGCTCACTTGTGTATTTGGACCTGGCTGGGGTGGCTGGACAGCCAGGGTCTCCCTCACAGCCTATACAAAGAGATTCTATGATGCTTGATCATGTGGCAGCAGACAGGTTTCCGGCAGCAAGAGAAAACAGCATTTGTACAGTTTCTGCCTGTGCCAATTTCTAATACCCTGTTGACCACAGCTAGCCATGAGGCCACTCAGGATCATTGTGGCATGTCCCTGCAGCCTCCCAAGCACAGTTCTGTATCTGTTAGTGCAGAAGTGCGCACAGAGGGCTTATCTGTGTTCTTGCCAGAAACACAGGCAGCTGGGCCATTGGCTCTCTCCTTTTTGGCCCAGTCACCTGGGACAGGTACTGGGAGTGGATTAGGTGATGCTCCCTGCCCACCTGGGCACCACTTCTCTCTATGGCTGGGGACTTGGCAAAGGCTTTGCCATCTGGTGCACAGATTGATGGGCACTCAAAGTCCCAGTGGGCCCCCCAGGAGACGTGTGAGTGGATCAGTACAAATCTCACATTAATGCCAGAAAAGAAGCTCCAAAGTGATATCAAAGACAGCCCACACAGATAGTTATGACAAAATGACATCTAAAATCCCCCGCCGGCGTCTCTCTAGCCCTGAGTCTGGGCTGCATCCTCCTCCACTCTTGAGCACCTCTGAGGAAGCGCCAGCGACTGGCCTTTGTGTCTCTCACTGTGCTGTGAGTGACATTCTGTGGACTGTGGGGCCTGGGAGAAGGGGGCCTGCCTGGGAGACTGGACATCCATGGACTTCGGGCTCTGGGTGAGTGGAGGGACAAGCCAGTGGACTTGGTGCTGCCTGTGACTTGGGCACTCTATTCACCCCATATTAAGGTTGTGTTTCTTTTCTGGATTACTTGGAAATTCTTGTCGCATTAACTTGTGACGCACCAGGCGATGAGGACAGAGGGGATGATGTTGAGATCAGGCAGGAGGTGTCACGTGGAGCACGTGTCCTGGAAGGAGGCTGGGCATGAGCATCATAGCCCCATGCACCACGCTTACCTTGCCTAGCTGAGCCAGGTACACAGGAAGGAGCTGGCCAAGTAGCAGGGAAATGTTATCAGGTGCATTTGGGGAAATCATTCAAGGACATGATAGGCTTCTGAGGTACGATCACTGGGGAAATGAGTTCTGCTGCGAGCAGGGAAGAATAATTAAAGTTGAGCAAGAATGAATTTCTGTTCTATTAGTCTGAGATGATGACGGTGGTTCAGCTTGAGCATAATCGACAGTGATGGTCAGTGGAAGTCAAGAACCCTCACTGCTGGGAACCGGGGAGTTCTGGGCTGGCCAACATTAAAACTGTGGAGCATGTGGCCCTCCCTGGTGGCGCAGTGGGTTAAAGCACAGCAGTGAGAAGCTGGAATCCGCATGAGTTCAATTCCCGCCTGCCCCAGAGGTGACCACATGGCATGGCAGACCTCTCCTGGCCCGCCCGCTGCTACCCTCAGCAGTGTGCTTCGTCAGTCTGCCTGTTCTGCTCCCCACTCTGTCTCTGGTGAATCCTCTCACCGTCCTTGAGCCTCTGGCCTGTACCCCAGTTCTGTATGCACAAATAAATAAATCTTTAAAAAAACAAACAAACTGTGGAGCATGTAAGGTGGCTTGATTGATTAGGTGTGTGTGGGTGAGAGAGAGACAGAGAACACGAATGTGTGTCTGTGCTTTTCCCAGTCTGGAGACGAGTGGTGCACACAGCCAGCTTGTCCACCTTCCCTGTGTCTGTCTTCCCTGTCCTGGACTAAGCATACCCTGGCTGCTGCTGCATCCTCAAGGCGTCTCCTGTTGCCAGGTAACACCTAAAACCCTTAGGAAGTATGTATTGATTTATAATTTTTCAGCTTATTCTGAAAGTATCTTTAAAGATATCCTTTAAAATATAATAGGCTTTCAAAATATAGGCATTCTTTTTTACTCAAAAAAAAAAAAAGAGAAATATTTATTGAATAAACAAATCAAGAATAGCTGGACAGGGATTATTTCTTTTAATCATATTTATATTGTAATGTTGACAGAATTAACCAGGACCTTTTAATTGGTCGCTGAACAATGACTGTTGATGTCTTTGAAGCTCTTTTGGTGGCGGTGGGATAAGAAATGAAAGGAAGCTGACTAAACAAGTGACCAGTTAAATTTATACCTTATTCCAAACAAACACCAACTGCTAAAAATCCCCCAAACCTAAAATAATTTAATTACCAGCTAGTGTAGCAAGAATAGAGTATCTATTTGTTGTGTATTTTTCCCCCAGAATTAAAATAGCTTAATTGTGTTTTCCGATTATTAAGTTAGTATACGTCCTTAGATAGAACAGGCAAAAAATAAAATGGTATCAACAACTCAGTAAAGTACCTTTGTTTCCTTGTGTGACGTTTTCTTAAATGGTGGTAAAATACACCACAAAATTTATTATCTTAACCAATTTTAAGGCTAGAGTTGAGTGGCAGTAAGTACATTCATGTTGCGTCACCAATTTCCAGAACTTTCATCTTGCAAAACAGACTCTCTTCCCATTAAACACCCTCTTCTTTCACCCTCTTCACAGCCCCTGATGGCCCGTTTGTCTTGAGCTTGACTAGTCCAGAGATTCATATAAGTAAAATCATACCGTCTTTGTCTATTTGTGCCTGATTGGCTTCACTGAGCATGATGTCCTCGAGGGTCATCGTTCTGTGGCAGATGTCAGAATGTCCCCTGTGTGCTTCTCCATCTTACTTCTGTTGCATGGGTTTATCTAGTCACCTCATCCCTCCTTGGCTGTTGTGAATAATGCTGCTGTGAACATGGATGCTGAAATTGTTTTTACTCACCCCTTTCCCCACAGATCTTTATATATATGGATCTTGCTGTATATACCACTTTGTCGTGTGCATTTTACTCAGCACTGGGCCATGTCTGTCCTCTCTTGCTGGCTAACATGGACGCTCGCTGTTCTGTTACTTGTGGCAAACTCTGTGCCCTTGTAGGGATTTATTTTGGGGTTGCATATGCAGGTTGCTCTCTACTTCTTGATATGAGAGCTGTGCCCATGTAAACATGCTGAGGTTTATACGCTTGCCCTCTTGCTACGTGTAAAAATCGTGGTAGTTGAGTATTAGGCTGGATTCTGCAGACTCAGAGCCTGAGATGGTGATTTTGGTATGAGGGTCCCCTCCTAAGCCGGGGTGGTCTCATGAGGAGAGAAGAAGAGACACAGAGTAGGGAGCGGGCTGAGGCACAGACCTTGGGCTCCGGCCTTGGCCTGGTGGGAGTGTGTTCGTATTGACAGGGTTGTCCCCCTAGAGTCACGAGGGCCTGTCAGCCTCTTAGCAACTGCAGGCTCTTGGTCCCTCGGCCTCAAGTAGTTCTAGGGAAGGTGCTGGGTGTCAGCTGTAACACCACCAGGGCAGCAGGGCAATGGGAACAGCCCTGGTACTGAGGATATGGATGAGGCATCAGAACAGGGCTGAGGACGCTGAGGTCCATCCCATGCGTGCAGTGCTGCAGAGGGCATGTCCGCATTCCAGCAGACCTGCTCACAGCCCGGTGCTCCCACGGCTCTTATGCCTCCATTTCACAGAGGAGAAATGGAAATTGCAGAAGAACAGTAACTTTCTTAGTGTCTGCAGCTATGAAGTGGTGGGTAGACCTGGACAGCAGACTCGGGTCTGTCCTGGACGGGAGCCTGGGCTCTGTGGCTTCGCTGCAGAAGGCGGTGATGAAAGCCTGGAAGTGGGATTGCTGGGCCAGAGACATGGGTACTTACCATTTCCATCTCCCTCCGCTCTTTCCCCAAGTTGCATCAATTTATATTCGTGCCAGCACTTCCTTCTGCCGTCCTGGTTCTCGTCAGTCCAATCGGCAGAGGTTTGTTTCCTTGGATCTTCTTTCTTTCATTGTTGCTGAAATCAATACCCATCCCCATGGCGATTGGTCAGCTGCATTTTTTCTCAAGGCCAAGATTTTAGTTAATGCCTTTTGCCCATTTCTGATGGTCCATTGCTCGAACGGTTGAATCTTTTCTGTCTTCCCCAGGGATTTGAAACGCTGCTTCTATATAGTGTGCTTGTTCTGCACAAGTGCTTTGTTCTACTTCTAGACTTTCACTGAAGCCCTGTCTGGTCCTGTGCTTGGATCATATTCTTTTAATTACTGTGCAGCTTTTTTTTTTTTTAAATAATTTTTAACCCTGGTGCAATTATTTACCCATAATTTCACTACTGGATTAGAGGGGTATACCAAATGGTTGCACAACCATTGGGATGCTCTTAGAAGAGAGAGGATCACGAATTGGTCTAGTGTGGTAAAAA
>NW_004567114.1:9953700-10068622 GCF_000260355.1 Condylura cristata
GTAGGATTTCTCTTCTCAAGTTAGATGCTAACTAAAGAGTTGCTAAGTCTAAGGCATTTATAGACCACCTGTCTCCAAATAAGAATAGGCACAATTATTTGATTAGCCCTAATAGTGTTACATACACTTGAGTGCCTAATGATGACCTGTTTCTCCATCAGCTCCGCCTGCTCTGCTGCCATTGGCCTGCTCCGTCACATTCTCTTCTAAAGGAGACCCTGAGCTCAGTCTCACTTAATGACGTGGCCAGTCCTAGTTAGCAGTCTTCTTTGCAGTCAGGAAAAAAGTTGGCCCAGAGTGCTTAAGGACATATAAAAACCCAGCTAGATTCTCTAACTTCAAGTTCAAGAGCGTGTCTGACTTCAGGCAGAGCTAATTCCATGACTCAAGGGTATCAGTTTCTCCCTCTCCATCCTGTTTTTTTGTGTTGGCTCCATTCTTAGGCAAGTTTTTATTTCGTGGAGGCAAATTGACTGCCTAATCCACAAGGAATCCTTCAAAGTCAAGTACGGTGGAAAAAGAGAGTATCTTTTATCCTCAAAATTGGGCTTGACTACATCAGACTAAAGTTTGATGTAAGACCAGCAATAGTAATGGGGACTGTGTATGTATTGTGACTTATGCTTGGTACAGTATTCCACCTTTGACCAGAAGAGCTTTGGCATCCAGGGAAGTTTGGGGAACTGTTTATTGGAGGCGGACTAAATGAATGCTGATTAGCCAGGACGTCAGCAAACTCCCACCACACCTGAACTGGCAGAAAGGAACTTAGGGATGCTATTTTTCATGCCAAGAAAAGTTCCTATCATTCTTAGAAAACGAGTGTTCTTAGAGAAATGTTTTAAGGCCTGGTGACTTCAGGTCAGGGATCCCTCTTTCTAGTAATTCTATGTGTGGACCACTGGGAGTACCTGAGATGCTGAGGCCATCAGGGGCTCATGGCAGAGCACAGCAGGATTCTTTTCTTTTTAATAAGTGAGGAGAAGTTCATGTTTGCCATTCAGTGCCATTTCAGTCAGAAGATGGTTCAACACCTCTCTCCAGGGGCAGGATGTCAGCTGTCTACAGAGAGGTTAAGCTCACATCCAGGTGGCAGTAGCCACCTTTTCTGTTAAGGAAAGAGTAGTGATAATTTCAGAGGAGTTTCCAAAGCGAGAAGAATTACCAGGGAAAAGGAACATTACTTAACGATAACGGGATCAGGTCTCCACAAAGATATAATACTCCGTTACGTGGATATACCCAACAACTAAGTGGAACAAAAGCTAAAAAGTTGAAAAGAGAAATAGATGAATCTACTATCATAGTTGGCAAATTCAACATCCATTTCAGAAATGGACAGACTCAGTAGGCAGAAAATCAGTGAGCAGAGTTGAACTCAACACCACTACCTGGATAAATGGGTATCCATAGGCTACTTTATCCAGCAGCACAGAATGTACATTCTTCTCAGCCCACGTGGAACAGTCACCAAGATAGATAGACCCTATTATAGGCCCTGAAGCTCATCTTAAACAATTTTTAAAAATACACAGAAATTACATAATTTCTGCTATCAGCAACAATGAAATTAAATTGGAAATCAGTAACAGGGAGATAATTGAAAAATGACAAAATATGTGGAAATGAAGCAACACTTATAACTAAACATCTGAGTAAAAGAAATCTCAAGAATTTTTAAAAAATTGAGTAAGTAAAAATGAAAGCACAATTTAACAAATTTTGTGTGATACAACAAGAGCAGTGCTCACGGAAAATTTAGACCATTAAAGGATATCTTAGAAAAGAAAAAAACTAAAATCAGTCATCTAAATTTCCTCCTTAGAAAATGGAAAAAAACGGGGACCTCCTTGGTGACGTAGGGGTTTAAAGCCTCAGTGCTAGCAAACTATTGCCAGCCACTGAGGCAGGAGTTCCATCCTCAGCAAGGGAGCTTGATGCTGCAGACCTCTCCTGTTTCTTCTGCTGCTCAACTCAGCAGTGTATTTCAGTTGATCCACCTATTCTGCTCCCCATTTCCTGGTGAATCCTCTCAACCTCCTGTCCTTCCCCCAGATGGCCCGCCCACACCTTTAGTGTTGTATGTATACATTTTTTTAAAAAAAAGAAAGAAAACTAGAGTAAAAGGCCAAATTAAGCAAGAAAAAAGAAACAAAACTTAAATTTAAAAAGTCAATGGAATTTAAAAAAGGAAATCAATAGAAAAAAAAAAGCAATGAAACCAAAAACTGTTTCTTTGAATTGATCAATAAAATCAATACACCTCTAGCCAGGATAAAAAGAAAACTAGAAAACATAAATGAATAATATTAGAAATGAGAGGACATCAACGCAGATCTCATGGTTATTCAAAAGTTAGTAAAAAAATACAATGAACAACCCTGAGCTCATAGGTTTGATAACCTAGATGACATGAATCAATTCCTTGAAAGACACACTTTGCCAGAACTCACCCAAGAAGAAACAGACATCTGCATAAGCCGGTATCATTAAAAAAAAAAAAAAAGGAATCCGTAATTAATAACCTCCCCAAACAGAAAGCTGGGGAACCCGATGGGCTCACTCCATAACTCTTAAGGGAGGAATTACAGCACTTTCCAATTAAGAAGCAGAGGAAATACTTCCTAACTCAGTATGTGAAGCCACTATTACCCTAATAGCAAAACCAGACAAACACATCATCAGAAAATATAACTACAGCCCAGCGTTTCTCGTGAACATAAATACAAAAAAAAACCAAAAAACAAACCCATAGCAAATGATTGAACAGATCAAATCCAACCATGTAAAAGAATTGTACAACATGACCAAGTGGGATTAACTCAGATAGGTAAGATTGGTTCAACTTGAATATCAATTAATGTAAAAATCACACCTACAGGCTTTAAAAATACCTAGATGGTTCACCCTTGAACAATGTGGAGTTACAGGTGACATGCAATCAAAACTTGCACACAATCAAAAACCTGCTTATATCTTTGACTCCCTCAAAGTTAACTAACTGTAGGTCTGCTGTTGACTGGAAGCCTTTAATACCAGCCTTTAATATAAACAGTTGATTAATACATATTTTGTCTTATTTGTGTCATATTCTGTATTTTAATAACATGTGCAATAATAATAAAATAAGTTAGAAAAGAATGTTATTAAGAAAATCATATGTGGTCATAATGAAGGTTTTCATCTTCATTGTGTTCATAGTGAGTAGGCTGAGGAGGGAATTTTAAAACTTGTATAAATGGACCCGTGCAGTTTAACCCTGTATTGTTCAAGCGTCAACTGTAGATAGCCTTCCTAGCAGCTTGGAGAGCCAGAGCAGATGGGAGAGGGATTGGGCTCCCAGACGCAAGGGCAGTCATTCTTCCACAGTTACCAAATGGAGGACCAGGCTCTCAACTTGGGTACCCAACCCCAGGAGGGAGGATATGCACCTGTCACCTTCCAGATCTTTCTCCCACTCTGGGACTGGAGCACTGCCTTTAGTCTGATTGTGGACGGGCCCACACTTGCTAGACACACTGCTGTTGTCTTGCCTCAGTATGTAAACAGGGCAATGGGGAGTTTTTTATAGGTGTCAGGGAAATCCCATATGCATGTAGGGGGTGCTTAGTGCAACTAGACCTCAGAGGAAGTAGCTCCTGAAACAGGGGATCCGATCCCCCTGGCTCTGGAGCTCCCTTCAGGGTTTCAGTTTCCAGCTCAGTCCTCTCGGTCCTCTTCTGCCTGTAACCCCATCTTGGCCTGCCTATGCGTCCAGTGTCTCTGCCGCCCTCTCTCCTGTTCCCTCAGCTTCAGCTAGGATGTCAAATCCACTTAGGCCCCGGCTACCTCATGACCCGCTGGCCACATCTGCTTCCAGGACTTCCTTCCTCCTCAGAGTTTACTCATGTCATTCCAGTTTTAAGGACTGAGAAAGGCCCGACTTCTCCTGTTGAGCCAGGCGGAATAGGTTAAGTATTGCCCAGAACTGGTGTCTGTTGCGCCCAGCCCCGGTGAGGCTACATTGGCCAGTCAGCAGAGGCCAATGATGTGGACTCATGCATGGTGGCGGCACCTCAGCCTTCTCTGGAAGGGTGTTTTTTGTTTTTTGTTTTTTTCCCCAGAGGAGAGTGGTGAGCAGAAGCCCAGTGAGCTTGTGAGGTATTGAGAGACCCTTCAGTCACCCAGCTACTCTCAGTCACAGGAAGTACTTTTCCCACTATCGTCTGACAGCATTAGGGTTATTCTCCAGAGGTGAGTGGTCTGGCAGTGCCCTAGTAACTGTTAACCTGCTGCAGAGAACAGTGTAGGACAGTCTATAAGGTAATTCCAGGAGATGCAAAGTCATTCTAGGAGCGCTAATTCCACCCAGCAGAGATTGGGGGATGAATGCCATTTTTAAAACTTTCATTCTGATGTTAATTACTCTGGTGCTCTTCTTCCAAATCCTTACTCTGAATTACTGATAAAACTTGAAGATAGTTTTTCTTTCTCATGTCAGGTGCAGACTGTCCACAAATTGCTTGTGTCTGCTGCACAATAAGTTTTCCTTAAGAGATGTGGCTTTAGGGTTTATGGAAAATGATCATGAAAAGCTTGAAAAATGGTACTTTTTCTCAACTTTGGCTGACAGTGAACTGGGGTATGGTTCAATGGTGAGGACCGTTACTGTGCAGAGCCATGCAGAGCTGTAACATGTTGCAGTGTTTGCGTGTCTGGTGCTGGGCAGCGCTGTGGCTCCTCCCAGGAGCTTCAAGGAAACACTGACCCAGAGTGCGGCGGCTTGCAAAGCACGCAGGCCTCAGCTCTCTCAGCTTAGGCTAGCACGGGTCCAGATTTTCTCTGGATCAGCACTTTCCTCCAGAGTTCACGGACCATACAGTGTTTTATGGTGGGCAGGCTTATTTACACACAAACATAATTGATTCCATATTCCTCTCAGACCTAGAAACAGTCCTCATGTTTTTTTTTTAATAATAAAATTATTTTGGTTTAGAAAATGGTTTCGATTTACATAGACGACTTGATGAATTACTCAGATCGTTCCACTAATAACAAGATAGAGGAGTGACATCTAAGAAAAACATCGAAAAGAATGTGTGTGTGGAGGGGGGAGGAAGAATTGCTTCGCTGAAATCAGTAAGATTCTAAATAATAATTATTAAGTGTAATACTAATTATGCTTGCATTCCTTAGGGACTGTTTTGTGGGAAGTTTAGCTATGCATCGACCAAGCAGCCCAGGCTCAAGGCCATTTGATGAGAAGTAGCTTATTAGAGGGTTCAACAGAGACAGAGTGAGGAGCAGAATAGGCAGATCAGTGAAGTACACTGCTGAGGGGAGCAGTAGGTGAGACAGGAGAGGTCTGCTGCGCCATGTGGGTCACCTCCGGGGCTTGGGATCGATCTAACAGTGAGGCAGCTGCTGCTAGCTTGCAATGCTGCACCTTAACCCCTTGCACCACAGGGAGGGCCATAAATTTCTTTTTTTTAAGACCTAAAACATGACTGGTTTTTTTTTTCCACTTCAGAGATTTGTAATTTTTGTTGTAAAGGGTCAAATACTAAATGTTAGCATAAAATAGACATAATACATAAGTGAAGAAATGTGTTTTATCTCAACAAGATTTTATTTGTGATCACTGGAGTCTGGATTTCATATCATTTTCGTGTGTCATGAAATCCTCTTCTTGTGAATTGTTTAGATCTCAGCCACTTGAGAATATAAAGGCCGTTCTTAGTTCTAGTGCTCCAGGCCCTGTCCCAAAAGACTGGGTCCTTTGCCTTCTAGGGAAAGAATTCACCAGAGAACGCTCGGGGTAGGTGAACCCGGCAAAGTTTCGTTAGCGACTCCTGCATGAGGGAACCAGAGCTGGCGAGGAGAATTTAGCCTGTCTCCTGAAAGGGCATCAGGAGGAGGTATTTAAAGGGCTGACCTTTAAAACATGGGGTGAAAAAAAAAACATGGGGTGAAGAGACTATCAGCGGCTCGTGCTCGGGCATCGTTGGGGCACATGCTGGTGGTTATTGCAGCTGCCCGTGTGTGCTGTCGGCCTTCTCCTTCCGGAACCCTGTGAGCTAGTGACTAGCCAGGGTCTAACCTTTGTCTAGGGTGGTCCCTCATGGCAGCGCGGTGGACGCAGTTGCGTGGACAGGGCTGTCCAGTCCATGACTTAGTCCATCCGTTCAGGGAGCACTTGGGCGCTCAACTAACGGTTTACTGGGCTGCCTCAGTAGGTCGGTACCATGCGGCCCATAGTTTGACAGCCGGTCTAGTGTCTCCCTTTCCTTTGTCATTGTGTCCTGTCTTTTGGGGGGACTATTTCAGCACTTTGCACGTGAGAGGAGCCCGCGGTCTGTGTTCGGGTGCTCATTCATTTCGCGCTCCTCTGCTATTCCAGCCTTCCCTCCACAGAGTAGAACCCTCTGCACTTTATAACTTGGATTATTCCAAGAACATAGTCTTGGGACGTCAATCTCATAGCCTCTGAAAAAGAAACTCTGGCTTTATTTTTGAAACAGAATTCTGATTGACTCTTGAAATAGTGGGATTAGAGAATGCTGACAAAGTCAGAAACTGGGCCTGAAGCCGATGAGCTTTTCCCCTACATTCCCCTGCAAGTTCTGGGGGTCACCTCATAATTTCTGTGCTGATAAGTAGGTATTAGAATGGCTTAGACTCTTCTGGTGCTTCTTGTCAGCCTTATTCTTAGAAGAGTCGGCAAAAGACATGCTTCCACTGAACGTAAACACATGGTTTTATTTAGCACAATATTTAGAGAATTTATGAAAGTTGCAAAAGCATCAGTTTTTCTAAAATGATGTGAACAGCGAAACAAAGACATGCACAGTATTTTAGTGAAATGTTTAACAGGAATCATTCTCACTAGGATGCTCTCCCCAAATCCGTAATAAATATAAAGCTTTTAAATATTTGTCCCATTTTGTAATTAGTCTAGGTTTAGCAGTGGCTCTTCCTGATCCAGGCGGAAGCATGCTTGACTGTTGCCAGGCAACAGCTAATCGCAGTATTAGCTGCCAGCAAGCTGTTGGCAGAAACTGTAAATTCTTTTGTCTTGTTAACAAAAAAATGAGTGTTAAAAGATACAGCAGTATATAAAGTCTACTCTGTTGTTCAAATGCATATAACTTAGGGGATAAGTCCTCTCCTGATGTAACCTGGAGGTGCTGCTAAGTGTATCTGGAATTCCGAGAACCCGTTCATTCTTGTGTCCGGGTCACGTGCGGTCCGCTCTGGGCACTGGCGTCGGCGATGGGACAACGTGGCGGTGATGCAACACTGGCATTGTTTCCTCAAGTTCTCTGAAAAAGAAGCCGGGATTTTGGTTCAAGCATGGGTGGTGAAGCCGATGCAACTTCAGGCATCAAGGACCCAAGTGAGGACTCTGGTTCATGAGCCCCACTCTGGTTCAGTGAGCTCGTGCTCACTGGTGTGTGTGAACCCCTCTGCCGCACCCCCTTCTGTCCTTGTGGCCCAGAGTGAGGAGTGAAGCCCCCAGCCCACAGGGTGCGTCCTGCACAGCACCCTGACCCCCTTCTCCTCCAGCTTAGCCGGGCTCCCTGCTAGTTCCTTGGGACAGAACCCCCTAAAGCTAATTCTCACATCATAAGCAAATGTGGTCTGAGCCATGCGTTGACCAGGTAAAATTAGGAGGAAGACCCACTGTGCATTTGGTAGGTCCTTTTTTTTTTTTTTGAAATGAAACTGCACTGGATCCCGGGACCCAGACCATGGTACCTGCTCTCTTTCCTGTTGGCCTTTTCTAGAAGACACAGCTGGTGGTGGCTGAGGGACACATTGTCCATCAGGCATATTTTTCTCCCTCTGCCCTCAGACCCAGGGTGGAAGGTCACTGAGTCGCACAGTCCATGGGGAAGAGTGGGGATGGGGACCCAGATTCCCTCTAGTCTGCAAGCCCCTACTCTGCTGTGCCCTCAGTTCTGGCCTGGCCTTCAGAAGAATCCAGAAAGGTCCAGTTGTCCAGTGATCCAGTAGAAGCCATCAAAGAGATGACCAAGATCCTGAATGTATCTCCTTGTTTCGTTAATCTCTGTGGCTCTTCGTCAATGTTTCTGACAGAATAGAAAAGTCCCACATGTCTAAGTCCTCTTGCACTGTTACTGATTTTCTCTGCTGCTGCTTTCCCCACCCATACCTCGAGCTGGGCTGGAAATCTCACATCCCAGGAAGCTTCTCCTCAGTCTTCCCCACAGCTGTGCTCAGTTTCCCCTGCAAGCTGGGGATTTTGGATTCCCCTGCCAACCTCGCTGTGTTCCGGCACCTCAGCTCAGCGAGATGTGTTGTCACCAGTGACTGCAAACCCCTTTCTGTCCCTGTTCAGTGGTTTCTTCTTCTTTTTTTTTTTTTTTACTACAAGCCGAATTCCTTCAGCGTCGTGTAAACATACTGGAGTATGTTAACAGCTGCCTCTCCTTTAAAGTTGAACCAGATCAGAATTAAAAGGGGAACTGCTTTCAGGTTCTGCTCAAGTTTGCAGGTGACAGCATCAAAGCTATTTTTAGTGGCGTGATCACCGGCAAGAAGCTGAAAACGGCTGCTTTCAAGTATAAACAGTGGAAAGAAAGGCAAAAGGCGCCGTTTGTGCAAGGCAGCGCTTGAGTCCATTTACAAGGGAGACAAAGGGGTGTGTAAATCTCTTCTTGGAAGTTATGCAGGCAGCTTGTGCCTGTTGGGAGCCCCATCACCTCTGCAGAGAAGAGTGATGTTAATTTAGCGCTTGGCCGCCTGGCCCCTTAACCCAGATGTACTGACAATGGTGAATTAGAGCATTTGTCCTTCTGGGTGTCCGTCCTGAAAGAAGGCGGTGTATAGACGCACGAAACATCCAGTAAACTTTTATTTCCTGTAGATCATGAAACCTGAGAGAGAACAGGAAATGAGAAGTGGCTTATGGAAACTCCCTGGTGTGGTGGGAAGTGCAGGTCCCTCACCAACCTGAGGCGCCTGGTGACCTCATCTTTCTGAATGAGGTGTCTCAGCCACCAGGTGAGGCTCATGGCGCCAGCTCCGTCTGCCTTATAAGCCTAGTGTCTTGGCAGGTGATTGCTGAGTTCCTGCTCCCTGCCAGCCACTGGCCTTGGCCACACCAGGATGGCTGCCGACCTCAGAGACCTGTGTCTGGCCACGTAAACACACAGGTTCCAGTCCAGTGTGACACTTGCTAACGGAATAGCAGTGCAGTGACTGGACTGCTCTGGGAGTGGAGGGAGGTGGGAAGAAGACAGGAGGAACATTTTCCAGAACACCTGAGAGTTGGCAAAAAGGACATGAACGGAAGGGGGCATTTCAGGCAGGGACAGCTGAGTGAGAGAGGAGAGGTTAGACAGGCATTTGGGGGCTGGGCAGGAGCGTGGGCGACTTTGCATTGTCAGAATGGAAAAGCATGAGCGAGGAATGGCAGGAAATGTAACTGGAAAAGTTGAACCAGCCCTTTGGAGCTAAGGAACTCTGAGTGACATAAGCCCCAGGGAGCGGTTTTGAATGCATGCCTGACAGGATTATACAAAAATTGGAGTCTCTCTCTCTCTCTCTCTCAACCCATGCACCTGCTCACCGGGAGCCGAGGCAGCTGATGCAGCTGTTTTAGCACGCCCAGAGATAAGCCTGTCCTAGGAAAGATGGCCCGGGACACTGTCCAGACACTGGCTGTCAGGGGCCGCTGAGTGAGAGGCGTTGGGGGGTCGAGGGAGGTGGCACAGAGGTTCGGGTGCAGGTACTGAGGGTGCCTGCTGGGAAGCCCTCTGTGAGCCTGAGTAATGCTGTATACCACGAGCCACTGGGGCTGATGACTGGGTCCTTCAGGGGTCCTTGGTCCTGGTAGCAGCAGTGAGGGTGAGTAGTGGGCATGCCCTGCGTGCCGTGGGTGGTCAGTGGTGTCACCGGTGAGTGTGTACCTGGCACGGAAGGTCAGTCTGCTTGTGGAAGCCAAGTTCCCCCATGGGTTCCAGGAAGTTCTGGCTTTCCTGAGTAAGCCTCAGGTTTCAGCCACAGGTGATGACTTTTAGGTGCCATAGACATGGGGAAGAGGTTGCCGAACAAAGCAAAACCAAAAGCTTCACACCCAGCTGTGCTTGGAAAGTCTCCTTGGTCGCCCAGGTTCACCCACATATGCCTATATCTTTAGCTATGGTCAAGAAGAAACATTACTTTGGGGGGGGGGTATTTTATTTTTTTATTTTAACATAGGGTTTATTTTTACATCATTTTGTGCCTTTTTCCATCTCAGTTGTAATCTCCGTGGGCTTCCCATCACCACATAACCCGTGTGCCATCACCATAGTCCAATGAACCCCTCCTCCCCCCATTTTTGATCCCATTCCCCACTCTACCCCTGCAAAATGTCTCTGGTCTCTGGTATATAGAGTAACATTACTTCTTTGAAACCACGCTATTGTTGTATATAATGCTGTTGGGGAAGATTAGCAGTACTATTTCCCTTTAAGGAGAAGAAAGTTTAGTCAGTCTTGTAGATGAACCACACGGGCACTTGGTGATCAAAGACAGTTACTTGGCCCCTTGCCCACACGCCGTCGGGAGAGGACCAGTGCACTTGAGCTTTCTGGGGCATTTCTTTGGTTTTCCCGAGCAGGATGCAGGACTCAGGAGCAGTTTGAGAACAGGAGAAAGTCACCAGCAGTGGTGACATGGTACCTGTGGGAGTGCAGTGGGTGAGGGTGGCAGGGCTTGTGGTGCAGTGGGCAGTGGGACGGCCCGGGTGTCCTCACCGTGTGCTAAACTCAGAACGAGGCACACAGAGGCGGGGTAATGAAAGGCTTACAAGAGGGATGTTAAGTGGGGAGCAGAGAGAGAGAGTAACGCTGTCTGAGCTGGGCCCCTGAGTGCATGCTGAAGGCAGGCAGAACCAAGCCCACTTAACTCTCTTACAGACCAAGCTTGGCTGCTTAACTCCACCCTTAGTTCCTAGCAGCCTTCCTTCAGGAAGTCAGGGGTCCATGGCATGATGGGGGTTGTAGTCTCAGTGCCTGAGATCTTTGGTGTGGGAGTGGAGTCCATAAAACATCAGTGGGAGGAGCGCAGAGGCCGTATCCCCCCAGTAGAATGGGAGGTGGTGGAAGGGATGTCTGAGGAGAAGGCCAACGCTTGTTCAGTTGGCAATACCGGGACAAAGACATAGTTCAGCTGCTGGTGCCCATCAGTATTTGTTCAGGTAGACTAAGAAATGACTTTTTGGAATTTTATACTTAAATTTCTATTGTACTTCTAAGTTAGCCATAAATAGATTGAATGAGCCACAGGAAATACTGTTTTCTATAAAAATAAAAGAACTTATACACTATTACATAGAACGTTAGCATGAGTATCTGGATTTGGTGTTCTGGGGATACCATCTGCACAGAGGCGTACGCTCAGTATCATCAGCCCTCCAAAATCAGCACCTGTGTCTTTCACCTTCATGGTGGAGTGTGGATGGGACTGAGTCTCAAAGGGGAGAAAAGAATAATCAAGGGAAATCATAGTTTTCCCACACATAGGTCATTTTCCTGTCTGTGGCTGATTTCCAGCATTGCAGGAAATGCCAGGAATCAGACTATCAAAAACTTGAATTCAGGTGTTTCCACCTTTTGATCTTGCCCTGCGTGGCATCTGGCCAGCCTTTAGGAAGTGTCTATCTACCTACCTGGTACCTAGCCACTTTTTTTTTTAAAGATTTTTTTTTCTTATTTATGCAACAGAACTGGGGTACAGGCCAGAGGTGCAGGGGCACCACCAGGGCTGGGGATTGAAATAGCACTTGAAGCAGCTGTGGTCAGCTTGCAGTGCTGCGCTCCAAGCCACCAGGGAGGGCCACCTAGCCACTTTTACATGCATTCAGTACATTCTCGCTGCTGTGCGACTGTCATCTGCGCTCATCTCCTAAACCTCTTTCATCCTGCAAAACTGAAACTGTCCCCATTGGACAGAGGCCATGGCTCGAGCAGCCCCCATTCTCCTTTCTGCTTCTGCAGATTTGACTACTCGTTACCTCATATACTTAGAATTGTACAGTGTTTGTCTTTCTGTGACTGACGTGTTTCACTGAGTCTGTCTTCATGGCGCACCTGCATATGTCAGCTGTGTTGTACATATTGAACACATATTCTTTATCCATTCGTCCCCTGGTGGACTCGGGTTACTTTACTTTTTGCCTAGCGTGAAGAATGCTACTGTGAACCTGGGTGCATATAAGTATCTCTTCAAGCTTATGCTTTCAGCCCTTTGGGGCATCTATCCAGAGTGGAACTTCTGGATCACATGGTAATTCTACATGTCATTGTTGAAGGAGCCACCATGATTACTTTTTCTCCATGAGTTTTACAAATACAGTTGTTCTCCTTTTCAGCTCCACTTCATCCTTTGAACCAGACTGGGTAAAATCTGGGCTGGTGGAACACTTTGAGTTCACACCAACCAATAGGCTGGTGACCTTCCACAGTGCACCCACATTGGGAGCTGTCTCCCATCTCTCCTAGTCACCATGTT
This sequence comes from Condylura cristata, assembly GCF_000260355.1. Taxonomy (NCBI): domain Eukaryota; kingdom Metazoa; phylum Chordata; class Mammalia; order Eulipotyphla; family Talpidae; genus Condylura; species Condylura cristata. Next base: position 9,966,202 of record NW_004567114.1, read on the forward strand.
TCCATGGCCCCGGGCAAATGTCGGGGCAAGACCCAGGCAGCTTCAGAGATGAAGCTAGAACCAAAGTGCCCAGACTTGGAGCTCTTGGAACAGATGCTCAGCTTTCCTCAACTCCTCGTTTTAATTGTGATTAGTAGGTTCATTTGCATCTAAAAGGAGCAGTTTTCTTATCAGCACCATTGAGTTGGGAACCAGTGTGCTCCATTTATATAGAGTGGCCCATTTGAACAGGGCCCATTAAGCAGTAAAAGTAAATGTGGGTGTTTTACAAATGCAAATATATCATGCAAATAATGTACTTTATGCTGAATGATGCCTTGGTTTTCATATGTAAAATTAGAAACTGTGCAGCACAAAGATAATGATAAACACCTTTGCATCTGTTCCTAAGATGTATCATGAGCTGTGTGCATCTAAAATTGCAGCAGAGGCTTCAAGCAGAAGTTCTTCAGTATACCCAAACATGCATTCCATATTATCAAAAATATACATGTACTTATCTAGTTATTTATATTCCTAAGTAATCAAGAAATCGCAGAAAAGTAATCCAAATTACCTAGCTTACTACTTACCATCAATGATGAGATTCATAATTTCATTTCCATTTTTAAAGATTTTTAAGTTTTCATCTTAAAGTGCTAGTGGAAGAAATGTCTATAGGCTAGTTCCTTTGTAAGAGACTTAATTATGTCATCAAGAGTTATTTGTTTATTTAGAAATTCTTAGTGTTTTGAATAATTTTGTTGATAATATGTAGGTAGTATTTCTGGTATTTTACAAAATCACTTTGTAGAATAATGCCAAGCGTCTTCTAAATGCAATGTTCTTGACCAAGCTCTAGAGACAAGTTACTTACAGTCTCTGCCCACATAGGGTTTCTGCTTTCAGGAAAAAAAGACACACGCTTATGGAAAGTAAATTAAGGTACAAGAAAGACCATGAGATTTTCAGATCAAGGAATTCTGTAGAGTACTATCAATTCCCAAATTGAGCAAACAGTAATTACTGCTGGGGTCAAATTTGGCTGATCCATGATTGAGAACCCTTTCTGTCCCCACCTCTGGCTCATAATCTTTTCTGACCCCACCTCAGATTCTTGAAAACTGCCATAGTAGGTCTAGTTTCAGATTCATTTATCATTTATCATTCATTTACCGCAACTTCTTAGATTTGTCCTTGTGAGACCTTCCATCCTAAATGTTTCTGCTCTCAGCTTTATCATTTCCAGAGGCATTTTGGATATGGAGGCAAGATCTCAGGTTGGAATGCCCAGAAAAAACATCCCCAGGATCTGGGGTTTGGGGTGAACCTGTAGAAAGGAGAGGAATTTCCCCCTGTTGTGGCTGGTGGAACAATCACCTTGACATCAGACAGATGAGTAGGAGAAAAGAACACAGTTTATTATATACAAGTGAAGAACGTGTATGGATGTAGAGTCTAAAGTAAATGGGGCAAAAGGAAGTATTTATCTCCAGCTAAGGAATGGGGCAGGGGCCTGGAGCTTCAAGGAGAGAGGCCTCAAGGGGCAAGAGGGCAGCTCCTGATGAAGATCAGACGGATGTTCTGTCATTCGCTGGATTTCACTCATATAAAGGTTATTTCCTGTAAAAGTCTTAATTCTGGTTAGTTTCCTTGATTTTTCTTCTCCTGGGCAGTTAAAAGAGTAGCAAAAGCCTCTCTTTAGCCTTTGACCTAAGCTCAAAATAATCTACTTGCCTAAGTATTAAGTTTTGAGATGGGCTGTGTGGACATCTTGGGAAGAGTCCTATCCTTCGACTTTGAAGGATGGCTTCATTTAAGTAAATGAAAAGAACACAGAACAGCATGTTTTGGGCAAAGGAAAACAAAATTTGAATGGACCCTAGAAATAAATGGAATGCGTTAAGTATTCTGGAAACCTGTGTCAGTAGCACTTTGAGAAGCAGAGGGACATGTTAGGAAAGAATACAAGGGATTCTGGAAGGCAGAGAAGGTATTTGACTTGTCTGCCTTATTAGCTGCAGTTTTCACACTTTTATAACCACCAAACACTTCAGATGAAAACTTAGTGGAAAATCAATTAGATATATGAAAAGTGACATTGGGGCAGGACCTCATGTAGACATCCATACCCAGACGCCCACCGCTGGCAGCATTGCAGGCGCCTCCTGGGAATTTGTTGTGGGACCAGTTTGCAAACTATGGGGTGGGCGACTCATAAAGATAATGTGCTTTGAGAAATTTGCTGAGGTATTAGGTAGAGTGGACTGGGTTGGTGTCTCTGGAGAGCCCCTAGAGATGGGGAAGACATATTAGGAAGTTGTGGGGACATTTGTATGTGAGCTCACCCAGTAGAGACACTAAGGAACAGTGGGTGGAAATGTATGACATCAGACTGGGGGGCGATGGGAGATAAGGGAGAGGAAGGGGTTACGGATTTTAATATTTTGATCTTAAGTACATTCCACATGATCACCAATGGCTAAGTAACTTTGTCTTCTTCGTGAGGAAAGCCTGCCACGGACACTGTCATGACTTATTTTTCCTCCTAAAATCATATAGGAATGTCATCTAAACCCCAGTATCTCAGAGTCTGACCTGACTGGGAAATAAGGTCATTGCAGATGTAGTTAGTAGAGATGAAGTGTGGTGGCCCTCTGAGCTTTATGCTGTAACACAGGGAAATCTGGACACAGATGAGCACACAAAGGAAGAATATAATGTAAACATGAAGACAAGCATGGCAGTGCATTTATAAGCCAAGGAATGTGGAAGGTTGACAGCATTCACAGGAACTGGGGGAGCTGCATGGAACAGATTCTAGCTCACAACCCATAGAAGGAACCTACCTTAATCTCTGGGTGCAAAGAAATCATCTTGTACAGGTTAGCAAAGGTTTTTTAAAAAAAAAAAAACATTTTTTAATATTTGTAATTTAATAGCATATGAATGGATAATTCACATGGTTGTAGCTACTAAAGAATAATGGGCTAGTGGACTGAGAATATGTGTCCTGTGTTTTGAGACCTGAAACTTCAAGGACAGGAAAGGGGGAGACTTCACAAGACAGACAAGGAAAGGGTGATCTCATCCTTACTCTAGGGAGTAGTTTCTTAGAGAGGACTGATGATTACTGATGAGCCTACAACTGGATGAGAGCCCCTGAACTACAGGGGGAACAATGATTGTGACTTCCACTAGGAAAAGGACAAAAGCTTTTAAGATGAAAGACTTAGGCAGAAGCTGGAGCTTCTCCGAGCCTTCAGGGGGCCCTCACTGCTCTCATCTCCAAACAATCTGAATTCTTTAAGTAATGATAACAGACCTTATAGCTTCTGGATTCTTGATTGGCTTGTGGTTCCCGTTACCAAGATTGACCTATTCTGGGTCTATGGAGAAAGCCTGTTTGACTGTATTGGGGAGACTGACCACATACCTCTCAGCCTTCTGCCAAGAAAACCACAAGAGAAGAAATTTCTGTTGTTGAAGTCACTGGCTTGTGGCACTTGGTTATGGCAGCCGAGGAACTAATGGACACGAAAAAATCTAGGCCAGTGTGGAAAGTGAAAAAGCCAGACTGTGAGAGTCCACAGGGTTCAGGAGGAACCCTGGCAGGAGGAGGAAATGCTGGCAACAGGCAGTTTCCCGAGAGCCAAGACTGCCATTGGGAGTTTTGTAGGGTGTGTGTCTCTACATGTATCATCTCGTTTCCTTCTCACCTGCCAGGAGCTTTGCCGCCAGTTAGCAGGCAGGGAGCAGAGGCTTGGGCAGACTGAAAGACTTGCAACCTGTGCTTTGCACAAATTCCCTGGCCTCAGTGCCTCTCCCTGGTCCCTCTCCCCACCACAACTTGGAGAGGGCCAGGTAATCTCTGCAAGCTCCTTGAATGCCAGCACACCTGAGTTTTGTTTTATTATTTGGAAGGGCATTGAAGTATTGATGCTGAACTTTCAGTTAGCTCATTAGAGTGTTTTTCAAATTGTAAAGGGTACTTTGTGAACTTAAGACTTTTTCACACACATTTTCTCTTCTGACTCCTCTGATGACTGCATTCCAGCCTTCAGCGATTGGCACCTCTCACAAGGGGGGTGGGGGGGTGTTTCTATGTTAGTGTGTGACATAGGTCCTGTTTGTTTCTGTTACTTCCTAGTGACCAATCCACTGTTAGAATTAACACAATTGAATTCCAGATATGTTGTCAGGGATTCCCCCTTTGTCACGACTGATTTGGTTCTTCCATTCCTGGGAGCACAGTCCAATGGCCGGTGTCACACATCCAAAGAGATCGCCTTCACACCCTGTTTCCTGTGCTAAGAATACAACAGGAGTCTGTTAAGTTGCTTAAAGAGCAGCAGGCAAGCTCTGGCTCTGAGCACTGTCAGGATTGTCTGTTCTCCTACCTCCCTTTCCTTTCCCCTAGTCAGCTTGGACTTTCTGCTTTTTAGCATGCCATGGACCATTCTGCCCAAAATGGTACCCATGGGGCCAGTCAGAGACACTGCACATATGTTGGTCCTTCGCTGCCCTAACCCCTTATGTTGTGATTCACTTCTTCTGGAGTCCCTGCTGTATTCCTCTCTCCCTCACTTTATTCTCCCTCCCTCTTTACTTCCTTTCTCCTTCCCTCCCCCCCTCCTTACCCTCCTTTTACATTAAATATTTTAATGGTGGTACAAAATTACATTCTCTTTGTGATGCAACCAGTATCCAGAACTCTTTGCACCTTGCCAAGCTGCAGTGTTCCCCCCTCACCAACATTAATCACAACTGCCTCTACCCCACCAACTCACATACTAACTCCTATCTCTCTGACTTTGACTTCTATGGTAACTCGTGCAGGGAAATCACGGTGTTTAGTTTTCCTGTCTGACTTATTTCACTTAGCATAATATCCTCAAGGTTCATACCCTGTTCTCTCAGAAATGTCAGCTCACATTTGGCCACTGGATTGTTATAAAAAAAAAAAAAGTGCTTTTCTTAACTTGCTTTTCTTTAGACTTTCAGAAAGTCCATGCTGCAGGGTAGTTTTGGGTCTTGCCAGAACCTCCCAGGGTCTGGGTCATAATCCAAACTTTCTCACTGTGATGCCAGTTCATAGTATAGAGAGAACAGGCAACAGAGCACATCTTACCAAGAGCCACCTTAGCGTTCCATGCCCTGTTTACTCCCAGCATGCCCTGGGAACTCAGAAGATGACAGTGGGAGAGCGAGACCAGAGCATGGCTAAGGACCAAGATTAGCATGCTTCAGGCCCTCTGTGCTCACTCACCTGCTGGGCTGCCAGCTCAGCTCTGGTCTTTGAGGGCAGCTAGATCTGTGTTCCCAAACTATCAGTTTTCAAGCTGCCTTTCTGGCGGATAAGACCCACAGGTACTGTTGGCTGGCTTCCTTTGTCACAAAGAGCATCGGGTTCACCAAGCTGAAGGTCTTGGAATTTTGAATGTCACTGAGGTGGGTTTCTCCTGGTATCTCAGTTGTGTTGTTTCTGCTGACGGGAGCCCATTTTTCTGTCTTACTCACCTTGTTAGCTTGGTTGCTTTTTCTAGCCTGGAATTCCGCCTGGGAGAGAATCTTAGTGAATTACTATCCACAGCCTTTATCTGTGGAGAAGTGTGTCTGCAAGTTCACTGCCGGAAATGTGGAAGATGAGAATTGAAATTGGGCTGTTGGTGTGTATGTGTCTCTGTGGCCCCTGGGGCTGGTGCTAGAAGCCCTGGCTGGGCCTTGGGCTAATTGCTAACTTGCCATGGGCTGCCTTGAATCAGCTCTTCACCTCTGAGGGGGCCTCCATCTTTTCACCCATAGGATGTGGACAGTGCTTCTACTCCACCCAGCCCACGGCGGAGGGGGGGTGGCGTGCATGGAAGGTGTGCTCTGTAAGTGGTAGATTGCTCCCCCTGCATCTAGCTGTGTGAGCATCACTTTAAGGTGATTAAAATCCACCTTGTTAGGTTTACGTGGGCCTTAGTGGCCACTTCTCGTGGCAGTGACCACTTATAAGTCACTGACATTTAAATGGTGTCAAGTCCCTATTCCCCTTCCAACACCATCCTACCTCTCCCTCTTGATTGGCACATCATTGAGTGGTTTCCAGGGTGGTCTCAGTCCTCTGCAAAGGTCTGCATCACTGCTTCTCCAGATGCCCGGGTTAATAGACACTTTTACTTTCATTGAGCTTTAAAGGCCACTAAGCCAGAGCTATCTCCAGGTGGAAGAATAGTGAGTTTGATGTCATAACCCTTGACCTTTCTATAGGCATTTCTTATCTTTTTAGAAGGAATCATAAACGTTTGGGGCTGGATATATTCCTAGAGGTCATAAAATTGGATTTTTAATGTCCCCCTCCATGGTCTCAGCAAACAGTTCTCATAGGCAATTAGCAAAGTCCCTGAATATTCAAAGATATAGAAGATGCCATTTTGAGGGGCCATCCAAAATAAGACTGGAGAATATGGGGCTCATGCGCTCAGCAGTTTTGTAATGAGTGTGACAGGAACCATCTTGCCTCGGGCTAGAAAGAGACCCCAGGCGAATCCATCGTTCACAACTGGGGCCAGGACAGGGATGTTGGCTGGGCCCATCCAGCTCTCTCCACTATAGAGTGTGGCACACGTGACCACTCTGCCGAACGGCCAGAACAGTGGTCAGTGACTTAGGTGCATTAAATGGATGCGATAGAAACCACTAAGTAGGTTTCTGACACATGGAGAATTTTTCTTATCTAAACCACTGGATTTACCCAACCTCAGTTCCCCACGTTTACTCCATCCCTGGCATCTACTCAGTTTTCACCCAAATCAAGGTCAGGATAAAAAGGAGATTTGGATGGAAGTAAGCTGGATATTCAGGCTCCTGCAGTAATACTCAATTATCGAATCCTCTAGAAGCACCAACTCCTCTATAATAAAGTCCTCAGTTTTTAAACATCTTTAGAAATCAGGTGATTGGGTCCTGGCAACAGCCAGCTCGCCTACTTCCTATAAAATAAGATGGTACAAGCCCAGCAGCTGGCTGGGGGTGCTCAAAGATAATCTTAAGCATTTTAATACACATTACTCTTCATGCAGCCTTGAGCCGCGAAGCCCCCAAAACGTAATCGGATAGGAATCGCGTGGAGGAGACACGCGCTTGCTGCCAGCTCCCCGACAGCCCAGCCAGACCTCGTGACCTCTGGGCCGCCCCGGCCACTCGCCACAGCTGCCGGCGCCGAGAGGCTCTGTTCACGTGTACGCTGCGCCTGGCACCAGGGAGGCCCAAACTTCAAATGCGTTATGCAGATCAACTTTTAATTTTTTCACAAAAAAAAATTAAACAAATGGAGAGGTTTATTTACATCAACACTTATAATTTCAAACACAGCGACAATACTTGGAGGTTAATTTGTGTTTCGCTGCTGTGACTCTCTTCTTCCTCCCTCTGCTCTCAGGTCCCATCTTGTCCCACGGCCCTGCGCTGTTGTGCTGTCTGAACTCTGGTGATGAACTTTGGACAGCAGGATATGTCGCCAGTGTTACCCTTTGTTGACAGCGTTTCTGCCTGTGTTTAGTAGAGGACCTGCTGACTGGCGGGGCCATCATCTCACCCTTTTGACTTCTCAGTTTGCCTGTCTGTGCACGCTCACCTTTTGAACTTCAAATACATATTTTTTAAGATTTATTTTCATTTATTTATGTATATAAATAAAAAAAATACATGGGGTATAAACTACCCAGAGGTGTGGGGGTGAGAGGAGTCACCAGAGACAGAGTGTAGAGCAGAATGGGCAGATGGACTGAAACCCACTGCTGAGGGGAGCAGCAAGAGAAACAGGGGAGGTCTGCTGTGCCCTGTGGGTCACCTCCCTGGCTAGGGATTGAATCCATGCCACAGAGGCTGGCGATAGCTTGATAGCACTGTGACTGCACCACCAGGGAGGCCCAAACTTCAAATGCGTTATGCAGATCAACTTTTAATTTTTTCACTGTTGAAACCGATTGCCGTGTGCTGCTTTAGCAAGAGTATACCATCTCTTGATCTGGTTGTAGTAATGTTTCTGAGTAAGTGCTTTCTAACATTTCTCTAAACCAATTGCTGACTTAGAATAACCTACTTTCCATCCTAAGGATGTCTTACCAAGACGGGCTGAGTTATAAAGTTTGTCACTTGGTGTCTTAAAACAGTGAAAATGCTTGTCTATAAATGCAGTGTGTCTTTGTGATATATTGATCTTGCTCATCTTCTTACCGCTCCTGTTACTAGGCTGCAGGTGGATATGTCTGCAAAATGTTTTATAGTGAATGGGATGCAACATTTGAAGTACAAAAATTGAAAACAGGATAGAAAATGAGGCTGCGGAGGGAAGTTGAAGGGAGGGATGTGTATATCAAGGGCCCAATATTAAGGAAAAAGAGTCAAGTTCACCTCTAACATTCAGGTGGCACCCAGAGGTATCAGAAAATCCACTTGATCTCAGGAACATGTATAGGAATTCTTCCTCCCATAAATTCATAAAATGAGGAGTAAGTTGGCAGCTGTTTTTAAGTCCTCTTCTATGGTGCTGAACCATGTGGATTTGCTGTTTTGTTTATGTACAAATGATTGCAGTGCCTGGCGGAGGGTGCCGGCCAGCCCGGAACCAAAGCCCCACACAGACAGGTTACACTGTGCAATAGGAACCCATCGATCAGAGAGCAATCCTAATGGTTTTTTAAGATGCATTTTCAGAGGGTGTAAATAATGCATCATTGGGAAAGTGTTTTGAGGCCACTTGGACCCTCAGCGAAGAGGTTGCTCTGAGTTCTGGAGCGTGGGTGGACATGACGTGCTGTTAATGCTGCTTCTCTTTCTTTCAGCACTTCAGGTCCACCCGTCTGGCCCGGCAGCACCTTCTTCAAGAGAAATGGAGCCCTTCTACAAGGTAGGTCTCCAGCAGCATCCCTTCTTGGTGCTTGGGATTGATCGGGAAAGTTCTGTCCTGTCTAGGAGAGGGCACTCTTTGGAGAAGTGTGACTCTTATGGGTCGGGTCTGTTTGTCCATTTCTTTTGATTTCTTTTTACTTAGTTCTCCTGGTTGCTACGACTTGCTAGTCAAAAGCCAGGCTGCTGCTTTGGGCTGTCATCAGTGGTCATGTCGCCGAAGTGTTTGGCTTGCTTTGGTGGAATTGGAATCGTGGGCCTGTAGGCGTGCAACGATGGCATAAAGGGCTGATAAAAGCACCCTTCTGTGTCTGCTAAGGCCTGAACTAACGAGGTTAGTTTTGGTGTGTTTGGGTGTCTGGCCTTTTGGGCACCGTAGACGACCACTGGTTCCTGGTTTCTCTTAATATCCATGTGTACCTGGGCATGGGACTGCTCCAGGTCTCAGTGTTCAGTCCCCTCCTTTGTCCATACAAGCACAACTGGCAAAGGAACACTTTCCTCTGCTGGTTCGCACCAGGGCCGATCCAAGACACTCAAGAATTCAAAATGTTTTTCGTCTCTGCTTTGCCGTTGAGTGTATTAATGACCAAAATTAAAGGTGAACAGATGGTTATTAAAAAGAGCTGTGAGATGCATTCTAAATGCTGTAAGAAATTACTTTGGCGTGATTGCCCTGTGGGGTACCTGCTCTGTAGATAAGATGAAAGGGGCTGGCTCCTGAGATTTCCGGTCCCGTCGGCCCAGAGCAGAGGGAAGTAACTGAGGCAAGAGCTTGACAACTCTACTGGGCTGCTGGCAAGAAGCTTTCCATGTCTTGGTTGGTTCAGAGCTGTGGAGCCTCTTTGCCTTGAAAGTATACCCTGAGGACCAGGCTCGTGGGGCAGAGCAGAATGTCAGTGTGTCTTTGTGTTTCTGGAGTGGTTCAAGCAGTGGTGACAATTGTGACCACATCCTGCAATTGCATGGTGTCTCTTGATTTGCATTGGAAATTGGGAGCTTACGAATTTCTTTGCATTTTTGCTTGATACAGGTACAATCTCAGCAGGCAAGTTTGGATTAATCCTAATTTTAATGACCATTATAGAGAGCCCAAATATTTAAGAAAAAAAGGAACTCCATCCACTCCCCAAAATTAACACATGATTTCCAAACAGTCTGTTTTGTTCTCCCTTCACATAGTCTTAAGTGGAAACTGATTACAATGAGCCTTTGGGTTTTTTTTTTTTTTTAAGTAAATTCAAAGGTACGTGCTCCTTTACTTCTTCATCTGTGATATTCATGTTTAGCTATATTTTCTGTTTTTCAGGAAAAGGATCCCCCTTCTTTTAGAGCATTTTCTTACTAGGTTTTTGTTCATTAAGTTTTACATTACTTAAGACTTATCTTACCCAGGATATTATTTGTGAGTTTTTTGGCATGAGGCGGGAAGCATGCAAGAAATACCGATTATGTTTCTGCCGTCGAATGACTTCATGATAAGTTGCTATCTCCTGAGTGGTTGACCACTTTTTCTCTTCCTGATAGGGTTAACATTTTTCCTGATTACCCTAGGCATTGAGAATTACAATTTCAGATGCTCATTGAATCTGTATGTAGCTCAATACTGCCAACTTATTTTTGGTACACTGGAAATCAGAAGAGTGTTGGTGAGAAGTTGGGCATGTGGGTGGAGACTTGTCAGCAGTCTTTTTCTGAGATGTTTCTTCACTTGCTGTATACGTACGTAGAGTCCATGAGACATTTTGTTGTGATAAGATTTTTCCAACTATGCATGTTGCTTCCTAATTGATATTTTTGTGTCCCTTGGGTGGGTGTTACTGGTGAATCATGAAGCACTCCAAGCAGAAGTTTTATGGGAAAGACTGGGTCTCTAAAGAAAGCAGCTCCCCTTTGCAAGTCGGGGAGACTATTGTCCACTTTCTTTATGTTTTACAGTTCCACAATGTGCACACTTCCCTTTATCCCATCACATGCTCTGTTTTGGGTGATCAAATCAGGCATTTTGTCAGGAAACAGGTTCCAGCCATGAGGGATGGCATTGAGGGCGAACAGGATGCCTGTCCCTAAAGAACTCACTCAGGTCTTAGAAGTGTATAGAAAGTGAAGCCTGGCCATGCATGGTGACACAGGCCTGGAGACCAGCCCACAAAAGCCCGTCCTGCTCGTGGCCCCCTGAGTGTAGGCCATGAGTTTAGAGACCACCCACTGAGTGTAGTGATGGACACCTGAAGAATGCAGGAGCAGCAGGATAAGCTGATTATTGTTTCCGGGAGAGAGACTTATTTTCATCTGGAAGGTGTCACATCTTGGGAGAACTGAGAATCAAGCAAAGCCTTGAAAAATAAATAGATGTGCGCATGCAGAAATGAAAGGAAGGAACACTGCAAGCAGAAGCAGTGGGGGCATGTAGGCTTGGGGGACAGGACCAGGAGCGCATGTGAAGGCACAGGACCTGGCAGTGCAGAAAACGAGCCCCTGGGGGCAGTTGGGGGTGCTTCAGGATAAGCCCGAGAAGAACGCTGTCATGCCCAAAAAAGAAGTGATAGAAATTGAAACCCCGCGAGGGGTCACATGACCTAGTGGTTACAGTGGGGCCTGTTCTGTGGTCCAGTAGCTGATTTGTAAGCCTTTGGACTCAAATGTCGTACAGTAATGAACCAATTGCTAGAATTAACTGGAAGTCCTTGAGGTCCGACTTGAGTGTGGCCTCTGTATTTCAGTTCCCAATGAATCACCTCTCACTTTTGAGGATAATGGGGTAAGGTTTGGTTTGGATTACATCAGGCACGGGTACTTAACATAATTGGTCATTTCATCAATTCACAGAATTCTAAATGCCATTTAGGCTGCTAAAGACCATTTCAGTCTGTTAGGAGTTCCAGGGACTAGAGAACACTTCAGTCCTGTACAGTGAAAACCTAGCAGAAAGCCAGAATGGGACAAACATTGTTTAAAAGGGACCCGGCAGGTGAGTGTGATGGCAGAGGTCCAGGCTGACAGGGTTCCCCAGTGGTCTGTCTGTGTCTCTATCATTACTGTGTTTGAAACACACTTAATTTTATTAGTTAATCACATCTCTTCTTAAGGCAAAGCATCTATACGCATCCCTTTACCAAACTTCTGTCCCCACCTGCCTGTCCCCACCCCAGCACACCCATTCCACTCACCCTGAAACTTAAAATTAGATGACTTTAAGTAGACGTCACCCTCAGGTGACTTAGCCTACTGCCTCAGTGATTCCTAATCGCTCCTGGTCCCAAATCTGACTTTCCTCTGGCCCCTCAGATTTCACTTACAGGGCATCCCTGTTCTTGTCAGTCTCACCAGGAGCAGCCACGCACCATCCTGTCTGCTCTTTGGCCTTCCCAGGCCTGTCGACTTAGCCTGGGGCACCTCTGACCACCTTTGCCCACTCTGCTCTGAGCTACCCTGCCTGCTTTTTCCATCTCCACCAGGCACTGGGTTAGGCTCCCGTTTACCAGAGAGGTCGGAGCTCGCCCCTCAGCCACTGACAACCCATTTTAGGGTGAGAGCACCCATCTTGGCCCTTTAAGGAAGGACTGATAGAAGTCACCTGACTGGCCTTCCTTGACCTCCATCCTGCTGCCTTCTCTCCATGGGGCCACTATCTGCTCACTGATTATTCTCAAATCTATGTCTGGAGTATGCTGCAGTGGACTTAAAATAAATTCATAACACACCCAGGCCCTCCCTGGTGGTTAGGGCGCAACGGGTTAGGACGCAGCACTGCAAGCAAGCCACAGCCGTTTCAATGCCAGTTCGATCCCCGGCCCCGGAGGTTATCCACATGGCACAGCAGACCTCTCCTGACCCACCCGCTGCTCCCCTCAGCAGTGTACTTTGTCGATCTGCCTGTTCTGCTCCCCACTGTCTCTGGTGAATCCTCTCACCACCCTCTGGCCTGTACCCCAGTTCCATACGCACAAATAAATAAATCTTTAAAAGTAGATAAATAAACCCATAACACACCCAATAGATTTTTATTTTCGTTCACTTCTCTCATCCTACCAGGCGTCCTAGCAAAGTGCAGAGAAACCCCGCAGGCCGCCTCCGTGAGGCGTGGAGCCTTGTGCACTGCTGGTGACCCTGAAGCTGATGCTGATCGTGGCTGCCTTGCTTTGGAGATAGTCCGTCCCGAGCTCTAGGTTGGCTGCTTGTATGCACGACATGCCCTTGGATGCTTCCTTGAAAGGGGTTTCGTTGAGTGTTGGCCAGAACGAGCAACAGGAAGGGGCCGCTGTGTGGAGAGTGTGTGCTCCCTGGGCTGGTGGGGGCTCTGGAGATCCCGTTTCCTCCTGCATCTGAGACGTGAGCTTCACAGTGCATCTGCTCCCCCATCCGCGTGAGTGTGCATGGGGGTGACGCACCCGGTGAGAGAAGCACACCTGCTTCGGGGTGGGGGCCCTTGTTGCCCCCTGAGCTGTCAGCAGTCTGGCCACCTGCCACCAGAACTGGGGGGACTGAATTGGGAAATGAGTGAATGAATCCAAGCGATTGCTCAGTGTTAGAAGTCTTTGGGGTCTTAATTTAGAAAGTTGGTGATGTTTTTATGATTCTCCGAGAGCTCCTGTCAGAACTTAGCTCTTCTTTATTTCAATTAGTCTCTGGTTGAATTGGTTCCACTCTTTCTTGTCACTTAAAGCTGCCTTTTCTGAGGCCCTCCGGCCGATGGGAAGTAAGGATTTGTTACACTTTCCTCGGAGCGATATTGGGCATCACCCACGGTGCACAGCCCTCACCCTCTCTGCAGTGCACCCATGCATTTTCACTGCTAAGGTGCACACGGTACCTCACTTTGACTGTCCTCCAGGCCACGAAAGGCTCGCAGCTAGCACTCAGCATATCAAACAAGTGCTAGTGAATTATGAGTCAGGGAGCCTGGGCCCGTGTCCCACTCTGTGGCCTTTGTCAAACACACGACGTTCCCTAGGGCTCCATATTCTCACATGGAGAAAGGTGAGATGAGAATAAGGCTGCCCTCGTGGGCAGCAGTTTCCTACGGAGTGTCCGTCTGTCCATCCTAGCGTCTTCCTTACATAGAGGTCAGCCTGGATTTGGGCGCTTAACTCCAGGCCAGTGGGAGAGTGCTGCTTTCAGCCAGCCAAGCCACACTGGGACTGTTGGGGGGCAGGAAGGAGGGCGGGACCCCCCGAGGGCCTGGTCCTTAAAGTGCTCCGGGCCTGAGGGAGACAGGCTGTTAGTGATGTGGGCAAACAGAGAGCAAAGCCCGTGTTAGCTTCTCGGATAACGGATTTAGCCTCTGATCCTTGTCTCTTGGAGACCCCTTGGGATCCGGGTGAGTTTATATTAACCAAGCAGAGGAACAGTGTGTGATCAGTCCCCAAAGTTAAATATTGTAACATGTCGCAAAACTCCGAATCTCAGGACCAGGGCTACCTTCCCTGCTGCTGCTGCCCCGGTCTACTTGCTGGGGCCACCGATTCTTGGGCCAGGCAAAAGATCAGGGATGTCCCAGGTCCCTCTGGGGTTACACAGCAATCGGAAAGACATTGTGTTCTTCTGCCTCCAATTCCTTGTCAGCAGGCCAGCTTTTTTGAGAGGCTGGACAGCCGTTACCCCAAGCTGCACCTAGCTCTAAAGTCACCCGGACTCAGTGGGTGCCAGAGAGCCCGGTACTTCCAGCCCCGCCGGGGTTTGAATTCTTCACTCTCGGTACCAGCTGTTTGATCTTGGGCCTCTGGGTCATCCAGAAAGTTGGTCTCTGAGACGTGTTTCCAGAATTTGTGAAGACTGTAAGACAGAAGGTGAGTGGGGAGACCTCCTCCTGGTCCAGTGCCTGGCACCTCCCACCGCTGGAGGAGAGCAGAGGCTTGCGCTGAGTGTTAGCCCTGCAGTCATGTCAAGGCGAAAGTTTCCCAGCTCCTCACAGGAGCCATCTCCCAAGTTCCCTCAGGAGGGCCACGCCGCTGCAGACCCCTGAAGCCTCAGTCATTTCTGGGCGTGCGCCTCTCCATACAGGCTGGGGGACTGCAGGTTTGTCTGGGGTTACCCTGACCCTCCCCCACTCCGTTCTCTGACATTTGGTCACTGCCCAGGGCTCTTTGGCTTGTTTCATCTAATCTGCTGCACAAGCTGACGCTCCTGTCCATTTTGCAAATGAGGGCTTCCACCTAATGCATAAATCTCCTGATTTTTGCCCCAGGCACACCCATTAAAAAAAATTATACCAGAAAGAGAAAATAAACTTCTCTCCTAATCCCTCCAAGTCCTAATGGCCTTCTGTCTTCTTTAGGTCTCACCATTCTTATGGGCTCTCCTGGCATCTATGTCTCATTGTTTTGCTCTGATTTACTTTTTATTAAAGATATTTATGTAACTGCACCAATGAAGTCAGCTGGCTGTTTTTGTTTACAATTAGGGGAACATGTAAGGGGTGTTGGTCAGCTCTGACTAATCACAAGTTTTATGTGATCTCTGACAATAGGCTCTTAAGTTAATTTTTAAAAATATAAGGAAATTCCATGGTTAAAAAAAAGCCTTCGGTCAATTCTGACCTTTCCCCAACTCCCAGGAATCCAAATTTGCCAATTCTGCAGTTCTCCAGCTTCCCCAGTGCCTGCCGCCTGGCGTGGAACCTGAAAGCCTCAGCGGCGTAGTCTGTCTTTTTCTGTCTGACTTTAATTTCAAACAGGCTTCACCACTAACTGCACTGACCGTTTCCATGAAAACCCAGGGTCGCATCTGTGAAAGTAGCATGTCCTGTGGACAGAAACTGGGCAGTCAGCGGCGTAGCTGGCATGGGGGACGGGTAGGATCTCGAGCCCTCCAGCCAGGGCCAGATGATGGAGGGTCTGTCTCTGCAGTGTTGGGGTCTTGTCTAGCAGGTGGTGGGAACTGAGGCTGGAGTTAAGGAGAGGGAGACTAGAGCTAGAGCGTTTCGGAGAAGTAGATCTTTGTGCCAGAGCTGAGGAGAACAGGAATGAAGACAGACCACCTGTCACTGAGGTGGCCCTGGGCCCTCCAGTGAGGCATCCAGGAACAGCCTCTGTTCCTGTGGACCTGCATGAGCTGGACACCAACACATGAGCTCTATAGAGTCTTTACAGTGTCCCCACAGTAAGGCACAAACAATTGTCTGCTCAAGATCACGGAACCAGGGTCAGCAACCTAGGTCCTACCCATCTGCCTCAGAATAGCGTAAGTATTTCTGACGGATTCTCCACCCTCGATGTTTAGATGTTCCACAGTGTTTTGCAGACTGGGGCTGGAGAGGATCCCTTTAGGACACTTGAAACAGTGCCAGTGACAAGATGAAATGGAAACGAAGACCAATGGTGTCTTCTTTCATTCAGTAATTAAGGTGCCTCCTTTCGTTTTTTGATCTCTGCACATGACTGTTGGAAAAAGCTAACTTCAGGGTCTTTTAAAAATGGTAGAAGGAGAAAAAGAAAATTAGTCATTCGAAGATGAATCAGTGAGAGGAACTCTTAAGGAGAAGGAATATTTTCTTTGAATATCTCAATTTTTACACTGAGAGAGGCAGATAGAGGTATTTTTACCAGTCGCTATTAGCAAATAATAGTGAATCGATCTGTTTACCAACTATTATAAATCAGTAGGAATACTTCCTTGTGGGTTAAATCTCTGAACATTTAGATGGGCTTTTCTAGTCTATTGTGTCAGATGATAAATTATAAAGATTATGTAACATTGGAGCACATTGCACCAGAGAGCCTGCTTTTATCAAAGTCTTCAATCTTAAAACACAACGGGAAAAGTCAATTCCCTTGAAGTTCTGTTTAACCGTGCATACATGGAAGTCTAGAATATTTTTATACAATTGCCAAGATGCTTCCAACAAAGAATTTTGTCGAATGTACTCTGGAGTGTGCTGTTCACATGGCAGTTTCAGAAGTGAACTTTAGAAACACCCACCTACAAGCTGCCAGAGGTCAAGTTTGTGTTCTTGTTTGGTTTCCTTAACGACTGAGGGTGTGGCGGAGCGCGCTGGGGTTGTTTCTGCCACAGTGCACGTGATTGGTTCTGTTGGGGTGCACATACCCAGGGGTGAGTGTGCGCATGGACTCGGCACTTTGTAAACCTGTATGAATAAGTTTCTCCTGCCATCCCCACCCCCTTTTTTCTGGTGTTTTTTGGTCATGATCATGCAAAGATAACAGGCCTCAGTTTTCAAATCACACATGCCTCCAGCCCTTCCTGGCCTTGCTCCTAATTGCCCTCTCACTTTGGGAAAGTTATGTAAGCCTCTCTGAGTTACTGTAAGATGCAAAAGAGACCCGACTTGCAAGACTGGTAAAATTATTGCAGGGATGACGTGAAGACACCTGGTGAGGTGTGCCTGGCACCACGTAGGTGCTTGACGCAGGTCCCACCACCACTGCTTCACGAAGAGGGACACAGGAACATGGACCTGAGCTGACCCTCTTAGGTTCAGAGGCTTCTGCTGTTGCGCCCACCGGCCCTTCTGACCTCCAGCAACTCACCTGATCTTTCTCAGCCTTCCCTTTCCAGCCAACAGGACTGCCATGCTCACTTCTCGGGGTTTTGTGAGACCTGAAATCAGCAGCACACACAGAGGCCAGCTCAGTTTCTGAGTGTTGAATAGAGCATTCATCATGTGTATGAGTGCACTTCTGCAAGATTTTCAATGCCTTCCACCCCCAAACAACAGCAGACCAAACAACAATAGCATAAAAAAATCCTTCCCAGTTCAATTGAAGGTATACCTCTGAGAGCGTTTAAGGCTATTGTCAGTCTTTCTGAAGCTCTCCTGATACATGAAAACAAATACCCAAGGGATACCCCCAAAGAGGAGCAGAACTTTAAGGCTTCACCAGCGGTCCTTGCTGACACCTCCTGAAATGTGACACAGAAAGCAGCTTCCCTGGGGATGGATTGCAAAGGCTTGTGATCTGCTTTCCTGCACCTTCCTCTCAGAGTGCCTGATGGTGCCAGAATCTGAAGTAGATGGAGACCTTTGCAAGGATTAGTTTCAGGGGTGGGAGGGAGGGAGGGAGACCTTCTTGCACTGGTAAAGAATTTTAGAACATCCTGGCAGGCA
Source organism: Condylura cristata (assembly GCF_000260355.1). Taxonomy (NCBI): domain Eukaryota; kingdom Metazoa; phylum Chordata; class Mammalia; order Eulipotyphla; family Talpidae; genus Condylura; species Condylura cristata. Next base: position 9,984,143 of record NW_004567114.1, read on the forward strand.
GGGATTGTGCTGGACCTGGACTTGTCCCGCCTTGTGGTCACCGTAGCACACACAGGCTGGCATGTTTGGCCTCTGGATTTTTGGGGGAGTGCTAGGATGACCTCATTCTGCTTATTTGACGCAAGTGCATTAGAACTACAGTCTGTATTTGATGACATCTGCTGACCGCGGTTCGACACCAGGGTCTTGCTGGCAGGTTCGTTCCCGCACAATCAACCAGGTCATGGGGGCTTGTGAGCAGCCCCTGCGATGTGTAGAAAGGCTGCTGGCGTGTCTGCCATTTGTGTCAGCCTCTCAGATTATGAGCAGGTTCAGTCTCTGCGTTCTGCCATAGTTGGGAAATGCAACGAGATTGAAGTTACCACTTTGAACTTCCGGGATAACAGGGTATCAGCAGCCATATTAACGCACCGAGGGCATATTTTCCCCCACGCTTTGGGTTCTACCGCCCTCATCTTACCACATAAACTCCAGAGGGCGAGGTGCTGCTTATTACAGAAGTCCCCTGATTGGCTGAGGAGGGAGCAGGCTTCTCACTTGGGACTGGGAGCTCTAAACTGTGCCTGATATCACCATGCTGGGCGTGCCAGTGCATAAGAAGGGTGCAAAGGAGCAAACGCAGCTCATCTTCCACTGCACCCCCCCACACCCCCCCTCCCAAGTAGGCTAGGTGAGCGCAAAGAGGCCCCATTTTACTTAACCCAGCTTGATGTTTTTTTCTTCCTGACTAATAAGAAATCTTGAAATTAGTAGCATCAATTAGACTAAATTCCTATCACCAATGATTTCTGTGTGTCGGTGACAGTCCAGCCTTGCCATTGTCTTGGAGACACTCCTAATGGTTTGGCTGTGACTTGAGAGAATTTAAGATGCGTTTGAAGAGCTTTTCGGAGATGGTGGCTTGACTGAAGCAAGCAGAATGGGATCAGAGCAATAATAATGCCTGTTGTGTCTGTCCTCCAGCTCAGGCCACTAGAGCCTATTTCTCTAGGAAATAGGCTCAGGGCAGCTCAGATTGAGTTCACAGGGTAACTTCCAGCAGACGTCAGCTTTGAATCTAGCGCTTCTCCCCAGAAAAAGTCGTGAGCTGCTCTGTAGTGCAAGCAGCCGTCGAGTCACATGACCAGCTTACACCACTGTAGCTGGCGGAACTAGAGGAGCCTTGGGCTTGTGCTGGGGGTGGACATGTACTGTCCTTACTTGGACCAAGTGGGAAATAGAAAGTTCTCCAAATGCAAAGACGAAGAAAGGAACTGTCTTATTTCAACAGCACAGCCATTAAAAACAAACAAACAAAAACCAAAGCCGATGGACACAAAAATGCTAGGACGGATATGGGAAGATAGATTGCTAGTAAGTGAGGGAGTCAGGGCCAAGGTCTGACCTCCCCATTTAAAACTTCTCCAACTTTCTTTTTACTGTAACAGCCATTCTCCGTGAGTGATGGGACTGGCAGTGTCGGTCAAGTTAAAACAGTTTTCCACAGTCCCAGAGTCATCATGAATGGTGGAATTCACATTCTTTGGGGAGTCGGGATTGCAGAAAGAGCTGTCTGGACGAGACCTGCCTCACTGGTGGTGCAGGAGAGAAGCGAGGGAGACTGGCCTTTACTAACAATTAACCTTGAGCACCCGACCTTGGGATTGCTTCAACGTTCCCCTTGCAGCCAACTTTGACCCCCCCCCTCGAGCCCCAATTTTGAAGGTACTTGAGAATTGAGGTAAGAAGACTCTGACCTCATGTGGTTTACAGTCAAGCTGGGAGGCGGAAGTAGAGGCATGACCCCAGCTCCGCCATCGGTAGAAGGTCTCAGTTCCGGGGAGCAGGCAGGAAGCAGAGAAGTCGCCACTGGGGTGGTGCTCGGGCAGCGTCGGGTGGCCATCCCTTCACCCCCTGAATCTGCCCCCGCCTGAGCTGCTCGATGTAGTCAGCGGTGCACTTCTTGATCTCACTGTGCCCCAGGCCCCAATAAAAAAGAGGTGCCTGTTTATTGCAGCACTGGAGGAAACACTCATTTACCAGGTCCACAGAATCAGCCCACAGCAAAGGCACAGGTCTGCAGGAGACCAATGGCAGTTCAGCTGGCGCACAGGGTTTCCGAAGCAAAGGAGCAACCTGATGAGGCCCGAAGGTGCTGGAGGCCGCTGTGCCTCTGCTAGGCAGCTGACTTTATTCCTGCCGGGAAACGCTCAGTCTGGCTGGCGGACTTCACTCGCCCAGGAACACAGAACACAGAAGTGTGGGAGACCTTTCTGTGAAAGCAAAGGGTCCAGGCAGATGTGTGGGGAGATTATGGTAAAGGTAGTGACAGTCTAGGGAGGTGGATGGCTAGATGGTGGGGTCGGGGGTTGTGGTGCAGTCTAAGCTGTCTTCTGAAATTAGGCATGTAAGGAATGATGAACTAGCAGCTGGTCTTTGTAAAAATGGGGGACTGCCGGGCCCTCCCTGGTGGTGCAGCGGGTTAAAGCACAGCACTGAGAAGCTAAAACCACTTCCTCATGAGTTCGATTCCCGCCTGCCCCGGAGGTGACCACATGGCACGGCAGACCTCTCCTGACCGGCCGCCCACTGCTCCCCTTAGCAGTGGACTTCCTCGATCTGCCTGTTCTGCTCCCCACTCTGTCTCTGGTGAAGCCTCTCGGCACCCCTGAGCCTCTGGCCTGTACCCCAGTTCTGTATGAACAAATAAATAAATCTTTAAAAAAAAATGGGGGAGTGCCACAAATGGGGTGCACTGTGTCACCTTGTCATGGCTCAGGCAGAAGGGCCACTACAGGCAGGGGTAAGGCTGCCACTGAAGGTGGCAGATGTGAGCAGCTGTACTGACTGGGTGCAAAGAGGGTGGCTCACCGGGCGGTGAACAAGGGGTGTGGAGTGGAATGAGGTGGGACAGGGGCGAGAGGCACAAGGGGGAGCAGAGCCTCAGAGCCTCAAGCATGCCTTTGCATTTTTCTCATTACCCACTCTTAGGAAAAATAATAATCACATCTTGAATCAGTATAATTTGAAGAGTAATTGAGTAATGAAAATCCAGTTCAGAACCAAAGATATAGCCTCTTCAATCTCGCTCGCTAGTTCCCAACTTAATTTTAAAAATTAAGACCTCTCTAATGAGATTCAAAATTGTTCATAATCCAAAGTGTTGTGCAGAGAAGATAAGATGCTAAGTGAGAAAATAGGTTCCATTTAAAAACTTTCACACCGTGTATGTGTTTCTGCGTGTGTTGGGGGAGGCGAGGCACGGACTATTTTTTCTCTATATAAGACTATTTAACTATAAATGGTATTTGTTAGCCTTGTGAGTCAATGAATTTGGAGGAAAATGGGTTTGCCTAAAATAGTTCTTGTGCTGCGGAACTGAGTTTGGCATCGGAGGGAAAACTGCTTTTGACAATCCCTTCTAATTACGCCGTCTGTATGACACACACACCCATTTATACCGATACATTAGGTATCGCTATAGCCTCTCAACTTGGTCAGAGGCGCGGCTTTGAACTTGCGTTTCTTCCTCTGTGACATCAGAGGACCCCCGCCGCTCAAGAAGTAAATGAAATCAGGAATAATCCAGTGCTTGGTGACTCCAGGGGGTCTTCTTGGCCCGATGCTGCTCCCAGCTCTCCTCCACAGAGAATGTGTGCAGGGAACAGTCGAGGCTGCATTTATCCCTGGGTTCGAAGACTGTGCGGACCCAGTAGATGGAGCCGCCGTGTTCAGCTGGGTGCTGAACAGCTACATCATGACAGTTCACTGCCACGGGCTTTGGCTAGGTGCAGGTTACTTCAGTCAAAAGTTTCCAAAATGACTGGATGACACACATTTCATTACACCTGCTTGGTTTCAGATTCTTCTTATGTGCACTGAGTGAACCTCAGAATTCTTACATGATTAAAAAATGAGATTGTCATAGATTTGATTAAATCAATGCAGTAAATGAAAGCTTGGGTGAAACACAAAGTTGCAAGAATTCTCTCTCAATTCAAGCATGTTTTATTAAGGCCCGCGAACCTGCCTGTTACTGATATTGTTAATACAATATTTAGATTCCATTTTGAACATGCCAGCTGGCAAGGATTACTGAAATGTCAATCTCTCCCGAGAGTGGGTTGTTGTTTTTTTAAAAAATATTCAGAACCAGAAAGTCAGGTTCACATATTTAGGTTAAGATGAATTTATGTAACTCTAAGTGAAATGAGACAATAAAATGAAACCTCTTTAGCAAAAGCTTTGAGACACATCATTCAATCAGACACACTTGAAATTTGCACCTAAATATAAATGAGTTTTCATTGAGCATTTTAATAGGTAAATCTATTGGTGAAGTAATTGAATTTGCAATCAGGACTTAAACCTGTGTGGTTTAAATTTCTTAGCAAGCATGTTGCTAGTGAAGAAGAGATTGTGTTTGAAAATGCTTGAGGTTTGTGACTTCTGGTGAAATGTGGAATAAGCGGGAAGCTCATACAACTGTGATTATACCTGAAGGATTGACTAGAAGGACAGACCTTTCTGTGTGGAAATGATGAAGGTGTTTGGCAAAACCTGAGATATTGTTACAGGGCAGGGAAAGGGGCACCCCTGAACCCCCAAACCTGCTCGCTCTAAATGGGTTCTGCCAATCTGCCTCATCAAGATGAAACATACAAGACCTGTAATGGAAAAGAACTTTAATACAATTAGTGTGAGATACAGAAGAGACAAAAAATATAGTTTCTAACTCAAACACCTGAAATTGCTCATCCCCTCATGAGTAAAAGTCCACCCAAAAGGGATTGACCCAAAGCAAGGCCTGAAAGCCCATCGCAGTCTAAAGCACCTTCTGGCCAAGACCTATAGAAAAGGGTCAGAAATGGCCAGACAAGACTGGGCGGAAAAGAGCAAAAGCTTAAGCAAGATAAACACTGCCATAGTCACCTCCCCACGGTCTCTCACCCTCGTCTGTTCCACCCAGTCCAGGGCCAAGAAACAAGGGCCTCTTCTTGACATGTCTCTGCTCCCTGTGCCTCCCTCAGGTCTTCTGGCTCCATCCTGCTTCCTTCCTCCTCAGTCTCCTCTCCAGATTCTTCTCCCTGCTCAGCTCCACCCTCCTTTTGGGTGGGTCAGGGAACCTGTAACCTCCCCTCTTCCTGGGTTCCCCCACCCATGCGATCACTAGCTACCTTCAAATAAATGCCACACACGAGCCTTTTGTAAATATCAAGTGGTGGATGCCATCTCCTAAGTTTTCAAACCTCTTAGGAATGCGCTGTAATTAAAAATACAACACCACTTTATAGGATGACTCAGCCATGGGCTTTGTCTTAGAGAGTTTCAGAGACAGAAGCTCCACATTTTCTTATTTTAGTTCAGTCCCCGCATGTTCTGATTTTGACTAGCTTTACTATTGTCTACACAGGAAAATCAACTCATTAAAGATTTGTGGACACGCAGGACTTTGTTCACTCCTGTAGTCACTGTACCAGCCTCGAGATGTTGGTGTGAGGCCAGGATCCATACTCCCAACATGGGCTGTTCCGTTATTTTTACCTCTGTGATAGTACAAGGAAGTATGCTTCTCACTTTTGGGGGTCACATAGTATTACAAAATGAAGTTGTGGGGGCTCTTCTTGTCTCAGGTGTATTTGCATGTTTTCCCTGTTCCAATTTGTCATTCAGGATCTCTGGTGGCCAATGAAAAAGTAGCCCTTGCTCATTCTCCCCCCAGAACAGGGTCGTTGAAGTAGTATTTCCTGTGTATTCGGGATCGTAATTTTGGTGATAGCAGCGAAACGCCACAAATCACACATGGTGAATCTGTGTAACTAAGTAAAACTAGGGGGGAAGATGGATGCCACTTAGCAAAACTTTGGGGAAGATCTTCAGCAAAGCATAAAGGCCAAGCTCCAGCTGATATGTGGGGTGTGGATGTAGGACCAACCAGAGACTTCGAATGTCAAGCTTGGGGTTTCTTGGACACCTCAGGCTCGTACCCTCCATGAAGAGACACACAAATGGGAGGGGGAGGGGTAGCGAGTCAGGGTTTGCTCTGGGTCACAGGACAAATGGGAGGCGAAATCAGCCCTCCCCAGGCCTGTCCATATCTCCTCTCCCCCCAGTGGAGTAGACTTCCCTTCTCTTCTTGGTGTTCTCTTCTCTGCCATTTCCAAAGCGGTCATGTAAAACAGGCTCCTTCCTCACCCATCCCACTGGCACTCTCAAATCCCAGCTTTCCTTCTTTCTGAGCAGTGTTGTACCTGTTCAGGCCTTCTGTGAAATGGGAGGAGGGCACGGCAGAACCTCAGTGACTGGCATGCTGTCCGCACTCACATTTAGAGGCTGCCATGGAGTCCCCTCGGCAGGTCTGGCTGCTCCTAGGGGCCTTCTGGGAAGCTTCATACCCAGCCAGCCCTGGTTTTGGCCCAGGCACTGCTGCTGTGTGGTCCCACCTGGTGCACACCCAGATGCCGAAGAATGGAAAGGCACATGCTGAGATGTTCACTGTAGTGACTTTGAGCTGTGGAAGTGTGTCATTTCGTATCTACTTTTCTGATGAAATAAAGATGCATTATTTACACAACTAAAATATATTAAAAATTAAACTTTGCAGCTGCTAGTTTATGCTCATTAGGTTATTGTAATGGTTAATTTTGCTCTTGAAACACAAAGCCATATTTGCAAAAATGGAAAATGACAGGATGTTTAAGGTACTATGAGCTATTTAATTATTAGAGACACACAAATCTCTAGATCGTGTGCCTCCTTGTTCCGGGGAGTTCTTTCCTCCCTAAAAAAGAAAATGTCCTCCTGGAACCGTTATGTGAAAGAAATTATAGCTAATTACAATGGCACAGATCCTTGGCCTGTTCGGCCCCCTTTGTCCATACACCAGGGCCGAGGCCAGAGTCAGGTCAACCAGGAGACCACGGGCTGATCCCTCAAGTCCTGGGGCAAATGGCCTGGCGGGGGCAGGGGTGGGGTGCACTCAGAAGGACAGGGAGCCCCTCTGTGTTTAACAGCACGTGGTGATCACCACCAGCTCAGGGGTCTTCCCTGCAGCCCAGAGCTCTGGTTCAGGCTGCCACTGAGCCTGCAGCCCCCCAGGATTCCTGGCCACATCAGGAACGGTTCTGGCTCAGATCCCCCAAGAGCTGATTCTCTCACAGATACAAGGAAACACTTCAGTGGCAGATAGCAATCGTTTTGATTGCATTTGGGAACAAGTATTATTTGGGTAGTTAGTTCAGTTAAAATCATGGAAGAGGGTTATGTAGGGACATCGTACTTAGACTGTCTGCAGTGCTCGGGGCTCTAGAAAGTTATTCAGAGTTTTTGCACAACTGGAATGATTCTTACTTCATCTAAGTGATCCGTTCACATTGCCTGATAACTCAAGGTCATAAACTTCTGCTGTCAATTGTTACTTACATGTAGTTCCATAGGCCAGCCTGATAGGTGTCCATAAGGACCAGAATTTATAAGTTATATGTATGCATCTGCTGGGCTTGCGAGACAGTAGGTGCAGACTTGCATGTCAAGGTTCTAGATTTCTTCAGTTCCATTTTACTTAAAATTTTTAGTCATCTTAATTTATTTAATATGCAAGTCTGATGTTTCCAGATAGGGAGTTGACCCCAAAGCCAAAAAGTTTCTGTGGATCCCTAGTCTCTACTTTGGTGCTCGTTGCCATCTGCTTGAGAGCTCTTGTGCTGTGAAGGGCACAATTCAGTTGTCTAATATTTCCCACCTCATTCCAAAAAGAATTGGCAATAGCTTCCACAAATGCAATGTAACTAGAGCATTTTTTAAAGAAGGTGGAAGTCAAGACAAAGGGAAGTAAAAGTAGTAAGATAATGGCAAGGGGATAGCATTCAAATATAAAATCACTATCGCATGTTCTATGTGTGAATATAAGGGATAGGGTCGTCAGTCATGGATTTGGTCTGAGCTTCCTAGTAGCCAAGGCAAAAAGAGAAGCATGGTCATTTGTATTTGTATGGTTTATACATTCAGAAATTTGAAAGTAATTCATTACTGAGGAGAAACAGAGGCCTTGGGTACTAGCTTGTTAGAGAGATTGACTTGTCCGTAGCTAGAAGCGTCTTTAACGTTCATGCCTAGTTTCATTGGCATAGGCAGGGCAGGGCAGCAAGACATTAAAGTCCAGTTCTTCAGCATCGGCCTGTAGTCTGAATGACTGGTGTGGGGCAGGCCATGGCATCTGTAGTGCTGTAAGTTCCCTTGTGATGCTGACATACGGATTTGACAACCAGCCCCTGTTTGAGATAGTGAGAAGAATGTAAAACCATGTGAGGAAGCACTGAGTTGATGGATTGGGAGAACAGGGATGAGCAAGTATGTGAGAGGGGACAGAGGAAGCCTGGAAGCAGCCAGGGTGGGGATTTATAGAGGGCCTGGGAGAGGCGAGTGTGACACCCTCCTCCATAGGCCTCTTGACAGCTCCTCGACCCCTTTCAAAGTGTTGTTTAGAGAGGAGACAACTTGCGCAGGCCAGAAAGGTAGACTGTGAGTAGAGATGTTTGAAGGTAAAACACTGAATATTTATTTAAATTGGATGACTTCATTCATTCCATAGAATAGGATTCCTTAACTTAAAAAGAATAAGATTAGAAGGTGCCAAGAAGTAAATGGGTCTGCAGCAGTGCTGGTTATGCCACTGGGTACTGCTTGTGGTCGTTGCCTCTTGTGGGCCAAGCATTGGCAGCAGTCACCCTGCAGGCCCTGTCCCAGCAGGAGACTAAAGAGGAAGTGGGATTTACAAGTTTGCCCATTCGGGAGAACCCATACCTGGTGCTTTGTGTGCTGTGGTTAAGGCTTTTCATCTCCTCCCCTCCCACCTTCTTCTTGACTGAAACCTTCTATCGAGCTTAAATAAAGTAAAATGGGAAGTCAGGGTGGTTCTGGGTCTAAGGGACCTCAGCCTCACAGTGGACCCCAGGGTCACCCCAAGGAATGGCCAAGCACTGCCCCAAGAGTTTGCTGTCTTCCATGTGGTGGCCTGCTGCCCTTGTTGATTTAGCTCTAAGCCCTGGCTGGTGTGGCCTGGCGGGGTGGGGGTGGGGGTGTGTGGAATGGGGGTTTCAGTTTTCAGTCAAGGGCTAAGTAATTATTTCCTGTTTCATCATTTGTGGTAGCTCATTTCACTTTGACAAATTAGAATAACAAAAATCGGGCCGTCCCAAGTGGTGCAAATTAAAGCACCGCATTATGAAACTCTCCGCAGCCGCTGCAGCACGAGTTCGATCCCCGGACAGCAGGTGACCTACATGGCAAGCAGACCTCTCCTGATTCACCCACTGCTCCCCTCAGCAATGTATTTCAGTAGATCTGCCTGTTCTGTTCCCCATTCTTTCTCCAGTGAATCCTTTCACCTCCTATACCTCTGCCTGTACCCCAGTATTTGTAAGCATGCCTGCATAAGTGAATGAATGAGTGAATGAGTGAGTGAACAAATAAACAAATCTTTTAGGAAAATGGAATAACAAACCTCAAGCATCACGTGGCACTAGGGTCTGATGTCCAAGGTTCAGTAAAAATCCACACACACTTTCCTTCACCCATGTATTCTGAAGAGTCTTTGCCCCTGTGAGAGTGGCCCCTGCACCCAGACTTTGCATCCTGTGTGGTGCTGCAGGTAAATGCAGTTGGAGGTCTGTGACCAGCAGCATTTCACCATGGATCTCCACCGGAAATCAGCCAAAGTCTTTCAAACTTTTTATGGTAAAAATTCCACCTGGTGGGGAAGCCCATAGGGATTTTGAGAGATTTTCTCATCTAGCCTCCTCCCCCAGGATCGGATTATGCACAAATTGGTACTTAAAGGTGGTAATTAGTTCTGTTCTTAAAAGATTTCTCGGGAGGATAATTTCACTACTTTCTTCAATAGTATGTTTCAGCCTGAATTTGTGGAAGGAACTTCTCCTCCGTCTTTAATTTGAACTTCTCTTCTTATGGATTAAAGATAATTTCCTTTACTTCTGTGCTCCGTGAAAAAGAAAACCAACAAGAAACCAGCAAATTGGGTTTGTCCCCAGCATCATATTATTACACCTTGAAAAGGTCGCCCTCGCCCTCAGATGTCCCCTCGTGCCTGGGCCCTCACGGGACGGCTGGGCTTGAACTCCTGTAGCAGGATGGAGTGTAAGTCCGTTTCAGTGGAGGAAATTAACGATTAACCGACGTGGGGAGGGCAGCACCATCTCCCACCTCTGTCCCTGAAAGCCCCCATTTCATACCTTCAGGGGAGTTGGCTGGGCCAGGTTCATTTTCCGGTACAACAATGGGGTTTTACTCTCCTGAAAGATACCTCGTTCATGCAAGGATTGAACCTTTGCCCACAGAGTTCTTGTGGGCTCCATGTCTCTATCTACTGCACTACCCTGTCACTTACAGAATAATCTGGGCTTCAAAATCGGCCCCTACATGAGTGACTTGCGGAACTGAAGCTACTTGCTTTTCATTGCTTCTGAGGCTTTGAAAAGCAGATTCGGGAAGGTCCCGCCTGCTCAGGCTCCTGTTGGCAGGATATCAAACTGTGGTCTCCTAGCCAGGTTTTTCCTGAATAATGAATGACTCCGTGTCAGGCAAGTCAGAAATAGAAATCAATAAAGCTAAATTCCACCACGAGAGACAGGCCCGTGATAGCAGGCTGGAGAGCATCAAGGCCCTGGAAGGCGCGCACAACTCCCGTCCTCACACAGAGCTCACGAATTAGGGGACGAAAAAGCCCCTGTAACTTGGCAGGAGTCACAGGCATCCGAACTTGAGGTTCCAGCTTTCTGGGTCAGGATGACGTGGTCCCGGCCGGTGGAGCACAGAGCTCCTGGGAACCAAGCACCAAAGTCCCATGTTTGCAGCAGCAGGACCAAAATAGATCCACACACAGCCTGTTTGTCCTGGCCTCGTGGGATGTGGCAGGCAGGACCGTGAGGTTCTGCAAGATGCTGGTGACTGGTGACCCCACCCGGCATCCCTGGGCGCCAAGCTGCCCATCAGCCATATGTTCAGGTCGGCTCGCCCCCCCACGGGTTGGGGGGTGGCACAGAAATAGACTTTGATCACTAGAGACACAATGTGGATTTTAGTTTGAGGAAGATTAAAGCACGTGGTGTGGAGTCTTTTTTTAGGCTGTTGTTCCATGAAAGATTACTCGAGCTCCCTTTGAAAATGACAGCAGGTGTCTGGAGGAAAGCAGGGCAGCGGGGGACAGGGCAGGAGGTGGCAGGGCAGGGCAGGACCCCAGCACCGCTCAGCTGACGGCCATGTGGGCAGTCGTTTGGTGGAGGGTGTAGCGGGCTCCTTCACTTAGTGGTTGGACCTCCCTTCCCTGCGTCCCTCACCTGCGCAGGATGGCAGGGGACGTCCTCGCAAAGCACACCTTCTATTCTGAGAAGGACCTTTTTCTTGAGGACGCTTATGAGCATCATGTTTCCTTGAAGGTCACTGTGTATTGACATCCGAGCCGGGACACCAGGCCTCATTCATGGTGTCGTTAGAATCCTGTTCAGAATGTTCTGCTGATGCTTTGGAGACGGCACTGGCCCAGGAGCAAGGACTTCTGCCTTGACCTTGGCTCCATTCCTTAAGAGCCAGACGGACGTGGAGTCTGGGTTCCACTCTCCAAGTTTCGGGTCTTCATCCTGATGGATAGTGAAGTTCAGTGAGGTCATTTCTTCAGGTCCCATTTGGCCTTCCACGCGCTGTGTGCAGGAGTAGATTCGTCATCAAACTTTGTACTTCATTCACTGAGCCTCGTATGTGTCTGATGTAGAGTAAATCAGCACCAGGTGAATGAGTGATGAGTGAATGAGTGGGTGGGTGGGTAGTTACTGGCTAAGCTGACTGGCTGAATGAACACGGCCAACGTAACTCCTCTGTACCTGATTGAAATACAGTGACCTTCTTCTCCTTCTGTTGGACTCGAATCTGCACAAGTTGGAGGCTTGGGCATTCTTGCAACTCCAAATTTAGATGTGAGATCAAGATACAACAGCATGGGCTCAGGGCCTGTGGAGCCGGAGATGCTGACAGAGGACTACAACTTTCTCCAAAAAGACAGGTAACACTGTGTGGTGTCCTCAGATCAGTGCCTTCATCAGATGGTTGTCTGATGCCGAGTTACATACTCCTGTGTGCCAGGGAGAACGTCACAAATCACCCCCTGGCCTCTGGGAACTTAACCTCTAAGATACTTGCACTGCCTCGGATGCACCAGGTTCGGGAAATCCAAGCGGAGGAATAAAAAAGCCTCTAAATCAATACCCGAGTGTCATTAAGGCACTTAGCTCTCCTGCAGTTCTCTGCTAAGTGCCTCTAATGCATTGTGTGTTGGCAGGGGAGGGGGTGGATCAACAGCAGGTTCGTGCTGGGGTCGCAGCGGTCAGAGAAGGTGGCCTTCAGGGTGCCGAGTCTGAGAAGGTGAGAAGGACTAGCATCTTGTCTGGGGCCACCTGGGAAGACCTTGTGGAGTAGAGGAGCCTTCAGAAGCCCTGTTGTAAATGACCCACTGCACCGCACGGAGGGCTCAGACTGATGGCCGGGCAGACAGCTGCGCCCAGTCGTTTCTCAGACTGGCTGCTTTGGAACATTGCACCAGGAATTTTGCTTAGAGACCGGGAATCTCGCACCGGTATCTGGATCCCAGAAGGCTGGGACTGGGGCGGCCAGCCGCGGGGGTGGGGGTGGGGGTGCCGTACTGTGGGCTACCCAGTTGCACACGTCTCCGGCTTCACTCAGCCATTTGACTCTGAGTCCCTGGTCAGAGTACGGCCTTCCTGCTTCTTTTGGGGAAAGAGTGCAGGTCTGGGCAGGTCAAGCAGCCTGCCAGAGGAAGGACAAGAGGGTGGTCATGGCAACCAAGACTTGTGCACCTGCTCACTCTGCAAGCTCCAGTAACCCCCAGCAAGATCCCCTAGGGCAGGTGCTGTTATGATTCACCCATTCTATAGACAGGGAAACTGGAACCCCAGATTTGTAATCACAAGTCCCTGCCCATACGGTGGTTAAGTGACTTCATGGGTGTTCTGCCCTCGGAGGCTGGCTCCAGGGCCCGGGCTCTTGGCCCACAGCGATACAGGCTAGCACTGGTGCCGAGTGTGTTTCTGGACCTTTGATGTAGATTCTCACTCAGCCGCCGGGACATGTGCGTGTGCAGGGGCAGAATGGAGATGAGAGAATTAGGGATTCCCTCAAGGACACGGCTGGAGTCCTGAGTATCAGGACAGCAGAATCAGGAGAGCTTGGGAAACTTTGCAATTGGGGCTCCAAAAACACAGTGGTTAAAGTGGAGTTAAAGGGGTACAGAGAGCCTGGGAAAAGGGAGGAGGCAAAAGATGTATTAGGACATTCTAGGCAGATGTGTCTATAGCCTCATCATTTCTTCAAATAGGGCAGAACTGTGCTTCGCGCCTGTTAATTGGCATTCATTCCTGGGTGTCATTCCTGGGTGCTCCAGCTCGAAGACATTAGCACCTACTAGCCAGACTTTCACCTTAAATGACTCTGGAAATGAAGTAGGATCTTTGCTCTTAACTGAGATGTCTGCATCCCGCTGTTTCACGGGAGACAGCCGATGGGTCTCCCAGGTGGGCGTGGGCGGCATAGCAGAGCAAACAGGAGACCAAGCCTAATCAAGTGATGAAAACTTGACCCGAATCTCACCTCCAGCGGCGCAGCTACCCGGGTGCTGGGCAGCCCTCTCAGGGCCTGGATTCACTCTTCCAGAACCTGTACGCCCTGGAATGGATTCTGGGCTTCTGCCACGCACCGTATTCTGCAGTGCCCATGAGCCCTCTGGTGAATGAGGCGAGAGGACCCCCGGTGCGCCCTGCCCTCCCCATTTCCGCTCCCATCAGGACAGAGCATCTCACATTAAGCTATGACGAGACTGGGCAGCAAGGGAGCCGTTTAGGGCCGAATCGTGGCCCCCTGTGTCAGCACACAAGCAAAGCACAGACAGTGCCTGCCACACTCTGCCGAGCTATCTGACTTTGTGGGTGGCTCTGTACAGTGACTGCCCTCCCTTTGGATGAGGCAGTTGGTTCCCATCTTCCTAACGCTGCCCACCATGTTCTGGGCAGCTCCGTCACGCTGGGTTTTCCAAGTCCCTACTCAAAAACCTCTGCTGGTTTTGTATTCTGTCACTATACCTGTGTCTTAAGCATGTTTATGCTTGCTTTTAATGGGTCCCAACTTTCCTGGTAAAATTGAGGTTCAGTTCAAAAATATCGTTTTTATCTTGGCTTCCAGAATAACTTCACCCACCTGGGGATGCGTGGGGTAGGTGTGGCCAATTTGAGAAGCTCAATGAAAGTGACCCGAGGCTCCATCACCTTTGTTAAGTGACTGTTTCGCATCTGTTTGGATGTAAAGATCAATACTTTGTAGGACTGTTAGGAGAACTGAAGATGATCATGTAAATGGCACCTTCTAGACACTTCAGAAATGGCTGTTACCCAAGGTGCAGTTCTTCGAAAGAATTTTTCCTGACTGATTCACCCATACCCTAACTGTCTGAATTTCTAGCTGGTCTATTGCAAAACTACCTTCTGCCTTTGAATTGTTTAACTTTGGACTTGTTAAGTGACATTTCTACCATTGTTTGTAAATGTGTTGAGATGATGTGTCTCTAATGGCACAAAATTGGGGCTCTGTAAGTATGCTGTCTGACTTGTGTGTAGAAATACTTTTTATGGATATAAAGCAGTGTGTTCTACTTGGATACAAAGAGGTAACTTTAAAATGGGGGGGGGGAGTCAAAGGACATGGCGGTTGCGTGGGGCCTTTGAACAGGACAGCAGGACATCTTGATGCAGGGCTTAAGTACTCACTCAGTGTTCGAAACCCCACTGGGTCTCTGGGTCATGGGCAACTCTGCTTCCCATGTTAAGTTGCATGTATGTACATTAAGGAAGAGTTGGGATGAGTTGCCCTAGATTGGTTGATATGTTTTTATGGACATTTACTTGACTGTTTCAAATTTGCAAGGTGCTTTTGGGGCTGTGGGTCGTGGCTCCTGCCCCAGGGAGGTGTTTGGGAAAAGGATGGGAGACCGGACAAGGGGACGTGGTGAGGTCTGTGACACCAGTGGTTCAAGAGCAGGGGTGCGATGTGGTGGGGACATCAAGGCATTTCCTTCCAAATCCTAGTCTTATTCTTCTTGACACAGTTCTCGGTAATGATCATTCCTTGCAGTCAGTGGGATGTGATGTCTGAGTTAGAGGCATTTCTTCCTGACTTTTCAGTGCTCCTGGCAGAGTAATGAGATTTCTCTGGGTCCAGTTCCTCATCGGTGAAGTGTGAGCGTCCATCCAGGAGTCACGAAGGGTTGCTTTGTGTCACAGCTGACAGGTGTTTGTGTGGCTTTGCTCCAAATGGCCTCCTGGCTAACGATCACACATCAAACTGCAGTGAGAAGTTTACTGATCTCTTATGTTAAAAAGGAAAGTCAGAAACCTGGGCCCTGCTTACTTGCATGTGTCAGAGTAAGGGGGGGGCCCTTTTCTGTTGAACACACACTTCAGTTACCATTTCTCAAGTCTGGGTGTGACCAAGTGCAATAATATTTTATTAAGGACACTGACATGTGAATTTCATATAATACGCATGTGTCATGAAGCATTAAAACATGATTTCAGTAAATTAAAAATATAAACAAATTGTTCTTGGTTTGCATCCAGACAAAGAGGTGACGCCGCCAGGCGCGCTCTCCTGGGCTGGCTTCTGAGTGAGCCTCACCCTCCTCTGCAGCCAGAGTGCCTCACCCACGTTCCACCAAGTCGCCATGGTGGCTTTTGTGGCATCGCACCATTTATGAGTTTGTGTGGGCTTCTCCCAAGCAGGGCCTGTAAGACTTGTGGCCACAGCCTCTGGGATGGGCTAGGTGCTCGTTGAGAGCTTTCTAAAGGAATGGTGCAGTCCTCATACCGCATGCATGGTGACCAGTCTGCAGGGGCGTGGGGGTGACCAGTCTGCAGGGGCGTGGGGGTGGTGGTTTCATTCCCAGCGTGCGGCATCTGTTTGGAGAACTCCACCCTGGGAGGTGTTGGATAGTGCGTGCCAGCATCTGCACCGTCAGTTCACCCTCCCAGCATTGCAAAGGCAGCGATAGTTGTAAATCAATTCTCCTTCCCTCCTGACAGTCGCTGTGCTAAGAGTTACTCAGCTGAGCAGCTCCGTGTCTGATTCTGAGGACGTGAAGACGCTCTCAGATGAAAGGGGAAAGGGCTCAGAGGGGAAGATGGAGAGGCGACAGGGCCGACAGCGCAGACGCCACACGGCCAGAGGTGCTCTGTGCACACCCACGTGGGTGCACGGGAATCCCTGCCACACGCCCCACCACGCTGGGAGGCTTTCGGGAGCTCAGCCTGTCTGCTGAGTCCAAACCCTCAAGAGGCTCATTTGAATGAGTCCCTGCAATATTTATTTTTTCCCTTGTTTGTAATTTTAAGGCCGGAGCTTTATTTCAACTGAGGACTGATGTTCGGTATTCAAGTGTGGCGGTGTTTGCGTTGGTTTGGGGTTCCCCTGAGAGGCGCGAGGCAAAGATAGCTGTGCACAGAGCTGTATATCTGGAGGACACAAAGCCGCGAGGCACAAAGAAGAAATTACGACCATTTACTTATGTATTATTTTCTCAATTTGAAGCACTTGAATTCCAGAGCTCTTAAATCAAGAGGTTGAATTCCTGGCATTTTAAAGTAGACCACTTGAATGAGCTGTTTAAACCATTAGAATAGCTTTTTAAAAAATTCACCCGTTTCTGGGATCATTTGCTCTTGAGATTTACTTAATTGAAGTTTTTGCCTTTTCATTTTATTTCAAGTCAAAATGATTTCTCCAGTTAAGGAAATTTTAATTTTATTCCTGTGGGTAGAGTAGATTTCATACTTCAACCTGTTCTCCAACAGGTGAAAACTGGCAGTTTCCCGCCTGCCTCTCGGAGCTCACTCAGTACATGGCACACGTGAGGCCTTCACGTCTCTCCCCGGCAGCCGACCTACAGCAGCACCATTGCTACATGTTCCGGGTCTTCAACCCGTATCAGTACAATCTGCCTTTGAAAAAAAGAAAGCTGTTGGGGCAGAAATACGATGGGATGGGGGAAATACTAATAATGAAGTGAAAGTATTCTGCATACTTACAGATCATTGGCTATTATCGGTGGAAAGTCAAATAATAAAATGTAAAATTATGGAGGGTAGACTAAAATCAAAATCATCTATTCACGTATTTATAAAAGGCCTATTTTGTATCGGTCATTCTATTATCAGCCCAAAGGAAACAGCATTGAATGTAAGTAATAAGGTCTCTGCCTTGTGGCATTTGTATTGTAGTGGGAAGCAATGAGTAAAGAAATAAATAGCAGTGTGATCGCAGGCAGAGATAAGAGCTCTAAAGAAGAATAAAGCAAGGTCAGTGTAGAGTGGGAACATAGGCTTCTGTGTTAGGTAAAGTGGCCAGGAAAAGCCTACCTGATGATATGGCTTAGAGACCAAACTGGTGAGAAGGTACCTGTTATTTTACCATCTAGCCCAAGTCCTTTCTAGACAGAGGACTGTTGGAGAACAGGTTGAAGTATGAAATCTACTCCACTCACAGGAATAAAATTAAAATTTCCTGAACTGTAGAAATCATTTTGACTTGAAATAAAAGTCAAGTGCAAAGGCCTGTGGCAGAGACAAACGTGGTCTGTTGAAAGAACAACAGTCAGTGTGTAGCTGGAGATAAATGAACGGGACAGAAGTTGATAGGAAAGAAATTCACAGTGGTTAACGGCAGCCAGAGCATTATAAATTGTAATATAGAAACTGGGTTTTTATTGTGATGAGAAACTATTAGAAGGTTTGGGAGGGACAAGACTTAAATCTGGTTTTATAAAGAACACCCTGAAGAGTGGAACAGAGTAGGTTGGGAGGGTCAGGGGATGTGAGAGGAGAATCCATTTAAAAAACTAATGGCATAATATGGATGATATTTGGGGGAGGGGGGTGCTGGGGTACTGTAGTAGAGTTGGTGAGATGTGGTTGTTTTTATTTTTTTGATAGGGTTACTTACTGTAAACTCGTTTGAAAAGTCAACACCTTGAACTCTACATCTCGTCCTCTCTCCTTAACATAATTCAGGCTTTAGTGTAAGTTTGTTTGTTTGAACTTAAAAGTAAGATCTAATATGACATCTTCTAGTAACTCTTTCCTGGCCTTCCTTGCCTCTCTTGGGTTCCACAAAACTCGTTTTTTCAGTTTTACTCGGTGAAGTTTTCTCAGTCCCTGTCTTGGGTGTGTAATGACCTTTCAGGTAGGGAGGGATAGGATCTAAAGGAATAAAGGATATCCTTCAGCTTCTCTGAGAGTAATCATACTTAAGTTGTATATAACACTTTGCAATTTACAAGTTATTTTACTTATACCTCTTTTTTTTTTTTTTCATGGGAAACTTGATAAATGATGGATGGGATGGAAGGATGGAGGAATAGACTATTGGATAGTTGCAGAACAGAAGGAAAGGAATAAGCAAAATCTCTTCATCTTCTTGCCGCTGTAAATGGAGAAACGGAGGGGGAGAAGAGTTATTTTATTGCCTCACTTTCTCTGTAACCCAGCTTTGAGCTGTCGCAGCCATGGCCAAAGCACTCTTCTTCAACTCGGTATCTTTACCACCCCCCCACCCCCATCCGAATGGTGGCTGTTTAAGATCAAGAAATCAAGTTAGCGAGTTCCAGACCTGCTGGGAGCTCTGATTCTGAGCGCTCCCCATGGGCTTTCCAGCCCGACCGCTGGTGGTAGAGCAAGGATTTCTGCACCCCTGGCCGTTGACAGCGTTGTCTCAGGGCTGTCTCCCCTTGGGTCTCCCCGAGTGTGTCTAGCCAGTCCACTTGCAGAGCACACACAGAAAAAAGCTGAACTTTTTTGGAGACAAAGAAGAAATGTGAATTTTGAGACATTCTGTTACATGTCTTCTACCTGGAAATCTCCCTTCCCCACTGAATCACTTTTCCAAATAGGGTCTGCGTGGTGGAAATCACTTTCCCCTTTACTTGATTTCATAAGCCTGAGGCTGAGAGGTGCCACAGGGGAAAAAAGAACACGGGATACAAGAAATACCCAGTCAAAGAGATGAGGCCGAGGAAACCAGCTCTTCTCCTTGCTTCCTCCTAATGCACTGAAAGACCCAAGAAGTTTTGAAAAGGAGAAACCCACAGGGAAGATTGTTTCTCATTTTCAAACAAAACATTGCGTAGTTAGGGCCCAGAAATACTTGAATGCGATTTCATAGTTCAGGGTGAGCTGGTCGCCAATAGAGCAGTTCCACAGTGGGGGGCAGTGGACGGAATGCTGACTGATACCCACCGTGTAGTTATCGGACGCGCTTCCAAAAAATACAGTGTGTGTGCTGGCACACAGTTCTCCCCTTCCTATACTCGTGTTTTGCTATTCCTTTGCCGCATAAAATGTTCAAGTCCCAAACGTCAGCCATCTGGTCACTGTTGCCTTCAGGTGAGCTTGCGCAGAGTTGAGGTACCCAGCAGCCAGCACCACTCCCCACACTGCTGTGCGCACCCTTGCACTGACCTCCGTCTGGCCGCTCATCACACCACTGGAATGTCCTCTTTGTCCTCACTCCCCGCGGAGGGTCCAGGCCTGCAGTCTTGTGCCCGGCCAGGGGTCCACGCAGAGTTCTTCTGGCTGGAAGAACCTAACACACACCGTGCGGGGCAGAGACAGAAGTTGAATGTAGATGATTCAGCTGGCCCTCGAGCTTTAACACTTGATCATTGGCACTGGAATTGTCCTGACACATTTCAATACGAAGAATAACGGGGCTTTTTTTGGGTATGTCTGATCTAAACGTTCTGTGTATTTCCCTTCCAGTCACCTAAAAAGGAAAGTTAAGTCTGGGGAATCTTCATTCGTCTAGCTGTAAGAGGACAGGAAAGTGTTTTTTCTTTATAATCTCCTTTGAAGTGAAATTTTTATAAACGTCTTATCCTGAAGGGCAAATTTCTTTCTGTGTGTGTATTTATATATGTCAGCTTCCGTATTAGCACATGCCCAGGGCCTATGGGAAATCACACAACAGGCCTAAAAGAAGGCTAATAACTTTGCCTTTTTATACCCTTCACACTCTGGAAGGTTTTTGTGACGGTGGTAGGTGAACACTCGACAGATGTATCCACAGGCAGATTCCTGTATCTCTTTGCTTACTGAGAATACAAGGGAAGGACTTGCAAATGATGTTGGTAATAATGGGTTAGAAAAGGGAAATATTTGAAGACTCCTGGATTATTTTGGGAACTTGCCTTGGGTGGCATTTGGATGATCAGACTCAGATTTTAGGTCAGGAAAGGCACAGTATAAATACAAAATGTTTATGTGTAAGAGAGTATTGTGTCTCCTGCAGGATCTCCATTTCATTCTGCTGGGATTCTCAGGGTGATTTGTCCCAGTTGTGCATGTGAGGGTTTCTGGCCGGCCAGGGTTAGGATGGACTGCGTCTCTCCTGGTGGACTTACACTTCGGGTCTGGTGGGTTGGTTTCCTGTAACTTTCTCTGTGCGTCTGTTAGTGTACACGCCGAGAGATAGGCTGGTATCCAGGGGTCACTGTAGCTTTGATTGTTTCATTCTCCTGCACGATGGAGCTTAGGGAACATTTCTGTGAGCTGACACTTCCCAGGGAGCGCGCTCACGTGGCCCCAGCGGAGATGGCACCGGCTGGGCTCTGTCCCCTCAGAGATGCCAGGTTCCCATTCGTGGTGCTCCCTCACCTCTGAGGTCACGAAAAATGGCAAAAATAGGATCGTTGAAGTAATTTTTCAAAGCACTATTATTGTGGTTGACATTGATCATCTGCTACTTCAATTGTATTCCATGATGTCAGATTCACTGTATTTACCTACCTGTAGAAGAAGGGAAATAAACCCTCTCAGCAAAGGGCATCATTGCCATGTGTTCATGAAGTCATAATACGCTCTGCTTGTCCACGCTGCAGCCTTCCAGGACACCGCTCTTGCTGCTCTGCAGAGCTGTATCTAGGTTAAAAAATGCTGCTGTCCTCCCAGACCTCCTTAAAAGAGGCTATTTATAATATAGTGCGGGTATTTGTGCTGCTGGCATTCATTGTATGTATCCTGAATGAAGAATCAGTTCTTTAAAAAAAAAAAAATTAAAAATAAAACCTAGATTTGTAAAAATCTGACTTAGACAGCTGAAAAGAGACCGTGGGTGTCACAAATAGCTACTGGTATCCACAGAGGACTCAGGTACCTCCTCTCAGTCCTCAGGTATCTTGATCTGGCATTTGGGGTAGACTATCATTTTGTTTTGTTAAATCTTCCAGTTGTGGAAGTGCAAACATACTCTCACATCAGCTGCAGACTCCCTGCGGGCCTGTGCCCCTTTTCTCCTAGGGAGGAAGGTTTGATTCTTCCTCTTTCTCAGCTGGCCTCGACTCACCACGTCCTGCCTTCTGTGTGGGTGATGCCATCTCTCTCCCATCAGGGGGCAAGATTGGTTAAAGACACTCTTATAGAAAAAGATGAAATTTCACCTCTCTAAAGCCATTAAAAAGAATGACAAGAAGCACCCTGATTGGTGCATCATGCCACCATTGTGGGGCACTCTAAGTGGCTTTTAAAATTAGTCCCGGACCCTCCCTGCTGGCATAATGGGTTAAAGTGCAACACGATGCAGCTACTTCAGCACGAGTTCGATCCCTGGCCCGGAGGTGGCCCACATGGTGCAACAGACTTGTCTCGCCCGCTGCTCCCCTCTGCCTGTTCTGCTCCCCACCCTGTCTCTCGTGAGTCCTCTCACCACCCCTGCCCCTCTGGCCTGTACCCCAGTTCTGTATGCATAAATAAAAAATCTTTAGAGAAAATAAAAATAGCTTCGTGGCTGGAGTGCTGGGTCCAGGGGTGTCGTCTTGGGCGGCTTTGTGACTTTCATGCTTAGCATGAGTAGGGAAACAGCTCGCTCCCACTGACTGACACCTGCAGCCTCTAAATTGGCTACTCGCCCTTCGCCGCCCCTCCCCCATGTTGATTTCCTGACTTTCTCCTTTGCTTTTCCCGGGTACTTCAGCATCAGGTCTCGGGCATTTTCCCAGTGTAATTGTTGATTAAGTGCTGCATAATCCTGTGATGATTATGAGAAGATTACTGTATTCAGCTTTTAATCTTGTGAGTGTCAAATATTTTACTTTAATGGTACCTTTATTATTATTATTCATAGCTCTTCCTGTTTGAGTAATGCAATCAGGCAAAATAAAGGTAATGCCACAAATTTGGTACTTCTACCGTAATTTTTATCTCAGAATGGAAAGTGCCATCTGCAGGCCATTCTCAGATGCTGATTGGCATCAGCGAAGATGCAGTTAGGGGTATTTGAGGCTTCCTTAGGTTGCTAGCAACAGAAGCAGAAAGAAGCAGAGCAGGAGGCCTGTGAGAGGCAGTGTGAGGGTCTCTCGGGTCCCGGGGGCCAGCAGCCCGCGGGCGCAGGGGCTGACACAGGAAGGCAGCTGCCCGCACCTCCGGGCACTGCCTCTGTTTGTCCCCTACGCAGTCTCCAGTGCCGCCGCGCAGAGAATGGCCGCTGGGCACCCTCCAGCCCTAGTTCCGTGTTCCCAGAAGGGCAGGAGTCCTGACCAAAGTCCCATGATCACCAAGTGTCCTGAGGGTTGATATGGGGAGCAGGGGTCTCCGCATGGGGAGGAAGGGGCAGAGAGAGGCTTCGCTCAGTTAGGCTGGCACCCACAGGCTGCGGTCGGTGTTCCTATGAGACGCTGGTGGCTCTGACCTCCAGCCGTCAGCAGTGACGGACACTCCTCTCAGAGCCAGTACCACACCCCAGAGCGGCCATCCTGAGGGTAAGAATGGGGTTCTGAAGGGACTCCCCCAAAATGATTTCTTACTCACTGGCAGTAACACTGCCTGTTACTCAGCGGGTTGAAAGGAATCAGTGGTATGCGTAACTTCAGCTAACCAGTCAATTTTCTAGTTCTTTCCTTAAGTGCTAGTATCTCTACAGATGAGGAAGAGGTTAAAAGGTCCATGTCAAACATCCAGAAAGTAGGAGCCAGCACCCCTCGTGTGGCTGGCTCGAAGATGCATTCGCAGGAGCCTACAGTGCGCAACTCGGGGTACATTCACAGAGCCCCCAGCACCCTCCCTGTGGGCTGGGAAGAGGAGGTAGTGCAGTAACTCGGGAAGGGACCCCATAGTCCTCGGCCCCGAGTGGATGAGCCCCATCCTGGGTAATACTCATGTAATGGAGACCTGGCTTTGGCATGAACATTTCTCCATGGAGACTTGAAACCCACATTTTGGTTGGTCTTTGAGCCACGGAACCGCTAATGTGATTGTTTTGCTCTGGATAGAAAGTGTCACACGATCGAATTCTCCAGGCCTAGCCGCTGTCATCCCCACCTTGTGCTCAGTGAACACCAGTGTCGGGATATGGGCGGAGGCACTAAGTGGAAAATTGAGGCTTATCAGAGTCAGTGCTGAGGAACATCACAGGGAGGCGCGGTCTCTGCAGAGTGATTGTCGGGATGGCTGGTACCTACTGAGGCTGACAGCATCAGCTGTCTATGGATGCTGTTGCCGTGTGGAGACCGCTGGCCGGGGAGTCCGGGCCTGGGAGCCAGGCGGGGCCCTACCCCCGGCCACCCCTGGGACCCAGCACAAATCACCATTCTAGGTTTCTTTCTCCTTTCCTTTTATTAAAGATTTATTTACTTGTGCATAGAGAACTGGGGTACAGGCCAGAGGTGCAGGGGCAGTGAGAGGATTCACCAGAGACAGAGTGGGGAGCAAAACAGGCCGACTGACAAAGTACACTGCTGAGAGGAGCAGCGGGCGGGTCTGGAGAGGTCTGCCGCGCCATGTGGGTCACCTCCAGGGCAGGCGGGGATCAAACTTGCCCTGAAGCGGCTACAGCTAGCTTGCAGTGCTGCACCCTTACCCATTGTGCCACCAGGGTGATACAGATACAGAACTACAGCAAGATACATAATAAAATGGAGATCATCTTCCTGTCACAAAAATAAAAATACAACTCCCCAACTCCCCTCTCCAGAGGTGACTCTGCTTGCTTAAGTGTTACAGTAGCTCATGCTTTCGCATGCCTGAGTGTGGCAGGTCTGTGCACAGAGCCACTCACCACGTACGTCATTCTGACCAGGTGGTGGCTCTGTCATGCACAGCGAGCTGCCACCCTTTTATGGACCCCAGGCATTTCACTGCGGATGCACCATGGGATAAGGGGCATCGGGCGTCCCCCGGGCCTGGGACTCTGCACTTGTAGGACCTGTTGTTACTCATTTCTTTGATGCAGTGAGGTGAGACCAGTGCTAGTTCTTTTCCTTTGTATTTCCTGCTCAAGCCACTACCTGCTCTTTTTTCTTCTTTTTATTGTACCTATTTTCCAAAGAGAATGAATGCCCCAGGTGCTAGTCCATTCTTCAAGCCTGTGTACTTTTCTTTGGGGAGAGTGAGCTGAGCAACGTTTGTCATTTAGTCTGGGTGCCCAGCAACAAGCTGGAGATCATCTGCAGAGACAGGCTTGGTGGGCCTGGTTCCTCTCTCCCCAGCATGACGAGGTGGGGTCACGTCAAGTCCCCCAGCAGGCTGCTCATAATTAGACTTCGGGACTTAGTCAAGGGGACTGTCGTGCTCCCCAGAGACGGTGGAACAGGGCCGGGTTTTGCTGAGCAAACAGAAAGAACTTCAGCGGTGGGACAAGATCACCTTTGGGGTCACTAGTCTTTTAGACGTTGACCTGGGTTTTAAACTTCTCAACTCCAGAATTCACGGACCATGTGACCTCAGTGACAGTCCTATCTGTGTTCCTAAACCATATCTATATTCCTAAACTAACACTGCAAGTTTGATGTGAACTATTGAAGGAGTATACTAACGTTGCTGATGCATGATAAGTTTCCAGTAACTGACACCTTTTTGCTTCAGTGTCGTTATTATGATCACCATCGTTGCTCCCGTCATCACCATAAATCAAACGAATGACAGTGGGGGCATAGGCAGGGGAAACGCATTGATTCATAGGGCCCCAATATTTCACTGCATTTTGTCTCAGGGAGCCTGTTTCAAAGGATGCAATATGATCTGTAGTCCATCTGCACTTTGCAATAAAATCTTGTCTGTACCTGCATGGATTTCATGTGTTTTGTGCTTCTGTTCTCCCTTCCTTCCCACCCCACCCCCACCCATCCTTGTACTTTGGGGACATAATTCAATCCAGTTTTCTGGCCTTGGAAAGGGAGAGTGACTTGAAAGTTTTCTGCTTGAACTCTGACTAGATGGGAAGTGTCCTCCCATCTCCAGTCTCTCTCCCCTACAAGTCCAAGGGACAAAAAAATAGCTCTTTCTCCCTACATCCCTTAAACCTAACTTATGAAATTAACAAAGAAACATGGTGGACTGAAATAAGAGGGGAGCCTGGTGATTGATTCCTACAAAGCTGCTGTTTATTTACAACTAGGAAAATTGCCTGCTTGAACATAGCAATTCAGCTCTCTGGTTCCGCTGGCTTGGAAATATTCACTGTGCCTTACTAGGGGGAAAAGCTCTTAAAAAGAAGGAGAGCAGAGTGAATTATATCTGACTGCTTAACACCATCTCATTCACAAATTCCTGCCTTTCCCCCAGTTGATCATTTGCAGTCTCTTTTTTAGTATATAATTGTTCATTTTAAATGTTCATGTTTGCTAAGGCTGGGTGTATGTTAATTACCAGCAGTATGTAATTATGTTGTCTATTTGTCATTTCTGTGGCGGTTAAGAGTAGTAAGCTAGAATTCTCCCAATAGCAAGATTTTAATTTATAATCCCCCTAAAACCACTTAGAAATTGATACATTTCACTCACCCTCTCCGGGTAGTTGAGTAAATGACCCTTTACTGATTTTTACTGTGGTCTTATGCTTGGAAATTCTACCATGTTCTGACTTAAAGATCCCCAGTATTTTGGTTTATTTATCCAATCCAATTCTACTTACTGAACATCCACTATGCATTAGGTACTTAGGATATATCTTGGAATAAAACGTGCAAAAATAAAATTCTAGTAATTTTCTGACTACTAGCCCATTCCATTTGCTCTAATAACAAAGAATAGGGTAAGAAGTTAAAAGCCACTGGCAATTCAAGTTACTATTTCACGTTAAAGTCCCCCTATATAATATTGGCAGCTGAGACATACTTGGAAAACATCATAATTTAAAGATTATCAGATTAGTTCCAGACATCCCGGGATCTGTGTGCAAATTAAATTAGAGGTGCATCAAATTGATGCAGTCAGGACCCAGGGCTGGAACCAGGAAACACACTCTGACCATAGGGAAACAGGTAGCTTTTGCTACGTGTTGATACTGCTTGAAGCCACATTCCTCAAAGTGAGGGCCAAGCACCCTCGCTGGAAGGCATAGAGGGCGGGAGACCTAGAGGAGAAATGAAGACAAAGCTGGTGTCTGGGAAGGACCTGCTAGCGGAGAAGCCCAGAGAACTGCCTTCTTGGAGAGAAAGGCTTTGGGACCAGGGGGCCCTAGTGAGACAGTCAGAAATTCTCTATCTAAAAAGACAACTGGGGCTTCCCTGGCGGCCTAGGGGTTAACTTTCAGTGCTCTTGTCACTGCAGACTGACCCCCTGTCTCCCCGCTGCTCCCCTCAGCAGTGTATTTCAGTAAAATCCACCTGTTCTACTCCCCACTCATCTCAGGTGAATTTTCTCATCCGCCACACCAGTAGCCTACACCCCACTTCTGAGCTTACATAAATAACTAAATCTTTAAAATGGCACGGGATTGATTTCCCCATATTCATTTAGCAACTCTTTTTAGCATGTAGAATGTAAGCAAGACGGGCCCTGGGGAAGCAAAGCAGACAGAAAGCACAGATCGATGGACCGATAGCCAGATGTGACATGATGTCATGTCTTGTGGTTAGGAGTGTACAACGCATTACACAGCTGGGGGGACTAGAGGGGTAAAGGCACCGCTGCACCCCAACCCTTGTGTGTGCTTTGCTCGCTCTTTTCAAAATGACAAGACCCGAGGGGCCGAGTGGTCCCTTTGAGGGTTGGCTTCTTTTGTTTTCCTCACATCCATACAGGACTTTGTTGTATCTTTAAAATATGTCACAAACAGGCCTTAGGCATCATCGGCATCGTGGGCCTCTAGCTAGACAGCTTGGATATAACTCAGTAGCCTTGGGACAAAGTGTAGCCCCATCAGAGCCTTTCCTGATCTCCTTCCTTTTGACTGTCGTGGCTCATAGGCTCAAAGCAGCTGAATTTGGTGTTTCCTTCAAGAATTAATTCATCTTTCCAGCTTAGACATTGAGCAAGCAGTACCTGGCCTCATCCCAAATCTGTGGGTGTAGCTTTTGCCCTCCCCCTCAAATTTTAGATTTCAGTAAGAGACCCATTCTCCTGAACAAGAACACTGAGGGGGAATGAGTGTACAGAGACCTCTCTTGTACAGAAGCCCCAAGCACCTCATCCTGTCATGCTCCTCACGTGAAAAAAGTACTGCAAGCAGCAGCCACTGTCAACCCCAAGTTCCTTCTTTTTCCCCCAAGGACACCAAGCGCCACCTGGGTGGGTGGAGGTATCTCGGCAGGGCTCCTGGGACCCTTCTCACCCGACGGGGTGCCATCATCATTTTTTTTAAAGATTTATTTATTTATGCATATAAAACTGGGGTACAGGCCAGAGGTGCAGGGGTGGTGCAAGGATTCACCAGAGACAGAGTGGGGAGCAGAACAGGCCAATCGATGAAGTACACTGCTGAGGGGAGCAGCAGGGAGACAGGGGAGGTCTGCTGCACTGTGTGGGTCAGCTCCCTGGCCGGGGATCGAACTCATGCTTAAGTGGCTGTGGCTGGCTTCGTGGTGCTGCACTTTAACCCGTTGTGCCACAAAGGAGGACCCCTGTCAGCATTTTTCTGGAAGACGGGCAAGCTGATTCCTGCAAATGGGGTTCATGCTCACGGAGGTGCACAAAGATGATTGTTTGACTTCTGTCAACATTTTGTAGATTTACCTGCCACTCTGAGAAATAACACAGAGAGGTCCTGCTCTGCCCTTGATTTAGTTCCTTGCGGTGGTAACATCTGCAAAATTCTCATGCAGTTTATACAACTGCACCTACGTCTGTCCATACAGAAATACTTGCTGAGTTTCGACAGGAGCTGTCGTCCGCTTGTAATTGAACTTGGTGGCACGTGACATCTTCACTGTGTTGATTCTTCTACTCGTGGACCTGCTGTCCACTCATGAAGGGTTTCTTCGAATTCTTTCATTAGCATTTTGTATTATTTAGCATACAGGTCTTCCACATGTTCTGTTAGATTAGCAGGTATTTTACTTTTTCTCGAACCATTGTAAATGATGTGATTTTTAAACATTGGTGTTCACTCATTCACTGCTAGCACCTAGGGATGTAGCTGGATGTGCTTACTAGTCCAGGGAGTTTCTTATTTTTAGATTCCTTGGGGTTTTCTATAGAGGTAATTCGTATAAAAGGACAGTTTTACTTCTTCCTTATTGATCTATAGGCCTTTTATTTCATCTTCTTGCCTTATTACACTGGCTAGATCTTCCAGCACTATGTTAAATAAAAGGGGAGCACAGACATCCTTGGCTTTGCTTCTAACCATCTCTTCCCATTAAATTTAATGTTCACTGTAGGGGTCTCTGTACATGGTCTTTGACACGTTCTTAAGTTCCCATTTGTTCCTAGTTTGCCAAGCATCTATATTATTGTTAGATGTTGGATTTTTATGGTCTCTTTCTCCATCGGTTGGTAGTGATCAGGATTTTTCTTCTGAAGCCTATTGGTAAGGAGAATTGTATTGATTGGTTTTTAAAAATTGAACCAATCTTACATCCCTAAAATAAAGCTTAATGGGTCACAGTGTCTAATTATTTTATGTATTCCTGAATTGGATTGGCTGATAGTAAGGATGTTTATCTCTATATTCATAAAGAGGCAAGTGGTCTATAGTCGCTCTTTCTGTTCTGACCTAACCAGTCTTCTTTCCTCCACCTTTTGGAGTTCTCTTATTATTGCTTTACATTCAAGGTCCAGCATTTTTAGTTGTTAGTAGGAAGAGAAGGGAAAAGTACGCTTCTCTGCTTGCTGGACACAGAATTCCCCTCACATGGGAACACTCCTGTCCTTTGAATGATTAACTTATCTTCTAGTCTCATGATTTCCACAAAATATAGCATGGGGTAGAGGTCACAGAGATTCCGTGCAGGAATCGATAGGCCATGAGCTCCTAACAGCCTCTAGTTTCAAAGGTCCTTCTCCATGGTGAAGTTTTCAAAATAGATGATATTTCTCTTCTAGATAAGGCTTTCTCTTATCTTCAGCTGATTTACCTTAGCAAATATTTGCAAGCACCTATGTGGGTTGCAGTGATTGAGTAAGAAATAAGGAGTGAAAGGCAAGAGGGTACAAATGTCACCAAGAATGGGACAGAATGCCTTCAAAGGTCACCTGCAGACAGCTTGGCTTCTCACTGGTGCAATTTGAGCTGGAGCTTGTGGGTCCAGGGCTGGCTGTCGGCACCTGGGGTTGGCTGGCGCTGTTGGCAACAGCACCGGGTAGGCTTGCAGGGCACCGCAGGCTGTTGGGGGAGCAGCACACAGGGCGAGAACCCTGCGTTCCTCACCAGCAAATGTCTTCTCCACACATGGCCATACATGTACTCCAGGGGTTCCAGGCACAGTGACGTAACCTGACCTTGCTTCAGTAAGTGTAATTTGGAAAATAAAATAAAATTATAATCTATAATTACAATCTCATGTAACTTTCAAGTGAGAAGGCAGTTATTT
Organism: Condylura cristata; assembly: GCF_000260355.1. Taxonomy (NCBI): domain Eukaryota; kingdom Metazoa; phylum Chordata; class Mammalia; order Eulipotyphla; family Talpidae; genus Condylura; species Condylura cristata. Next base: position 10,013,987 of record NW_004567114.1, read on the forward strand.
TTCCCAAGCTGTATACTGAAATATCTTTAAAAAGTAATGACCAAAAAAAAAACCCCATCATGAAGAAAACATCAAATGTCTGAGTGAAGATAAGGGAGAAAACAGCACCCCAAGCCATGTGACACTCTTCCAGGAAGGTTTCTCTTTCCCCTGTACCCAGGGCAGACTCAGGTCGTTCTCTCCAGCAATTGCCTTCGAGCTTAGCCTTCAGAATGGGATCCTGGGGTTAGGTGTTTTGGCCCCCAAAATGTGTTGAAGTCTCAGCCTCGCTCGCCAGTACCTGTGAATGTGACCTCGTTGGGGAAGGGTCATCCCCCAAGGGAAGGTGGGCCCTGAACCCGTGGGCTGGTTTCCTGCTATGAAGACGGAAGGTGGGACACAAACAGACCGAAGTGCACGGTGAGGTGAGGATGCAGCTGCCGGGCTCTTTCCCATTGTCCTCTGCGGCCTCCAGGTGGCGAATAGGTGGCCTTGTGGTGCTCTTCACGCAGTTTTGGGGCACCTCGGTTTTCTGGCGTCTCTGGGCTCTTTGTGAAGGCTGGAGATGAGGGAGGGAGGCCAGCAGGAGCAGACCAGCCTCTGTGTGAGGCAGAGACACCCTCGCGGCCTGCCCATGGCACTGCGGCTGTGAGTGCAGAATTCCCCTCACATGGGAACACTCCTGTCCTTTGAGACTGGAGCGAGACTGGAGCCCAGGGTTGGAGGGCAAGGGGCTGCAGGTTTGGGCCTTCCGACCCCTCTCGGTGGATGTCAAGTTCCCTGGGAGTCAAGGTCAAGACAACAAGGTCACTGCTAATGGCTGAGTCAGGACATGGGTGCAGCTGAGGCCTCAGTCACGTCCAGTTCTCGCTGAAAGTTTTCTTTGAGGCACAGAATCTTCGCTTGTGCGTATTGTGTACTTACCAGAGAGGAGAGGGAAGCAGGAGGATTTGAAAGGACAAAACACAAAACCAGGAACACGCACACACGCAGGAAAGGAACTTGAAAGACGAACATGTATGTGTCTTTAACACAACAAAGACCCGGGGTGTTCAGTTTTACTCCTGCATCACGGAGACTCCTCCCCCTCACAGGGACTAGACGTTTCCACTCACCGCTTTCCACTGGTCCCATCCACCCAGACGACATGGTAGTTTGGTAACTCAGCGGCTGTGCTACCACCAGGTAGCACTTTTAGTTGCTTCCGAGTCTCCGTCCTTCTATGGGGTGAAGCAGAGCAACTAATGCTGTATCAGTAGATTTCAGTTTTCCACGCTCGCTAAATCGCCCGTGAGGAATGCCGGGCAGATTGGCTCTGGCAGCAGCAGGGCTCACACGGCATCTGGGCAGTCTCTCCCACAGCTTCTGAGGAGTGCAGTGCACAAGGCACACAGCTCGTGGGAGGGTTCTGTGTTGGGTGCCCTCGAAGGTAATTTCTGTCCACAAGACATACAGGACATGTGAATGGGGAGCATTTCGCTTGGAAGCACACAATGAAAAGAAGGAGGTGCTCCCCATGTTTATTGCTGCTTTATTTACAATTGGAAAAACATGGAAGCAGCCCAAATGCCCAGAAGTAGATGACTGGATTAAAAAGATGTGGTACATATATACAATGGAATATTACTCAGCAATCAAAAAAGAGAAACACATGTCTTTTGCAGCAACTTGGATGGAACTAAAAAGATCATGCTTAGTGAGATAAGCCAGAAAGAGAAAGAAAAATACCGATGGTTTTGCTCATAGCAGGAGTATAATGGACTAGGCAAGAAAATAATAAGAATAATGAACAGCCATATACCAGAGACATTTTGTAGGGGTGGAGTGGGGAATGGGATCAAAAATGGGGGAGTGGGGAGGGAAGTGCACGGGACTATGATGATGGCACATGGGTGACTTGGTGATGGGAAACCCGCGGGGATTACAATTGAGATGAAAAAAATGTACAAAATGATGTAAAAATAAACTTATATTATTTTTTAAAAAAAAGAAAAGAAGGGGGTGCTACTTTTTGTTGTTACTATTACAGCTTCCTGGACTCCTCCAACGCACAATGCTGCGTGGCTTTCAGAAGCCCCAGTGTGCGGGCTTCCTCTCTGGCATGATCTGACAGAAGTGCTCTGTAGCCCCGAGGATGTGGTCACTGCTGTGCCAGATGCAGGAGACCCACTCTCAGAGGCCCTTCCCTCCCCTCACGTCTGTCTCATAGGGACGGGTGTGCTGTCACTTTAACAAGCGATCACCCCCAAATGGGGTTGCTTCATCCACTGCTGTGAAAAACAAGGTTTAAAGAGCAGAGACTTTTGTGGATGGTGAGCAAGTGGGATTAGTTAAACCAATATTGAAAAAAGGTTTGCACAACCCCAGCGGCTCATGTTGCTTCTGAGAAGCAGGGCTCCTTCACCCCTGTTGGCAAAGACACAGTTAAAGTTGCATCAGGACCTTTGAGATAATCCTTCCCGCTTACATAATTGAGGGTCCTCTTTTTCTTGCCTTGGCTTACATTGATTGAAACAGGGATAGGAGATAACAGCTCACCGGCTCCCAGAACAGCCGAGGCGGGGTCTGTATTGATTCAAGCACGTGGGCCCCGGGTGACCAGTCCTAGCTCCCACGTGTGGGCAGCGTGTTTGCAGAGACAGCCTCAGACACATGGATGGTGTCACCTGCAGACGGGCACTTCGAAAGAACTGACCTTTGGGTTCTGACTGCAGAAACTTTTCTCTCCGGCCAGATAGCTGAAGCTGAGCTAGGTGAGCAAAAGCACAGTGCCTTCTGGCTGCCATGATGTGGCTCACCTTTTTTCAGATCTGACCCAGATACAGGTTGGAAACATTACAACCAGAGGGCAGGTAGGATTCCTGAGACTGGGCCCGCTCTCCCGAAGCACAGAGATGGCGGCTGCTTCCCTGGGCCCTCGCAGTTCTTCCAGTGGCCCGCTGCCCCTCTGTTTCTGAGCTCCAGCCTCCCAGTCCGGAATAGCACTCTGGACTGCAGGCACCCCCGTTTGGAGGCACCACTGTGTGAGTAAGAAAGATCTAGACAACTGCACGGGTGGGGCTGTCTCCAGGTCTGGCTGGGGCCTTCTGAGTAGCCACTGCCCTCACGGACGAGGGCAGCACTGTCCTAATGCCACAGATGTGAGGCAGGTCAGACCCTTCCTGGCGAGCCCAGCTCGCTGCGTCTTCTTCGCCTCCAGGGGCCCTCGCTCCTGATGCTGACCACCCCCTCCACTGCCCCCGCCCACAGGCCTCACTGCTCTACTGTCCCAGAATTCCGTGTGAACAGCACAGCCAAGAGGCCATCCTTACTTCTCTTTCCATAAAACAGTCATATTCTGTTGCAAAAGTTTCTTTCAGAAGCAAGCACTCAAATGGTATTGTGGGTAATTTCAGTTTTCTTCTTTATGCTCAAATTTTCTAAAACGAGCACGTACTATTTCTTTAATTGGAAAGAAAAAGTTATTTTAAAAGAGAAGTTTGGAAAACAGAAAATAAAAACAAAGACTCTTTTGTTCTGTGGAATAGCAACAAAACCACCCGAGGTAAATCAATGCAAAAATATTAGGCTGGCTTGCTCCTCCTCATCAAGTAGTAAATGGCCTTTCGCAGGTGAGATGGTGTGGGACATTAGCCTCATTATCATCAGCCTCAAGTCCTGATGTTTCGGCAGGGCTGCTGGGTACGTGATACTCCACTGGGCCCCATGGGGATTTATTACAGGGTTGTTCTGAGGTTCGAATGAGAAAATAGATGTGAAAGTACTTTATAAATGGAAGCTATTATTTTCAACAAAAAGTAGAGAACTTTCATCTACACTAGGAGACAAGGCAGAACATTGTACGGCTGTTTATTCAATTTAACACAGAGGAAGGCACAGCCTCTGCGAGCTAAGACATTCATGTGTTCACTTAATAAATATTTATTGGGCCCGACCATGGGCCTGGCACAGTTCTGGGTGTTTGGGCTTCATCAGAAAACAGGGATCCTGCCCTAGTCGATCCTGTGGGTGAAATAGATGAAAATTAATAAATGTAGTAATTCTTTTTTACAGAAGTACAGTTGACCCTTGAACTATGTGGGGGGTTAGAGGTTGTGGACCGTCCCCCCCCCCCCACACACACACACACAGTAGAAAATTCACATACAACATTTTGTAATCAAAGTTTATTGATTTGCCATTTCCTTACGAAGTTGTAAATGTTGGGAGTATGATTTCACACCCAGACATGTATACCTGCTTTACTCTCCCTCCACCAACAGTCAGGGTCCTCCCCCAAACCCCCGTTACTGTGGATGCGTGGGAATGCTCACTGATGACAGTCAGTTTGTTACTTACTTTCTGTGTTATATGTTCTATCTACCATATATTTACAGTGCAGGTTAGAGAAATGAGCGTGTTAAGAATATCACAAGGGAAACGACTAAAGGTAAAACATAACAAGAAATGTCAACCAACCACCAACAGATCATGTTTTATTGAAAAAAATCTGTGTATAAGTGGGTATCTGTAGTTCACACCTGTGTTGTTCTAAGGCCCAATGTAGTCATCAACACAATAGCAGTGCTTAACTTGTGCTTACTTTGTGACAGTAGGGGTCTGTCATAGACCTTTAACCTGTATTTAATCCCAGATGCCCTATAAGGGAGATACTATTATCTACTGATGGGGAAAATGGCCATGTGGAAGTGAAGTGACTTGCCCAGAGTCACACAGTTATACTGCCAGAGCTAAAAGTCCGTCTCAGGCAGCCTGGCCTTCATGATCAAAGAGTTGGCAGGTGGGGAGACAATGGAAAAGGAGGCAGAGCAGGTTAAGGATCCTCCATGCAGGAAATGCTGAGTGCCCTGCACCTGGCATCACTCAAGATGCCACAGAAATGCCAGCCCCGGTATCCCTGCTGCGAAGGCTTCACAGCCACCAGCAAAACAGGTGATGGGAACAGGGTAAGATGTGCCTTCCTCCTCCCGTTTCCTAGATGCCATCTTGGAAAAGCAGCAGGACACATTGTTCGAAAAGTGAATGCCTGGCCTCAGCTGCCCTGGGCCACACGCTCATTCTCACCACAGAGTGCCTGTACTTGAGGGGCTGCTTGGTGGACCAGTAGCAACTCAGAGAAATAAAGTCACTTTCTCCTGGGCACACAGCTAGCAAGTAGTAGCACAGGGGCTTAAACTCAGATTTTTAAATTTCCACTCGTTTTCTTTCCAGTCGGTCACCCCAAAAGATGTTCACTTTAGGAAATAAATGTCCTTCAAGTGTATCATCTTAGTTCTGAACACATTCTTCTTTGTCACCAAGCCAGTCCTGTTCTCCGAATGTGTCCTTATAAAACACTTCCAGGTCCCTACAGTCCATGCGCTTTTGGTCACTGCTGCTCTTATAATTAAGCCAGAAGAGGAGGGAATGAAGATTTTCTTCTAATAAAATAAGATACTGCCATCACTTTAAATCTGTGCTTTTCAGTCTCTCTGAGCAAGTTGAAGATGATAGACTATTAAAATAGCAGCTCTCTTACAGATTAAGAATGAAACAGAAATCATTTACATTTTAAAACTGTTAAGAAGACCAGCATGGGGCCCTTATGTACTGTAGTTTCCCACACATTACCGAGTTTTGCAGCAGATTTTAGTGACCAGACAAAGTGAAAGGTTCACAACCTGGTGAATACATTTGGGGCCTCATTTGGTGAGTTTTAAGGAACGAGATCGTCCCTGGAATTATTTATGCCAGTGTACAGCCATATTTGCTTTGGGTTTGCTTTCTGTTTGTTTTTGTTTGATGACAGAAATCATGGTTTGGACAAATGGGAGGCGACCAAACCCCAAACAGCTTAAAACTAATTCTCGGTGTCAAGGATATAACAGCCTGTTGATAGAGATTATTCTTGTTTCGCTTGGAGTCCAATACAAGTTTAATGAAAAAAGTTTGGAATTGAATGTGAGTTGGTCTGCAGTAGAATTTAGTGGAATAGTATACCAGCGTTACTTTTCCCTTTGGTTCTGTTTACTTAGTTATTGGTTTCTTAGGGCAATTGTTACAAAGCATCCAGAGTGGCTTACCCAGCAGAAATGTACTCACCACAATTGTGGATTTGGAGAGCAGCATCAGCAAGGCCCATGCTCTGTCCAGAGAGCTGTTCCTGACTTTCCTTCTTTCGCTCAGGGCTGCTTCTCCCCCATCTTCACCTGCCATTGTCTCTGTGCTTGGGTCTTTGTGTACAAATTCCCTTTTCTTGAATAAGGACACCAGTCACATTGGATTAAAGGCCTCCCCTACTGTCACGGGACCCCATCTTTTTTTTTTTTCCAAAGATTTATTTATACAGAACTGGGGTACAGGCCAGAGATACGGAGAGTGAGAGGACCCACCAGAGACAGAGTGGGGAGAGAACAGGCAAATCGATGAAGGACACTGCTGAGGGGAGCAGCGGGTGGGTCAGGAAAGCTCTGTCAAGCCATGTGGGTCACCTCCGGGGTGGGGATCGAACTCATGCGGAAGTGGCTTAAGCTTTTAGTGCTGTGCTTTAACCTGCTGCGCCACCAGGGAGGGCCCATGGGACCTCATCTTAACTAATTCTATCTATAGTTACCCTATTTACAAGTAAGGTCACATTCTGAGTTAGTGGGTGGGACTTTAACTTGTGGATTTAGTGGGGGGACAGGAGATACAATTCAATCCACAGCAGTCAATGAAGAATAAAGTATTCCTAGTAGTTGGCACTTCAAGCAATAAGTCTCTTCGGCAGATTCTGGTCAGACACAACTATGTTTTCCTCCCCATCCTTTTTTGAGAATTAATATTTTATTTTATCACTAGAATGGGATCTTTGGGACTCTCGGGTGGGGAATGGAGAATATATGCCACAACATTCATGGAAGAAACCCTCTTCGGTGAGCCCTCTGAACTTGTTCTCACATCACCTCATGTCATTACTTGACATAAAATCTTCATGGACTTTTAAGTCGGAGTTTACAGTCCACAGGCTATTAGAAGCATGAAGAGGTGATAAGGCAAACTCAGGGCAACAGGTAGGTGAGAATCAGACAGATCTTTGTATCTTTTTTTACCAGAAGGTCTTCAGATCTTCTAGAAGCTTTTCTGCTTCTCTAACTCTAGAGTACATTGTGTAGCTTGCATGCTGGTTCTCTTGTTATTGGAATTGGACCTCTTACCCACCAGAAGATAGCTGTTTAGCTTGGCCAGTTCTTAGTTATCTCAGAAAATGCTTTGCATAGAGAAGTCTTCAGAGAACGGAGCGAAAATAGGTGATGCAGGCTCCTTCTTGCACTAATAGGCCGTAGATAAATAACAAGCAGGCCATAGATAATTTATCACTGATGGGTAGTTCAAACGATGCTATTTTCTTAAAAGCGACCCCAAAGGGCCTCCTTGGTGGCCTGGGGGTTAGATCTCAGTACTAGCACCCCTGTGGTGCAGGAGACCTCTGCACATTGGCAGTGCATTGCAGTAAATCTGCCGGCTCTGTTCCTCAGATTTTCTCTAGAGAATCTTCTTACTCCTGCACCTCTGACCTACAGCCCAATTCTTTTACAAACACACACTCCAAAACAACTTCACAGTCTTTGTTTTTTTAGATTATTTATACATATAAGGAGGCTCTGGGATGCCACCTCAAATTCAAACAAAACCAGGCAGAGAGAGTGTCACCTGCTTCCTGTTTCCTAACATAGTATTTACTTGCGAACATAGTTCAGTCTGCCCTACCAGGGAAGTGTAAGGCATATTGCCTGACTCAGAGTAGGCACATTTGGAAATTCTTCTAAAAGACTGAATTACTGAAAAAGGTAATGTCACTGAGACTGGGTGGGGTTTCAGAGCATTTGAGCAGAAAAGATTATTCTGATATTTAGTTTGTAAAATTAATTTTCATTAAAGTTACATAATCTAAAGTCTTACCTTTAGTTTTGAAGAGCTGTTCAGAGATCTCATTATTTTATTTATAAGCCTGGTAATTTTTAGCAATCACTTTTAAGGGGGCCTTTATTAATGTTTGGTCTGATTGCAAACTTAGTTAATTAAACTCTTTAAACATTTTCAACTGCATTTGTAAAGGAAATCGAACATATTAAATTTATAAGTACTCAATGGCCTGACTCAACAAACAAGCTTCCCCAAGCACTTAAGCAATTCTTATAAATCTAATTAAGCTTATAAGTATGTTACACCTCACAGTGTTTTCCATTTTCTCCTACTGTATGTGACCTTAGTGAGATTTCGACTTCAAATCAAAATCTACATTGGTTATTTAACGCCCCATGTTACTCTTATCGGCTGGCTCTTAATTGTACCAGTTATATGAAATGTTGAACCTTCATTGGCTTCTTATTTAAAAGTTAATCCTACAGATCTGATTTTCTTAAACCAATCTTCCTGGGGTTAAAAGATGCTCATTTAAATCATCCACAAAGAGAAAGAAGGACTTCCGTTCCTTCTTTCTGCCTTCCAGAACCTTTTGCATTTGAGGGAATCTTCAGACACTTGCCTTCACCAACATGTAGCCATGCCCCAGACCCACCCTGGACTACTGCATAGGAGAACTGCCACGAATCTTCAGGGCTCCTTGAAGGGGTCCCCTGGGGTCTCCAGCAGTTTTCAGAAAGTTGGTGATTTGGAGCTTGGAACTGCCCAGGATCACAATTCAATCCTCGTGATTTCTAAATTTTCTTTATTCAGTAGAACTTCACAAAGGTGGACCCAAAAACTCCACCCGAGTAATCGGGGTTGGGGGGGTGGAGGAGGAGGGCCTGTCATCAGCTACTCCTGCCTGGAACCCTCCAGAAAGATCCACCCAGCACCTACCCACTGCATATGCAGGGACAGAGGCTGTGGGGTCTGGCACGGCGCCGAAGCCGTGGGCTAAACCCAGCATGCCCTCCCTGACTGGCAGACAGGGCCACACACCTCAGCTACGTCAGGCCCTTGTCCCCCTGCCGCCCCAGGTCAGTGGTTGACCGAGTGAGGACCTAGGTCAGAACCATTCCCATCTCCCAAGTTACTGACAGTAACAGACAATTCTGATTCTGGTTCATACGTGTTAAACAGTTGAGCACAGTGGTTTCTTGTCCTAGAGAAACACTGACGATCCATTCCATCATCCAGATGTTCTCCCCAGATAACAAGTGAAAAAAAATCAGATGCCCATAACTTCTTTAAAAAAAAAAAAGATTCCGTAAAAGTTGGATACTTTTTGGCAATCTAATATTAAATATAGTAAATCTCAAATGATTACATGTAAAGTGATATCCTTTTTCTCAAATTAAAATCAAAATAAAAAGACATTTTCTAAGAAAGGAGGAAGGAAACAATGCTTACTGTACTAAGGGCCAATTAATTGTTTCTGAGGTCATCTCTAGTCATTTTGGATAGTGACTTCCTAAGTGATTTTGGGGAGGCATCTACTTTTTCAGCTTGCTGAGATTTCTTTTTTTTTTTTTTTTTTAAGATTTATTTACGCATACAAGAACTGGGGTACAGGCCAGAGGTGCAGAGGGTGAGAGGATTCACCAGAGACAGAATGAGCAGCAGAACAGGCCGAATACACTGACTGAAATACACTGCTGAGGGAGCAGCGGGCAGGACAGGTCAGGAGAGGTCTGCGGCGCCATGTGGGTCACCTCCGGGCTGGGAACAGAACCCATGCTGCAGTGGCTTCATACTCCTGCGCTTTAACTGTTGGGCCACCGAGGAGGGCCCGCTGGTATTTCTTAATGGCCAGTGGTGTCAGCTGCCTTGGGTGAATATCTGTGCCCTTTAATAGTCACTGTGAACAAGGCACAACATTGTTTGCACACTTAGAATGAAGTAATCATGGTGAACACTATTATTGTCAAATAGTAAAGTTTCAAAAGGTCAGCCCACCAAAAGGCAGGTTTCAGATTCCTGTATCTTAGAGTCAAGGCAGACATGACCAGATTCTTCTGTCAGCAACAGGTGTCCTACAGCTGGAGTAGATTTTACGTTTTCTAGACCTTACTGTATGTGGCTGTCTTTCCATGAGAGTGCAGAGTCTGGAAGCTGTGGAGTTGTTCATGCTCTTCGTATAATGTTAAACACAAGCCCATGGATGTTCATTTTTGACTGGCCCGAGCTCCCAGCAACCCCCACTCACCCCCTCTCCAGCAGGCCATTGCACAAGTGACACACAGCGTCCCTTGGAGAGTCTCATGCACAAACACAATGTCCAGTGATGAGTTTCCACGGTGGCCATGAAGCAACCCAGGAAAGATTGCGTAGAAGGGAAAGTATAGAATGCAAGATTTTTATTTCATGAAAATATTTTAAATGAAAAAAAAAAAAAAAGTCAAGAGCCAGTGCTTCATGACTGGAAAAATTCTCTAAAAAGAAATGTGTTATTTCCTACCCACGTGGCTGGCTATGTGGGCTCTTTCTGAGTGCAACAAATATTTGTAAAAGTCTGCTGAAGGCTTTTGATCCAGTGAGGAAGTTGGTAAAAGCAAGTTCTGTCTGTGTTGAAGAAAAACTAGAATCATAGGGCTTGGTTATCATTTACTTGTTCTAAACTGTTGAGGGATTTGTAAGGCTTTTGCTACCTGTATCATGAATCCCGATCGGACTGTAACCAAAGGTTATATACACTAGGGCGTGGTGAATAATGCATGGAGCGTGATAACAGACTTGAGGAGAGAGAGAAAGAAAAGAAGATAGCTTTTAAGTACAGTAGGGCATTTCCTTTTCTGCCCTGGTGGTTCCTGATAGAGTGCTCTGTGGTGTGCAAACGTTACTGTTGCCATGGCGATGAACACCATCCCTGAGAAAGGGAAACGCTGGCCTGAGCCCCTTGGCTCCAAGAGAACCACACGTAGAATGAGGGAGCCGTGGTGAGCTCAGTATTCATTGTTGTATAGTAAGCCCCCTCTGCGCTGCTTCTTGGGGTTCCCTGAAGGGGCTCTGACCACTACCCTGTGCCCTACAGGATGGACACCCACGGCTCTGCCTTCCCCAGACAGTGGGTGCCCAGTGCTTTGGCTGCTCGTTGTATCAAAATAGGTCATGTTTTTAATTGCTCCCTGAACTCTCTTTCGGCCACTGGCCCAACTCCATCAGCTTCAGGGTGTGAACACCATCAAGCCCCGTAATTAATTTCCTTGTTTCTCCTTGCTGTCAAGGTCACCCCCCTTGGTCATTCTCAGCCATTGTTCTGTCAGCTTAGACCTTGCTGAGCGACCCCTCCAGTAAACTTTCTAAGCTGAAGGTGGTCTTTGCTTTCTGAGGGTTCTGGGAACATCTTCTTCTGGCAGAGCTTCCTATGCCTCTGTCCTAGTTTTCAAAGCGTGTCCTTGGATACAGTAGATGGAAATTCCTCTCTTAACGACCGGACGATAGTTGCTTGGGTGGTTCAGCTCCAGAGAACTCGTAGGGGTTCAAGGCCAAGATCCCGGCCTGCGTCCTCCTTCCACCTCACCCAGCCCATGAAGTGACACTTTGGACCAGCAGGTGAGGGGGAGGTAGTGTGGGAAGGGTCAGGTGTGAGTGTCCAGAGCACCCCCCACTCTCCTGAAAACACAGCTATGCCTCAAGGTGTGGCCACTTTGGGGCATCACTTTGGTCTGCCCGTAAGGGTGCAGCACTTTCTGGCTGCCAGGTACTCACCTACACGCACACACGTCCTGGCAGCCTCCTGCAGCCTATTTCACAGATCAAGAAACAGATGCACAGTGAGTTCAAACATCTTAGCTATTCTGAAGTGCTGGAGCTGACATGGAGCCTCCATTTCCAGGTGCTCCACCTCTTCCCTGTGACCTGAATTGGAACCAGGGGAGGCTTTAGATGCATCTATAGAATCTGGCTACTCCTGGAAGAATTGCCTGAATCAGTGGCAGGAAAGGAAGAAAAAAAAAAAGCTGGTGATAAGTAAGAAGAAACTCTGAAATTCAGTGAGAAAGCATTACTTGCAAAACACAGAATAAAGCAGACTAAAACAAAAAGTTTGCTCATAAGCTGTTATCAGAATAGAATGGTACAACATCATCATACCCAGGATGATAGACTGCAAGCAGGGCCCTGCCCCTACTTCCTACTCAGCACTCCTGACATTGTAGTATAGTGACAGCTCAGCACTGCACCCCCGAAATCTCAGGAGTATCCCTGAAGACAATACCCCATTATGAAATGGAATGCAAATGCACACAAGTTACACCAACTGGTAACAGCCTCCCATTGTTGGGTGTGCCCCCCTGCCAGCTGTTGTAAGGTCTTTGCACCGAACAGCTTATTCAAGCCTCACAAACACATTGTAAGGGGGATGGTTAAGGCTTATTCCAGCTGAGGAGACAGAGGCACAGAGAAGTCAAGTCAGCTTAACCCAGGCTCCACTCCCAGTTAGGATAGCAATGGATGTTTGAGGAGCCCACAGGGATGAACACAGATCCCGGCTTTGAGGAGATGAGCAGGCAGACAGGACCTTTCTCTGTGGGGCCAAGGCTCAGGTCATAAACTCTGTGATGCCTGTCAAGTATTAAAAAGGGGTAGGGGGCCCTCCCTGATGGCGCAGCTGGTTAAAGCGCAGCACTGACAAGCTAAACCACTTCTGCATGAGTTCGATTCCCGCCTGCCCTGGAGGTGACCACATGGCGCAGCAGACATCTCCTGACCTGCTGCTCCCCTCAGCAGTGTGCTTTGTCGATCTGCCTGTTCTGCTCCCCACTCTGTCTCTGGTGAAGCCTCGCCACCCCTGATCCTCTGGCCTTTACCTCAGTTCTGTACGCACAAATAAATAAAACTTAAAAAAAAGGGGGGGGCGGGGGTAGGGATTCCAGGAGAAGGGAGTTTACTAAGGTCTAGGATCAGGAGTTACTGGATGTAAAAAACTCAGAAGTAAGAAGAAATTATTTTGGATTAGGGAAGACTTTGAAGGCCCGAGGGTCTCCATTAGGGATAGAGTTGGGAAAAGAGTACACTTAGAAGCAAAGCCTTCTTCAGAGCTGCGGACGGTTGCAGGAAAGTACGATCACAATGGACCCTTGCTTCAGCCCTCTAGTTTTGCAGGTAAGCAAAGTGGAGCCAGAAAATGTCACAGAGATGCATCTTCTGCACAGGGAAGGAATGGAGAAACAGCCCCAATTTGGACTGGCAGCCACTTTCATTTTGAAGTCCAAACCAGAGGCTATCAAAATAATTCATAAATGTCTGTGGCCAGAGAAATGTTGCAGATAAACTCTATAGCAAGGCAAGGTCTTGAACTGCATCTGTGTACCCCAGATGAATGGAGAGGCCAAGACACGTACTGTTGAGTGAAAAGAAATGAAAAGAAAAAGTTGCAAAGTACTCTATAAGTCAGACTCTGTTTATGTAAGTAAGCTACACTGCATACATAGTTTTAAAAGCTATAGATTCTTTCCTGCAGAGGAAAAGACTCTGGACAGTCACACACCCAGCTTGCAGAAAAGGTTGCCTTCCGAGAAGGGGCAGGCTGCTAAGGTTGGGTTGCCTTTTCCTGTAATGGTCTGACTTTCAAAATACGGGACTGTAGTCTTAAGCTAGTCACGTGATTAGAAATTAAGTTGAAAAGGAAAGCCATTGGCTTGCTGACAAACTCTGAGTTAGTGAGCAAGGCAAGGCTAGGTCCAGCGAGTGTCCTGCATCCTGCTCCACACACCCAAATATTCAGGCACCTTGCTGGGGAGGCGGTAGGGGCAAGGGAGGTTGGCGTTGGAGGGGCCTGGAGAGCTTCGTAACCAGCCACGTATTGCTAAGGAATTCCAGGAAACATCCAAATGTCAATGAGTTAAACAGGGTTTTGCTAAATGAGTGTGTGTTTTTCAAAGACTCCAGTTTCTAATGGCATTAGTATTCCAAGCAGCTGAATCCCAGGCTGGAGAAAGGTACAAATGATGATTGCTCATTAGCAAATAGAATACAGATGTTATGTTCATTTTGCCCGAGTGCATCAGCACCTCGGGGAGCCACCGGGAGCCACCAGCATCGTGAGCCAGGCTGCCGGGTGCCTCAGGCTCAGCACAGGGAGAGGTTTGCCAAGGAGAAGAGGGAAGGGGCCTAGTGAAAGTGGCGTTGTCCATTGTCCATTCTCTTTGGTAGTTTGTTGGGACTCATTGGTGGATCAGCAGACCAAAAAATTTTACGATATTTTTTTTGCTTTTTTTCTCTTTAATTCTTCACCACCACCCTATGAATTAGGATGCATGGTTCGCTTTGAAAAGGAGACTAAGGCTCAGAGAGGTAAAGTGAGCTGCCCAGAGTCACACAGCAACCAGACAGCGAGTTAGAAGCCACCATGTTTACTCCAGAATGCTGGTTGTAGGGTCCTTGTCTCTAGCAGTGAGGCAAGGGAAAAAGACAGGCACCTTTGCACTCTCACACATTGGTGCTTTCCCTAAAACTCCTGTTCTCTGTGAGCAGTGTCCAGAACTTATGCATCCCACTTGCTCAGGAGTCTCACGCAAGGTGAACAAAGTGTCACTGAGTTCAGCACAGCAAGGCCCAGGTGGGGGGGGGGGCACGCGAAGGGGAGCACAGCAGCTGGATACTTGCTCAGCACCCCTTGCCTTCCCAAGGCCTGGCCTGGTGGACCTTCAGGAAGGTGGACAGGTCATCTGTCCTGAAGCTTTGGATGACAGTTCCACGGGACAGTTGGGTCTTCATGACAGAACACGTGCTGGTTCCTTAGGAAGAAAGGATGGGGTGGGATTCCAGCCAGGGCTGGCTAGAGGGCCAGGCAGCTCCAGGGACAGGCAAGCGGGCCATGCGGCGTGGGAGGGCTGACCACGTGTTGCAGGATGGAGAAAAGCTGACTGAGCAGCCTTACAATCTAGAGAGTTTCCTGGGCCAGGCCCCTGTGGAGTTCTTGAAGGTGGTTCCCCAGGGTCTTGCAGTGGATGAACTCCGGGGTGAGGGATGGTGCTGGCTGCATCTTCATGCTTTTGCAGTGTGCCAAGCCATCCCTCCCGCCCCCCACCAATCTATCATAGCTTGTTTTGCCTTGAACAAAACTAGAAAGGGTTAAAGATTTTCTGTGTTTTTATCCAACAGACATGATGGGAAGTTTATTCCCATCAAGGCATGTGTCTTGTATTACCCTACTCTGCCACGCCCACCTCCTTCACTTACAAACTGTGCGTATCAGTCCGCACTAAATCCTCTGTACACACTTACTAACCAACCCTCCATCTGCAGCCGTTGATTAGCGATTTGGCCAGTCTGCTGCCTGTGTCCTGACCCCTTCAGGTTCTTGGGCCACTCCCCTCACCTCTTCGCTCATTGGCAGAAATGTCCACTCGTGTGCACTTCTGACTTGACCGGAAGAGATAGATACACGTCTAGAGGGCTCAGCAAGTTTCCCCGGAGTGGTGACTGAGGTTACCTATTATTTTAGGAGGATACTAGTATATCTTCAAGGTGAAATGAAAAGTTTTAGACACAAAGGGCCATTTTCTTTATTGTGCCAGCAGCTGCCCAGCAGTCAAAACCTGAAGACAGCAAGTCATCACATTCTTCAGCTGTCTCGACGCCACCGCCAGACACACATATCAAATGTCACTATAGGTCTGTTGGCCCGTCATATTCTGTTGACTGCAATACAACAGAAACTGCCCAGGGAAGCTACTTTTTCTGCACTGTGTAGACAGGGATAAACAACAAGGGGCATGCCCTATGGGAGAGGACATAGAAGCATCCAGAAACAGCAGACTTGCTCTGCTTGTTCTAACCTAAAAGTTTTTTACTGTCACTTTCACTAAGTTCTCCTTCAAGAACTTTTCTCACCTTATTAAATGGATAGAATTCAATGTGGTCAGATGCAGCCTGCCTCCAAGGCATAAAATTAATTTAGAAACGACATTTTAAATAGTAGAAGCCTTTTATATAATGATGTGAAAATTGTTCTGCTTTTGAAAATCAAAATCAAACATGAAACAGTATGTGTCTCTGTAAAGAAGTCAGATATCTTGCTGGGATATTACTTTGGCTTTCTGCCAAAAAAAAAATCTCTATTTATGCTCGTAACTCAGAAGAAATGAAGCAAAAAGGTATTTGAGGAAGGAGGAGGGGGGTGTGATTGTTTTATCCTGGAGACTAGAAGCCAGATTTGCAAAGCAGCACTTTTTTTTTTTTTTAACTCTGATCCAGACAAGAAAAATTGGGTGTCTTCCCCAAATAGAATCTCTAAACTCTACCCAATGAAAGCTTGAATAACTAGTTTGGATTTTGAAAGATAACAACCCTGCCTATTGCTGACTGCAGTTTAATTGCATAATTAACCAACCAATCCTGTTTTTTATCTGGTTAAGACGCCTTGCAAAATAATTTTCCCTGGAACACACTACTGTCTCACATACTTTCTCCCTTTTTTGTTAACCCTCTGAAGGCAAATTCTTTTAATTCTCTTGCTTTCTGAAAGGGTTTGGCTGCGACGTGGCTTGTCTCACCTTACCAGATAAACAGTTTTGCAGTCAGAAGAGGTGTCTGGTCCCAAGACAGGATCAGAAGGTGGCATTGTGCTGTGCCCAAGGAGCTGGTGGTGCCTTTGTTTTCCTTTGAAGATAGAAGGCACAGTGTGTGGCCCCCAGTGAACTGAGAAGGGAGAAATGAAAGAAAAGGTAGAAAAAATAGGTATCTGACAAAATGCAGAAAAGATGCTTCATTCCCATCAAAGTTGAAATCCTCCAGGGCAAATCCAGTGAAAGGGAAGTGTGTGTGTGCGCGCGCGCGCACATGTGTGTGTGTGTGTGAGAGGGGGGGGGGGGGGTGAGTGGGAAGGGAAGTGTGTGGGGTGGGTGTTGTGATGGAGGGAGGGAGGAATGCTGGCAGCCGGAGGTGTCTGCTTTGGGAAGGGTCCTTTGCATCTCTTCATCTTTTCACAGACTTAATTGAGTGAAGACTATCACAAACTTGTCTTTAAAAAGCTGCTGTTTGCTCCCTCCTTGTGCCCCAAGACAAACAAAGTAGGCCAGTTCCCAATTTGTAGCCTGAGGCCTGAAGCCCAGCCCTTTGTTTGCTTCGAGTTGTCCAGGCAGCAGAGCAAACACAAGTGAAGAGATTAACCAAACAAGAAGGCCCAGTAGGTGGTGAGGAGCCTGGTCTTGCTTAGGGACATGCACACCCAACCCTCAGCCTCTCACGGTGGTCAGTGGTCACTGGGCAAGACTGAGCCTGCTTCACAGGTGATAGGATCAGGTGTGTAGTCCAGCCTCCTTAGGTATGGATACGGAAGCAGGTTATTTGTGATCGATCACCTGCCTCATGTTGAGTTGTAGGTAATTCAAAGAAGATACAGCATACAGTGTAGAGAAACACTGACCTTATTTGCTCATCTTGGGGAATGTTGTATTTTCTTAAAGAATGCCTTGCTATTTGTTTGCTTATGCATTGCCCAAGAGACAGGTTTTTAAATCTCCAAGGGTCCTTGAAAATGCTCTGGAGAAAGACCTACAAGTTAACAAAGTATAGTGATAGTATCAAAGTATTTGATGTTGTCAAGCCCAATATAAAATTGAGGAAAAGCAATAGCTTAATAAATTGTTAGACGTGCCCTTGAGCTTGAACACCAAAACTGTTGATACCACTTGCTTTTTTTCCAGAAACACAGTTGTCAAATTTCCTCTGGGTGGCAGTCTTCCTGTGAAAGACCTTATTTGTCATTCTTCTGTTTTCTCCAATTAGTTGAGCTGAACGGTCTGTCCCCAAATTAGTGGCTTTACCCAAAGCACATATTTTATTTTATTTTACTCTATTCCTAATCTATCTCCAAAAAGAGAGAAGACTTGCAATGATAAACACCCGACAATAACCTCAATAGTCCTTAATGCAGGATATTTTCAAAGTAGCTTTGTAAGAAGAAAAAGGAGGGAGGGATATGGGGGGGGGGGTGTCTGTACTTCAAGTTCCAGATTAAGGAAATGACAGCAATTGACTCTCAACCCAGAATGAGTTTCCCAGCAGCAAAAGCAAAGAGAGAAATATGGTAGTACACAGAATGCTGGTCTCCAGTACAAACACACACACCAGTGAAGCCCCTGGCTCTGAGAACAAGGATGATCTATCAGGGCTTTATGTAAAAGGGGTAAAAAATAACGTTTTTACACTGATTCAAAAAGACACCTGCATCCCCATGTTTATTGCTGCTTTATTTACAATAGGAAAGGTGTGGAATCAACCCAAATGCCTAAAAGTAGATGACTGGATTTAAAAAGATGTGGTACATATACACAATGGAATATTACTTAGCAATCAAAAAAGATAAACTCATGCCTGTGGGTGGAGCTGGAAGGGATCATGCTCTGTGAAATAAGCCAGAATAAAATACTGAATGGTTTCACTCATAGCAAGAGTATAAAACATGGGTTCGGGGGGGGGGCGGATAATATGATGAACAACTATATACCAGAGACATTTTATGGGGGTGGAGTAGGGAATGGGGAAGAGAGAAGTGCAAGGGACTATGGTGATGACACACGGATGATTTGGTGATGGGAAGACCAGTGGGATTACAACTAAGATGGAAAAAGGCACAAAATGGTATAAAAATAAACATAAATAGTTTAAAAACTAAAAAAAGTTAAAAATATTTTTAATAGAATTTAAGAACAGATGCAAAGGTTCCATTCATATTTTTTTAATAAGATATTTGGTAAACAACAAGGATTTGGTCACGAGGCTGAACTGTGTAAAGGATGAAAAGGGATGGAGCACAGGTATATGGCTACATACCTGAGCTGTTCTGAAACCTACTTGAACCTCAGAAAAAAGCTCTTTTGAAGATGCTGAATGACTTAGCTGAATAAGAGTATGCAAAGATGGCACCTATATGCTCAGAGGGGAAAATTGAATAAAGAAATTCCCTTCTCCCATCCTCATAAAATAGTAGATTTCTGGTCTACCTCTGAGCATCTTCTTGAAATTATGTCCAAAAAATCTGAACTTAATAATTTATTATTTAAGGAACCAAGCAATACAGAGAGTAACTGGTCCTAATTTATCCAATGGAGATATCCACCCTCCCCACCCCACTATTACCTTACTAGAGAAAAGCAACTCACTCTGTCATCTTCAGTGAATTCCCAGGCCTGTGGTCTGGGAATTAAGTTGTTATTAGGATCAAAGGTGAGGAACCCAATCCAGCCCTTCAGGAATGATTTCCAGAATCCTATGGAGCCAACCACCAGGAAGGCCACCATCACTGGACTCTGAAGTGAGGAACAAGCCTCATGTATGTGACCCAAAGACCGTTGTCATTTCCCGCAGTTGCCATTCAGTACCCAGAGAGGGTGTGGGAGAGTGTACACTGGTCCTCTGCTGTGGGGAAACCAAGCATCTCTATATCCCTGTGTACCCACTCGAAGAACCAAAGGATGCCTCACCTCTGTACTCTGTCAACCTGACTGTATATAGCTGGCAGGACTGAATCCACACTGAAAATTGTAGCTGCAAGAGAGTCTGGAAAATGAATATTTTGTTTGGTTTTGTTATTTTAACTTGTCAAACTTACCAGCTTGAAGGCTAATGGAATACAGATTGACTGGTCCACTGTGTTTGCCACATATAGTCTTTTTGAATTGCTAATTCTTGTAACACCCACCAAAGAATATACCTTAGTTTGCTTCTGGTTCCATAGCAAAACCAAGAGACTGAATGACTTAGAAATATATTCCAGCCACAGTCTAGAGACAGGAAAACCCAAGATCCAAGGTCCAGCTGGGTTTGGAATCTGATGAGAACTTATTTCCTAGTCTACAGTGTTCCCCCTATATGCTGGGGGCGGGGAAGTCAGGGAAGAAAGGGAGAGAATCCTCTTCCATGTTCTTTTAAGACCACTAATTCCATTGTGCAGGCCTCTCCTTCATACGTAATTTCATACCCAAATTTCCTCTCTATGCCCTCATCTCCAGATAACATTGCACTGAGAGTTAGGGCATCAATTTAGGGATCTTGGGAGAAGACAAAACATGCAGTCCTAACAGAATGAATCTCTCATAGCATTGTAAAGATTTCAAGATCATTCCAGACTATAAAGTCACAAAGCTTCCTTTCACCAAGAGTTGTGCTTCTGTTCTGATCTAATGAAGCACCTCCAAGGTTAGACTCAATCGAGGAGTGAGCCTAAAGCCAGTGATTCTTTTTTTTTTTTAAGATTATTTATGCTTACAGAACTGGGGTACAGGCCAGAAGTGTGGTGGGTGAGAGGATTCACCAGAGACAGAATGGGGAGCAGAACAGGCAGATCGACGAAGTACACTGCTGAGGGGAGCAGCGGGCCGGTCGGGAGAGGTCTGACACGCCATATGGGTCAGCTCCCTGGCCGAGGATCGAGCTCATGCTGCAGTGGCTTCAGAGAGCTGCATAGTGCAGAGCTTTAACTTGTTGCACCACCAGGGAGAGCCGTGTGATTCTTATCCTTTTCTGTGTAGTTACACAGAAGTTACACCAGTTCACTAAGAGAACTGATAAAAGCTACGAGCCCTTTCCAAAAGGAGGGTGCACTATCAGTAGTTCCATAGAATTATGGAACTGACCACCAACCACCTGCCCATCTCTGTCTGGTTTCCTGCCCGGTGTTCTGAGCAACTCTTTGCTTGGGGGGTCATCCACAAGCCAGAATACTCATGGCAATTTGGTGTTGGAGTTGAGAACCAGCTGTCCACATTCACAGAGAGAGAACTGGTTCATGCAGTTGTATACACCACAGCTCTGATTAGCATCTTTCCTATTACCTTTAGTTAATAAACATGACCAAGGTGACTTGGCCACTTTGGAACATGAAGTTTGTGGTAAAAATGAATTTACTTGGGAAGCTTAATCTCCAAAATTGCCTCAAGTTTAGACTCTCATCCTTTCAGCACTGAAAAGTTCAGAAAGTAAAACATGTAGAATGATGTCTGCTGGCTTGGTGGGGCACAGTGTAATCTAGATGAAAGGTAATAAAGTTAAAAAAAAAAAAAGACTGGTATCAATTAACAATTGTATGTGAAATGGAATCAATAAAATTAAACCCACTTTAGATTCATTAGCTGCTACTTGGGTTTTTGTTTTCTTCTAAAATGCTTAGTTGGAGACAATAGGCAGCTAAAGAGTGTGGAGAAATGTAAAAATTGTGTTCTGTCGTCCGAACTGTATTGCTTCTTTTGAGAACAAAATGAGTGGGGTCTCCCTGGTGGTCTAAATTAAGTCTCAGTGCTATCACCACTGGGACCGGAATTCTATCCCCGACCCAGAGATGACCCACATGGCTCAGCGACCTCTCCTGCCCCACCCACTGCTCCCCTCAGCAGTGCATTTCAGTCAGCCCACCTGTTCTGCTCCCCACTGTCTCTGGTGAATCCTCTCCCCAGCACCATCACTGCTGCCACACATACACACATAGTCTGGCCTACACCACAGTTCTTCTCTGCATTTTTTTTTTTTTAAGGTTAAAGCAAATAGAGTGAGCTAGATTTGCTACTCAGCAGATACTAGGATTTTACAATGTGGAAACAATATTTTGTTTTAAGTATGTTCATTCTGGTGAGCCACCCAGGAAGACAGAGTTAATTGCCCCCCTTTCAGTTGCCAGGTATGCAGGTTGCCCAAATTCTATGACTAAGAAATAGTTAAATGGAGGTGTGCAATCCAGAGCCAAGGTTGAGTTGAAATAGGAAATAATGGGTTTTAATTTGTGTTTTGTTTATGTAAATTAATGCAGCAGGCAACACTTAAGGATAAATATGGTGGACAATGATTGATGAGCAGTAATGCCAAGCTTTCAGGAATCAGATGTCCTTTTATTTTAACATGACATTCGAGTGGCTACAGCAGCTAGGTGCTATGCTGAGCCATCATTCTAGAACTCTGGGACATAGGGGCCCCATCCTGCAGAATACTTGTAAAGGCATGGAATTGGAATTTCTCAGCCAAGTAACTATGGGAAATATTCTAATAAATAACTGGGAGAAATTGGCACTAAAACATTCCTCCTTCAACTTTACAATGGTTGAATGAACTTTATCAATTCATTTGCATTGGTATATCTTGCAGGGACTTTATTGAGATGCAAATGAACTGGGCTCAATTAAATACCTTTGTTGTGATGGAGTTAGATTTGTTCCTTTGACTTTTTCTACTGAACCAAAAGAAAGTGGTAGTAAAGTAGTATTTCTTAGCAGTGACATGCCTATGAAAGCAGTAAGGCAGTTATTCTTTTATTTAAACTCTAGTTTTGGACACCTCTGAATAGTGGTTAAGTTTTTCTTTTCTGAATAGAGGAGCTTTTACAAATATAGAGAACCATCATTCACTCCCAGGCTGTTCTATTCAAGAAAAGTAAATTGGTAAAAAACTGTATTTCTCAGTGCCATTTATTGAAGCTCATGCCTCCAAGCGGGAATTGTCACTCAGCTGTGTAAATGTTGTGACTTGACATTGTCTTATCCGTTTGAAACTACTTGTATCAGACTCAGAATTTTCTCTCCCCTTTTTCAGCCAGGAAGCGATTCACTGATGCTACAACACCTCTCTTTCAAATTTTTCAAGCATTGGCTGAGGATTTAAAATACCACTGGAAAGAAGTTGATTATTTATCAGGGCTGTGGAATAGCTACTGGTGGGGCTGAAGAAGCAGCAGCTTCTAGTGAAACAGGAGACTCACTGCTTGGGCTTGTGGGGGAGCAGACTGGAATGCATGAGACACGGATGTCAGGCCCCAACTATAAAGTGGCCCTGATTCCGCCCCCTGTGTTTTTATTTGTTCCCCCTCGGGCTTTTCATCTGTAAGGTGATTTCAGAGGGTCTCTATTACTCTCTGCTCAGACTGACCGCAGTCTGGCTATCCAAAAATCCAAGTAGGTTTTATGTCCCCACAGAACAATTCATTCTGCATAATGATTCGGGCTCTCAGCCAGGACTATTGCAAGGTGGGGTAGGTTATGGGTGGTAATAAAATAACAATAAACCAGGATTTTTAAAGTGAAGTACAGTCTCTGCAGTAACTTTGCAAAACACTAAAGTGGAAAAATGATGGGGAATTGATCTTTCTGACTTTGGCATTACATGGATAATTAGACAGTGGGTGCACATAATTACCGGCATATTAATTTGAGTGGTTACTTTCCCTTTTTTTCCCATGGTCAAAAAGACAGTGGCTCGTCTGTGTCTATTTAAGGAAGTTAAACGTGTCTCAGCGCAAAAATGATAATTAGTAAATCCCAAACAGATCGAACTTCCAGGGGGAGTCAGCAGAGGTGCCTGACCTCGGAAACTGCCAGGGGACTCCAGCTGCTCATCACTGTGACACAGAGGGGCAGGGCCTGGACCCGCCTTTTATGTACTGCGCAGCGTGTGGGCAACACTGCCACAAGAGGTCAATTTGGATACTATGGCCACATTTTAAAAAGAGCCGCAATTATGACCTCTAATTATGTACAGTTATGCCTGCTGAGTTACTGATAATGGCACTGCCTGCCTGGAAGGATAAGTTAATTGCCTGCAGGGGTCAGAGGGTGCTGACCCCTCTCCCTCGCCGCACCCCCTCCCCCAGCCAGGACCAGGCCTGCACTGGGAGACTGACTCAGTGGGGCCTGCTGTGCTTTATCATGCTGTTTAAGCACTGGGTTGAGCCACTGTTTAACACTTCTTCCAGCAGAAGGTCAAATTTAATTCGTGTTCAAGAGGGAAATAAAACTTGAGTGAGTTTAGATCTGGCCAGCATTCCCGGAGCTCCATGTTACATTTTTGTTGATGAAGAGCATGTCCGACATGCTCTTTGGCCTGTTTTGCCACCTTTTTTTTTTTTTTTTCCTATTACAACATTTTATTATAGGACATTTCAATATACTGCAAAAAAAAAATTTGAACAATAAACCCCCTTCATCCAAAGATCATCAAATCCCAGTGGGATTTGCTTCATCTCTACCTCTCTCCTTTCCCATCACCAGCGCCCCCCCCCCCACCCCACCCCTATGTAATAGGGATTCTGGACCAAATCCCTTGGATGCCATGTAATTTCTTCTGTATATATCTCATGATATATGTCAAAACACAAAGATATCTTTTTTATAAAAACTCAACCACGGGCCCTCCCTGGTGGTGCAGCGGGTTAAAGCACAGCACTAGGAAACTAAAGCCACTTCCGCATGAGTTCGATCCCCGCCTGCCCCGGAGGTGACCACATGGCGTGGCAGACCTCTCCTGACCCGCCCGCTGCTCCCCTCAGCAGTGTACTTCGTCGATCTGCCTGTTCTGCTCCCCACTCTGTCTCTGGTGAATCCTCTCACCTTCCGCATCTCTGGCCTGTACCCCAGTTCTGTATAAATAAATAAATAAATCTTTAAAAAAAAACTGAACCACATTATCAGTAATGGACCTTGAATAGGTTAATAATAATTCCTTGGAAATTTACCAGTATTTACTTTACCCATTTGCTTATTTATTTTTCTTAATCCACTTGGTTCTTTTTAATCAGGACCCCAAAAAGGTTCACGATTGTTATTAGTTGGTGCCCCTTCAGGCTCCTTTAAGCGGTTGGTTCCCTTCCATCCACCTCTTTTCTCTTGTTGCTGCTGGTGCTATTGGTAGTGAAGGGATTGTTCTGGAATTTGCTAGTCTGGATTTAGCGAATTTAACTTGTGCTGTCATTTCACATTCCTCCATCCCCTGATTTCCTGTAAATTGGTAGTTAGATCTAGAGCAAGGTCGTTGGGCCTTGGCCCGTGATGTTTGATGCCAGATCATTCTTTACTTTGGGTTACACACCACACACTGCCCTTCACACATACACGTGCAGGCCAGTCACAACACAGAGATGTGTCCAGGCACTGCCGGGTGTCCCCGAGGGCCCACAGTCACCCATATAATCCCTGTAATGACTGCTCTGGTGACTTCAGGAAATTCAGACTGAACACCATTGGGGGTGTAAAATTCCCTCTAAGTGGGGTGTTAAGGTTTGTGATGTGAACAACTATTGATGATCAGAGCTTCGATAAATTAATTAGAGCTTGGGGTGGGTGGTATACTTTTATCACTCCTTTCCACTGATTGCCTTGAATACTTAGAAACATCTCCTCACGAGTCACTCAGCTACCTCAAGTGTACAGCACATAGGAAAGGCAGAGCAATCGCTTCTTTCTGCTGTCAGTTTTCAGAGACTGAAATAATTCCCAAGCTTTTTCCAAGGGTGATTGAGGCATCTGTTTTTTTTTTTTTTTTTTTTTTTTTAAGATTTATTTATTTATTCATACAGAACTGGGGTACAGGCCAGAGGCTCAGGGGCGGTGAGAGGTTTCACCAGAAACAGAGTGGGGAGCAGAACAGGCAGATCGACGAAGTACACTGCTGAGGGAAGCAGCGGGCGGGTCAGGAGAGGTCTGGCTCGCCATGTGGTCTCCTCCGGGGCAGGCGGCAGGCGGGAATCGAACTCGTGTGGAAGTGGCCTCAGATTCTCAGTGCTGTGCTTTTAACCCGCTGCGCCACCAGGGAGGGCCTGTTTTTTAACGTGTTGTTACAAATTCTTGGGTCTAAGCATATTTGTCTGTCAGTTGAATGCTGCTGTTACTCGTGTGGAAGTTTAAATTCTCCCATCTTTGGTCGGAAGTACTTAGGCAGGTTCCTGAGTCCTTTTGACACGAAACCAGTATTCTTAGGTAGAGCCCTTGTTTTCTGGAATGACAAGGTGCTCTGGGCACATTGTATATCAATTTCCTGCTCCAAATCGGAAGTCAGCGACTTCACTAAGGAGCCCTGGATCATTTTAGTAGCAAGACTACAGCCTGATGCAACCAGTAATTTTAATCACTTGGCTCTTCTGTTCATTGTGGGTCTCACTCTACCTAGATACGTTCTTAGCACCTTGATAAATGGATACCTTCTCCAGATAATCTGCAAATTGCTCAAAAATCTTAAATGGTTTGCATTGAACCATTCACTTCAGGAGACTGATACAGCTATTTTGCCTTTGAAGTTGGTGTGACAGGCTGGGGTGGTGGGAGATGAGGGGACGGTCCTTCACAGTCAGCTTCCTGGGGACTCGAGGCCTTGGTCGGATCTTGACAAGCATCATGCAGTCGCTGTTTGTGGCTGGTCACCAGCAAGGAGAGCTGGTTGAGCTTCCTGGCCCCTGCTCCCCAATACCTCACTCTGTAGTTGGGACTTCAGGAAATGTCAATGCGTGGGGGGCGGCCACTTATGGCTTCTCGCACTTCTTGAAGCAAGCATCCTTCATAAAGTAAGGTCTCGACGGCAAAAAGAATTATTTTCACCAGAATGCAAATAAGCCAGACACATAGAAGAATGATAGTAGGCAGAGGGTGGGTGCCCCCTAGCTTCACTCAGAGTTGAAAAGAGTTGAGAGTCCCTGCACCAGGGAGGTCATCGTTTCGAGAAGAGTCCATGTGTGCACAAAGGCTAACTCTAGGCAGATCTCAGGCAGTAGGAAGAAGAGCTCTAGGTGTCCAGAAAGGGAGAGCCATTATAGATGGAGGTTTTGGGGGGCACCTTGCGACTGAGTTATATTTGGCACCCCCACAGGCGAGTGCTCTGCGTATTCAAGCACGACGGGCCATCCCTCTGCTGCCAGCCCCCCGCCAACCTTCACCTGGTGTGATGGCCCCACATGGCAAGTTCTAGTAGTTTGGCACCTTCTTTGGCAGGAGGCAGCAGGTTGTGCTAAGGTGGATGGGCAGGGATGCGGGTTCGTTCCTTCCACTTCTCCATCAGTTCCATTCAGTTGTGTGGAAATAGCCTTCAGGAGCGCTGGGTCGACTGAGTGGGTTCACTTTTCAGTGGGATTGACTCTGGAGAACTTTTCGGGTTTTTTCTCATAGCTGAGAGACGTAGAATTACATCAGTATCAAGCGGGCTTGTTAGCATTCGCCTCCATCGGATGCTGTGGTCATCCCACCTGTCTCCGTCACACTTACCTCTTCTCTGGAGCAGTCACCATTTGCGGCGAACAGGATGCTGGTGGCAGTAGGGACAGCTGTGCCTAGCCTGTGGCTTGAATGTCTGTCCCCATCTTCTCAGTGGGGAGAGTTTGCAACACAGGCTGCAAGGGGCTTCTTCAAAACAGACGCTGGGTCTGCTTACGAACAGGCATGTTTACTTGCACCCTGTGCTTCGCCCAAGCCTTTTCCCTAACGGTGCAGTGGCCACACTGACCTGGCACTGCTGGCATCTGAAGGCCCCCAGGCTCAGGCTGAGAATAAGCTCCAGGGGAAATCGCTGCAACCCTTCCTTGAAGAAGCTTGAAAGAGGAAGAGACAAATCGGGGTGCTGGCTCAGTGGCCATTGCTGATGGACTTTTCCTTTTCTGTTGTGCAGCTCTCTCTGTTCGGTTTTGCTGTGTAAAGCTGGCTCTGTAACTATGTTGTTTTTTTTTTTTTTTCATATTGAAAGATGAAAAATGCCTTCAGTGGTAAGCGAGTGAACCGAGTTGCTGCCCCAGAGAATGTGCTCCACCAGCCTACCCAGCTGGCCTGCCCAGCTGTCTCCAGAGGGTCTTCCTTGTCACACCCGAATGGAACAGAAGTATTTTCTCCATGCCGTCGCTTTTTGTCCATTTTACCTTCAGAGTGTCCCTGGGTTTGTCCCTGTATTATCTGCTGATTGCCGGCCCTCTGAGTTTTTCAGAAAAACAAGTAGGCCCCAGACATTGGAAGCCTCTCCCTGGCACAGCGTTTGTGGTTCTGGAATGAACGCAAAGCGGCCGCCAGAGGCCATGGGCTTGCCTGACTCTCCTTCCTCAGCAGCTCACTTCCCTGACCTCGTTCCTCCCTCTGTCCCTGGACCTACATTGCTCACACTGGGCTCATTTTGGATGTTTATGCGCTGGGTGTTTTGCCCATGATTGCTGGGGGCAAGGGGGAACTGCAAAGTAGGGAGCTGAATCGTTTTTTTACCACTCATATTCAGAAAAGAGGGAAACTTCCAAGTTTCCTAACACTCCTAAGTTTTGAGACATTGGGAATATCCATTCCCAAAAACCGTTCTGGATTTTCAGTGGAAATTGTCTTCTAAAATGGTTGCCACTCGCCCGCCCAAAGGCTTTAAGGTTAGTCTAAATTTTAAGCCCAGACTAGCTATCTCAGGCCTCCTCTGCCTTGGCTCTCAGGGCATCAGGGTTTTCCACCCTCAGATGTATGTTCTCAGCTGGCCAGCATCTCTGCGCACCGTGCAGGACCGACTCCTCACCTCTCGTCCAGGAGCAAAATGTTAGGGTTAAGTCTTGGGTGGGAAACAAAATCCTGGATACTTTTACGTTTGTTAATCTTGAATTTGTATCCCCATGTATTTCCATGTCCTCTCTAAAAGAAGTTACTCAGTGATAGTTGAATGATAGTTTTTCGCAGTGATGGTTAAATGGATGGGTGGATGGAATCTGTAACTGACTGTGCACTCTTCTGTGGAAACAATTAGTGACAGGACTTCCCAGAAGCCAGGCTTGAGACAGACATGTGTTGATGTTATACCAAGGATAAAGGAAAACACGTGCTTTGATGGTGCTTTCTTTTTATTTTTTGATCAATATATTTCTTAATGTAGGTTGTTCCTGAATCAACACAGTTCAGAGGACAATGCAGAGGTTAAAAGAAAAATACCAAGCAACAGATATACTTTTATCTTTATTCCTACTATGGTGGGGGAGGGAGGGAATTAGATCAGAAAGCAGAAAAGGAGAATAAGCATTAAAACGGAGGCCCAGACAGTGACTATAATCAGCAGCCCTGCCTCACTGTGGAAGAAAAGCCCAGGAGACAGGACCCTCATCACCCCAGAGCCAAGCAGAGCCTTTGTTTAGGGGTGTCGGCAGACCACAGCGGAAAGAGACTCCCCAAGTCTCAGATGCAAAATATGCTATCACCCCTTGGGTTCTCTTTGCTGGCGAAGCTCAGGCCTCTTACAGGAGGAGAAGATGAGCTTTCCGAGGACCCACATTGAGCACGTCAGGCGTGTGTGTTTGGGGGTACCTGAGTGGCTGCTCTATCTATGTTTCCTTCTGGTCTTATGCTCAGATGGTCCAAGCAGGATTTAAGTCACTATGTTGTGGAGAATTCTTCTGACTCTTCATCTGGGAGCCCCCACTGACATTTGCTCTCTTGGTCTCCAAGCCAGCCTCCAAAGCGGCTAGAAAAAAGCCACGACAGTTCCTCCAGCTGTGGGTGATTCTTCTTCTTCTTCTTCTTCTTTTTTAAGATTTATTTATGCTCTCAGGTACAGGCCAGAGGTGCAGGGGTTGAGAGGATTCACCAGAGACAGAGTGGGGGCCAGAACAGGCAGACCCACTGAAATACACTGCTGAGGGGAGCAGCACCATATGGTTCAGCTCCCTGGCCAGGGATTGAACTTGTGCTGCAGTGGCTGCAGACAGCCTCACAGTGCTGCACTTTAACCCATTGCGCGCCAGGGAGGGCCCAGCTGTGGGTGATTCTGATGTAAAAACCTTCCTCCTTAGCCTTCAGCCACCCACACTGCACCCTGGCCCTGCCAGCACCTCTGAATGTCTGTACGGCGCCCCTCAGCCCCATCTCAGTGCATCACTCCCTGAGGGGCGGCTCTGTGAGCCTCAGGGGCTGCAGGCTCGGCACCGAGCAATGGACAGCACCTCTGGACCAAGGTGGACAGGCACTCCTCTCGCCAAAGAAACCCCTGTGCTCTCGCTTCACAGTGACGGCAGAGGGAAGGCTTCCACAGCACCTACTTGAGCTCCTGTCTGTGGAACAGGCCCCAGGGCCTGGGGTCCCTACATGGCCACTGACACCCATCGGTTGTACACATCTCTGGACACAGCCCCCAGGACGTGTTTCTGGGAGATGTGAAACTGATCACCCTGGGGGGCTGTCACAGGTGAACTCCTTTGATTATAATTTGATCTCCTCCCCTTCTACCCTCATCCTCTGACTTCTTTGAGCCCCTGATTTAGCTTGAAGTGGGAATGGGAAATGCAGACATCTAGCACCTCCACCCGCCCCCGCCCCCCATGTGAAGTGAGGCTGTTACCCACAGCCATCGCACCCCTGCCCAGATGTCAGTAGAGATTTGGGCTCTGGGGTGGCAGTGGTCAGTCTTCCTTGCTAGGTATTTGAGAAGCAGCCCTTGAGTCATAATGCTGATTTTGGTGTAGGAAGGACCTTTTCAAGTGGAAAGATCATGTTAACTGGATGATGGGTACAGATACAAGAGGTTGGGGCACACCATACTGGCAGAAGGCCTGGGTGAGGTGGCAGCCTAAAGCACCCCGCATTAGGCTGTCAGACCTGGGAAATCAGTGCTTCATGATCCCTTTGGAAATTCTGAGAGTCCACGTAATACAGACTCCCAGGGTGAGCTGGCATTGGACTGCACTCCTCCAGCCCTCCGCGGGGAGGGCAGCTCATCCCAGTGAGCAGTCGGTGCCCCCTGGAGCACTCTCGGCTTGTGGGTGGTGTCACTCAAACCAGTGCACCTGCTACTGTCGCTCACAGTGGCATCTTTGCTTCTGGAAAAGAGGCTTTGCAGGCCCCTGTCTCCACAGCTGAAGACAGCACTTGTTGAAGATGCTGTGCAAATGGAAACATTCAGTTGTCTACACGGTGTTGGCCGTGCCTGGTGGGGGTGGGGGCCTAGTCACCCCGAAAATGGCTGGCAGTGTGGGAGGGTCAGTGCAGAGGGAAAAGTGGCTTCCTGGGCGGAGAGTGATCCTCCAGTCGCGGCGTAAAAGCTAGGGGAGACAGGCTAACAGCACGGAGGGCCCCCAAGCGTCCTGTCCCACATTCCCCCGCCCTCGTGTGTGCTGATGGTCCCCCTGGCCTCCAGCAGGCATCTGGGGGGTCACCTGTTCAGTTCTCATTTTCCTTTGAGGCATCTTTTTGCCAGGCCTTCAGGTTCTCAGGGCTCTTGAGGGCTTCTCCCGTTCCAACTGAGGGAAGCCATCGTGCACCGAGGGCTGTTTCCTTTTCCCAGGCGGGTGCTAAGCTTTGGTTATGTCCGTGGCTGGGAAAACAGGAGCATGCAGAAGATTTTCTTGCAGAAGACTCCAGCATCTAGAGGTCTTCAGCACTGACTTGGAGTTAGAGATATTGAAGCAAGACATTCAGAATACCAGAGAAAAGAGGAGTTGGGTGATGGTGTCTGTCTGAGTCATGGAGGGGGCGGCCCTCAGACCGTCCTTCAGTCCTCCCTCCAGTCTAGAATGTTTCTACAAAATTTCAGTGTCCCAGTGACTCTAGGTGCTCTGGGAGGCAAAAATCAGAGACGGGCGTGAGTGGAGGTTCACAGCAGAATAAGGCGCAAGGGGAGGGTATTGCCAAGGGGTATACAGTTCTCACTCACCTACAAGAAGTTCAGAAATGTTTCTAACCCTCCACAGATAGGCACGGTAGCCCAGTCTTACAAGCTAGACAGAACCAACCTCGTTGCTTCTTGAGGTTATGACTTAAGGCGCAAAAGTCACAGCCTGTCTCAGGTCTCCTGCCATCCATGCACAGGCTTTCAAATTCCAGAATTTTAGGTCCTTCCAAACCACCAGTCTCCATCCAAGTGTTTCTTTCCCCTCTGTTTGGTCATGGGCAGCTGTTAGGATTTCCGCCAAATGGTCAAAGATAATAAAGAGCAAGGCATTCAGCATCAGGAAATTCAGGATGCCAAGGGAAAGAGGAGCCAGGTGATGGTGTCTGGCTGAGTCCAGGAGAGGACTGGGAGCATTGGGTTCATTAGCATCAGAAGCAGAGATTTAAGTAGGAAAACAAGCAATGAGATGTGGACGTCTCTGCAGAAGCAAAGGGGATGATAAGAATCAGGGACTCTGAAAACAACAAAGTTAATGTGTTTCTGTTGCTCAGAGAAAATAGTAGGTAGAAGCACCTGCCGGGGGAGTGTTGACAGGAATTCTTTCATTTCTCAGGCAGAGAAGCAGCAGTCACAGGAGTTGACTTGTGGAGAGTCAGGGCTCTGGGGCAGCCCCCCTAATGCCACATTAGAGACAGGGTGTCTGAGACATGGAGGCAGCAGCCCTTGCCGTCGGAGTTCTGCGCTTACTTCCGGAACCTTCTCCTCAGATTCCCCTCGGTGTGAAATTGAATTAGGGATAATCAAAAAAATGGGCAGTTAACACAAGTTAGAAAGATGTTTGATGGCGGAGCTGCCTCAGAGTTGCTTGTGTTGCTCCTCAGAGTCAGCAAATGCTTCATTTAGAGCTCACCACTCCATACCTTCATGCTGGAAAGGACAGCGGCAATGAGTGAGTGACACCTCAGTGCATACACTGCTCACTGCCCGCCCCAGCTTGACTTAGATTATCTGTTGACTTGACTGTTCAAGCAGTTTGACTTGGCCTGACTTGCTTTTGGGCTGTTTCGGCTTGCCTGACTGAGTTTTCACTTCCTTCATTGCTTCAGCTGAGCACGAGTTTGGAGTTCTCTTAGACTCATGTTTTGGGGATGAGGGGGAAACCACTCTCCGTATTCTCACACCCCAATGCCCATCATAAAGATACCCATCATAAAATCGCAGCTTGTCTTTGTGTAAGGATTTTCATCCATGAAATTCCAACAGTCGTGAAGATTGCCCACACGGCTCAGGCGGGTCGCTTGCCCCGTCTGGCTGTGCGGATCCACAGTGTTCAGTGCACACTGTGTGCTAAATACTCATAAAAACCTTCAGCCAAAAGAGAAGTGGAAGATGTACCTGTGAAAGGCCCCCGCAGATCTGAGGGCTTCCCAGCTGTGCAGCCTTCAGCATCAGAGGTGACTGCTTTAGAAGCCCTGGTTGATTGCAACAGCACCCAAACAACGGCCCCCCCTCTGCTGACTTCAAAACTAATAGAGAGCCCATCTTCCTTAACTTAACCTAGGCTGAGGGAGTTTTCAGAAAAGGGGGTGGGGGGTGTCATAGCAAAGTGAGCTTTATATCTGTTTCTTTAATTTTGACATTTTCTTCTGAGATCACTTGTTTGAAGATTTGGGGGGCCCACAACATGGTACACTTAAGCTTAGTACAGTGTTTCCCAGCCTCAGTGCTGTGCGGTTTGAAATGCCTAATTCTTGGTCATGGGGCTGACTCGTAAACAGAAGGGTGTGGGTAGCACCCCTGGACCCCACCTGCTAGATCCCAGTTACACCCTCTTTCTCACGCCCCGTCCTGGCCATGCAGAATATCGCCAGCCACTGCCGTTCGCCTTTGGAGAACCACTGACTTTGTCTATGGAGTGTGCGTGAAGGAAATCACGCATGTCTGTGCAGCGTGGCCAGGAAATACACGACCTGTGGGCTGTGTCGATGTATTTGCTTGTTTGTTTGCTTTAATCTGCTCCTGTACCCTTCATCCTAGACGCTGTCCAAGTATTTTACCCTCCGTTTTTAGTGATGAACCACACCCTTTCAGATGTGTCACTCTTCCTGCAGAGTTACAGAAAACAGATAAAGATATTCCAACTCAAAGAGACCTAGTGAAGTTAGACATGATAAAGGGTGTCTGGGAGCTCCTGCCACCCTGGATGGCCTTCTTGGGGTGACAGTCACCATTAAAGGTAGCCCTTCACCTTTCCCACACACCGGAATCTCCCGACATGTCCTCGCAGGTGGGTCTGATGTTGAGCTTTTGGAGTTCCCAGGGGTTCTGCTGCGCACCCAGAGGTTTGTGCCCTGGGGGTCAGCGGAGGACACCTCCATCCCACTCCAGATCAGGCGCTGAGGTGCAGAGAGCTGGACAAGCCTTCCCCTCCCTGTGGGGCAGCCATTTGTCAAGGTCGGTGTTCAAGTACTGCCTAGGTGCTGTGAGCACTGAGAACATGAAAGACAAGAAGAGCTCTCAAGGCAGATTCACTTCCTGGTGGAGCCCTGGGAGAGCCAGAGCACCTTAGGGTGTGGGACTGATGAGGGTGGATGAGTCCTTCGAGCAGTGTGTGTGTGATCCATTGTTGGCTGTTTTTTTTTTTTTAAGATTTATTTATTTATGCATATAGAACTGGGGTGCAGAGCAGAGGTGTGGGGGCGGTGAGAGGATTCACCAGAGTGGGGAGCAGAACAGGCAGAATGACTGAAATACATAGTACATCTGAGGGGAGCAGCGGGCGGGTCAGGAGAGGTCTGTCACGCCCTGTGGGTCACCTCCGGGGCGGGGGTCGAACTCATATTGAAGCAGCTGCAGTTCACTTGCAGGGCTGCGCTTTAACCTGTTGTGCCACCAGGAAGGCCCGTTTTTTTGTTTGTTTGTTTGTTTTCTCAGTGCTGCTTGACTGTTATTCGGCTAAATATAAAGGCCTTTCGTCATGCCACAGTGTTTAAGGCAGGAAGGGGGACAGGGAGGAATAGAGAAGTACATTATCCCCGTACCAGCAGAATGATTCCTAAGCAGTGACGGTTGGAAAACCACAAGAAAATGTATCCTTATCACTTTGCTGAATCGTTCAGCTCAGAGATGCTAAGTTGGGGCTCCCATTTTTGCAGCAGTTCTGCATCCTCTGTGCTGTTCAGTGTTTGTCGTGGGGCTGTCTGTAAATGAGGTTGTTGAGTAGCACCCCTGAACCCCACCTGCTAGATGCCAACAGTGCCCTCTCCCTCGTGCCCTGTCCTGGCAGTGCAGAATATCCCCAGACACTGCTGGAACCAGGCTTCCAGCCATCCTTCATTTGCTTGTTAAAGTGGTCCGTGCATCGTCCTCTTCCCTTCGACACCTGACCCCTGGTAGGAGGGGTGAATGCAACAGGAATCACCCCAGGAGCCAACAGAACACCCTCGCCAGGCTGGGTGGCTTGCTGTCAAGTGCCCCCAGCAGAGGACTAGAATGATAGACTGTGGCTTTTCATTCAGTGGGCTACTCATCCAGCAAACCAAGAGTGTTCGCTGCCTCCAAAGGAGTAAGAACAGATGCTTCATTTGTAGGTGCTCCTTGGAGACCACAGTTCTGGCAGCCACAGGGCTGAAGTGGAGGTTGAAGTCAGGAGGCGTCATGAGTACAGCCAGGAGCTGTGTGGAGAGAGAGGAAAACCACTGGGACCCCACCCCCAAGTGTGCCGCCACCATTTTGAAGGGAGAGAATTCCATCCTGGCAAAGTGAAAGGCACGTAATTAGCAGCTTGTGCAGGACTGGAGCCCAAGATCCTCACGCCTGCCAGTGTTCTTGTCGTCATACCCCAAAGGCCCATCCAGGCTCAGAAGAAGCCGCCTTGGTATTTTGGGAGAGTCAGGAGTCATAATTTTGAATCCAAAAAGCTGAGCCACTGGTTCCAGAAACTTTGCTACCTCTTACACTGTAAAACAATGTAATTGCAGGTGTCTCTCCAAGGGAAGGGGCTTGAGAACAGCCGAAAGATGGAGGGCCAGTGTTTCAGGCTCGCCCTGCAGAGAATAGGCAATGTGATGAGACAACTACTTGAAAGATGAAAATTGAAATGGGTCTCTGGAAACTCACCCCGAGAAGTTGCCTTTGTTACTGGGGCACGATGAGCAAAAGAGGACTGTTGTGGTTTTTTTACATCATTTGAGGTTGGCTTGGTGTTAATGACGGCTGTGACTTTAGTAAGCATCCCTGTGGGTTCCTGGATTAAAGGACACTCCCCTCCACCCCTCCAAAAATAAAATGAGCAGCAGTACTTCATTCTGCACCCCTCTGCCTCATCCCTGTTCCCCAGAGATACAGCTTGAAGGATACTCCTGCCCAGCGGATCTTCAAGCCTCAGAAGGGTTCTTTGCCTAAGAATCTCACTCTTTTCTCATGAGCTGGATTGAGGCATCTTGGGTTGGGGTGGGTGGAGGGGGCTTTCTTTAAAGCTCAGGGAAAATATTATTCAACCCACTGTTCCCTCCCCTGCATCTAGGCCTGGACCTTTGGCCCTTCAGAATCAGCCTTGCCTCTGAAACAGGAGCACCCCTCGCCCCACACATTCACCTGCTCCCCTGTAACAGCTCTAGCTTCAAAACAGGTGTCCTTGCTCAAAAGCTTCCTGCCCAAAATGTTGCTCTCACCAGAAGCTCACTAAGACCTTCGCTCCACTAGTTCTCCTGACCACAGAGAACTGAGTCTTTTGGGGGCCCCAGAGTGTGCCTGTGAAAAGGGATGTGTCCCCCAGGGCTCGGTGAAGGGGTAGAGGTGGGCCCTAGAGAGGAGCCGAGAGTGGGCAGAGGAGGGAAGGGGGGCGCCAAGCCCACGTCTCCGAGGCAGGCGTGGTGGGGAAAGAGCAGGAGCTCGGGACCCCATCTTGAGGGGCGTGGTCTGTGTGTGGACAGATGCAGTGTCCTGGGCGCACAGGACACGTCACAGACCTCTTGTTTCTGGCTTCTGGCATTTGCAGTGGGAAGACATGAAAACTCCGGTATGGTGCCGTGTGATTTCACGCAGGTGGAAGTCTCCGTGGGAAACTTCAGCTAATGTAGACCAACAGGGACGGTGTGGGCCAGGCTAGTAATGAAAACTGAGCTGGGGAAGGGAGAGTCTCAGAAAAGTGTTTTCGGCGGAGCCCGTTTCCAGAGTAGATCCATGGGCACACGTGGGAGAAGATCGTGTCGGTATTTCAATGAATATTCAATTATATATGTGTGTTTGTGTGTGTGTGTGTGTGTGTGTGTGTGTGTGTGTATCAGGAAATATGAATCTGAGAGTAACTGGCAGGGACTGAGGGGTGGGGCATTTATAAAGGAAAAAAGTAGGTATTTTCATAATAACTAAGAAAAGTGTTTGTTACATCTCCTTGGAAGAAGAAATAGGAGCTTACTGGTTCTCAAGGTAAAGTGCCCCACAGTGCCAGGGTCCCACAGGCGTCGGGACTGTGACAGCTTCTAGCAGAGGCTTCGAGAGCTGTTTCCCATGGAAACGTGTGTAAGTAGGTGTTCTCTCGGCTGCCCCGAGTCCCAGTGTGCCCGAGCCATGGAAGGTGCTTCTGCTATTGATGTGCCCAGGATTAGAGGACTGTGCAGCCTGCGTACTGGGTGAAGAAGAGACCTGCTTGATAACTTCCCTTTTCATTTCCCTGTAAGCCTGGGATTGTGCTGAGTAGTGTTCTATTTGGTACACTCACAAATGAGAATTTAAAAGATGCTGCTCAGGAAAAAAGTCTTTGCAACTTTTGAGTAGACAAAGATTTCCTAGTTGGCGCACGCAGTCAGGCTTCATCAAAACTAAAAGCTTCTGCTTATTTAAGACAAGGAGCCAAGGAGAAAAGCCACAGCCTGCAGAAAAATAGATCTGAAATAGTCTAATATCCAGAACATTTAAAGAAACCCTCACAGCTCAATCAGAAGTTAAACGAGCCAGTGAAAAAATGGACACAAACTTGAGCAGGTTTTTCACATATGAAAGGCCAGTCATCATAGAAGGTTCTCCAGTCACTGATTAGGGAAATGCAAATTTAAGACATAACAAAATGCCACTACCCATCCGCTAGAATGATGACAATGTTAAAAGGCAGACGATTTCAAGTGTTGGCCGAAGTGTAGAACTGTAAGAATCCTGTCCACGGCGCAGGATGCTGGGCCAAGAGCTGGTCGTCCCCTACAGGGCGAAACACACGCTCATCCCCAGGCACCCAGGGGAACATATGAAAACACGTGTGCACAAGACTGGCCCAAAAGGTCACAGCAACTTGATATCAGATCCAAAACGTCACAACCCAGCTATCTATCTACAGATAGATGAGTAAACAAGGCATGGTAGATGTCCACACTCCAAATTACTAGTCACTGATGGAAAATTCAAGAAGGAATGAGCTGTGGCTTCACATCAGGGGGAAAAAATGGAAAGCAAAGCCTTTGGTTGCCCCAAGCAGGGGTAGCCTGGATGGCAAATGGACATAAAAGTTTGAGGTGCTGGAATCTGTCTTGGTGGTTCTCTTGAACTTGATTGTGTTGCTGGTGACAAAGGGGTGAAATTTGCATCATTTTATACACTTAAAACTGGGGCATTTTATTGTGTGTAAATCATCCCTCCACACAACTCTAGGCTGGCCTTACTATCGCCTGGGGAAGGGCTGCCACTGTACTGCCAGTGTGTACACATTTCCATAAACACACAATGACTTTTGCCATCGCCTGCCAAGATGTCGGAGCAGAGACTCTCCTGCCGTGCCCGCCCTTCCATTCTGCCCATGGGACTGTGTATTCAGGCTCGGCCTCCCAGGAACTGCCCCATTCAGAATGGAGAGCAGAGCTGTGGGAATTGGTTGTGAATGAGATCATGAGAAGACTGTTAGCCCGTCCTGAAATGCCTGCCGAGCACGCGGGGGCCAGGGGAGCCTCAGAGCTTGTCGTCTGGAGGCCTCGGCCTTGGCAGATCTGGCTGGAAGGGGGTGGGGGGGCAGGGGGCCTTGGCCGGAAGCATCCTGTTTTTGCTAAGTCTGTGGGGTTTTCTCACATGGCGGGTGGGAGTCATGGGTGGTCGTTATTTGGGATCTACAGCATTTCCCAAGTTGCCTCTTGTGCTGTGGGATGCCTGTTTGAGGAGGAATGATAGTCTTTCCATTCCATTGTTCTTTCTGTTATTAGGGCTTTCTTTCTGTGCTCTTTACACTTCCTCCTGAGATCCAATGTGCTTTTGAATACAGAACTACTTTAATTTTATGGGGAAAGATTCCTGACCTCTTACCTATATTTCCTCTTGTTCTGCCTCAGTTGAACCTGCTGGTCACTCAGGAAAATTTGGGGGTATGAGTCACATTGGGGGCTACAGAGCCAAATCCTCCCATTCTCAGAGATGATAAACAGCTTGTCAAGAAGGAACAGGAAGGGATCCTTGGCAAAAGAGCAAGTAGGAAGACCTGACCTCCATCCCCAAGGTACCTCCTGGGGGTGCTGGCTCCCCACAGTCTTGTGGGGTGCCAGCAGTGACCAAAAGCTGTGTGGGTCCTGTGTCTTGGCAACAGGTTCTATGGGGAAATCAGAAGGCAAGGCGGCCAGAACCCTGGGAGCCGGCAGTGAAACTTCTAGTTTCCAGTTAATCATTCAACAGAGAGAGGAGAGATGCAGAGAGAGAGAGAGAGAGAGAGATACAGAGATATAGAGGGAGGGATCAGTAGGGAACAATGACTTATAGGGATTTCACCCCAGGAGTTGCCAAATAAGTTAATTTACCTGTTTCTCATACAATGCACTTATTAAAATAAACTTTCACTCCATTATGGAGTAAGTAACAGGCCTCCTGCAGGCAAAATAGAAAAGGCCTGCAGAGGTACAGCTCCCTTTTTTTTCAACATCGCCTTCTGGAACCAGCATCATCTATATTATTAATCACTTGTGGAGCTGGTACTGCATCGCGGCACTCCCTTGAAATTAAACTGCACATAGAAAGTATGAAAAATGTACTTTTTTAAACAGTAAAAAAGTCATTTTCTAGGATAATACCCAAAATAAAGTGCCATGGAGCCATTAAGAAGTAAATTGAATTTTTTGGTATGTAATTTGTACAAAAACTGACAAGTTCGAGCCCCCTATCCCCCCATCGTTAGTCACTGGGTTTAGCAGACAGAGAGGCACTAATCTACAAGGACAGGCATTTTGATGTCGACTTCAATTGCACACTTCATTTATTTGGACAGGGCACAGGCGGCAGCTTCTGTCACGCGGCATCACCGCGCTATTAGCGAATTTCGCCCCAGGGCAGCTGGGACACGCTGGGCTGGGGCAGATGTTCTTTTCAGCCTATTCAGTGACCATTCTTGGGGGTTGTTTACCGTTGCCATGGAGACTTTCATTTCCATAGCAGCAACGCTGCTGTTTCTCAGGAAAATGAATTTAGTTATAAAAGGATAATATTTTTCTCTGTTTCTGCATAACCTGCCATCTGTCAACCAGTAGATCAGAAAGGATTCAGAAACCTATTAAGGATTATAGCAGTGAACGGGTGAGGTTTGTTTGTTTGCTTTTTTTGGTTCGTA
Organism: Condylura cristata; assembly: GCF_000260355.1. Taxonomy (NCBI): domain Eukaryota; kingdom Metazoa; phylum Chordata; class Mammalia; order Eulipotyphla; family Talpidae; genus Condylura; species Condylura cristata. The sequence goes on from NW_004567114.1 coordinate 10,053,762, forward strand.
TTGTATGCAATAATAAATGTGGAAGCAAACATTGTGCCCTCTACATCAGAACTTTCTTTTTTCTGTGTATTTTAAGTCTGTGTGTGTGTTTAATGCTTCCACCCCCTCCATCACTGCTGTGCACACGTGCTACCTCAGACAGTGCAATTTACATCCTGCTGACAAGTGGAAAGGTCCGAATGTCTTGTTTGTATCTCCCTAGATCAGGTGTATTTAACACTTTCTCTTCTTGAGGCTGTGAGCTTCCCCGAGCCCATGAAGCATTTCAGTAGCTAACTTCTGACTGTCACCCATCACCTCCTCCTCCATCCAGGGAGCAAGTTGTGATCAGCCACTTCCCAGAAGCAGACAGTGCAAAATATATAACACCAGCGAAATTAGAAGAGACCAGGCTTTGTCCAATAAAGCCGCCCCCTAAACCTCCTTCTAGAATACCTTTCTTCCTCCAAAAACCTGAAAGGGAAGGATGGTCCCCTTTGGGAAGACGATAGCGCATCTAGTTCCTAGATTTATTTTCTTTTCTCTGTTTCATTCATAAACTGTAACTTGCAGGGGGAAAAAACACACACACCAGCCCCGTTGTAAATAATGTTATTTATTGGTTGATTTTTCCAGATCCTGACATTGATGCTGCCAGTGCCATGATGCTTTTGAATACTCCCCCTGAGATACAAGCAGGTTGTGAGTAGATATTTCTATAGCCTACAGCACCATAGTTTTTGAACTTAATCTTCTCATGTACTTACCAGGCCATAGGAAGAACTAATGGTCAAGCAGAACTTCCTCTATAGACACCCTTCAAAACTACCTGCGTGCATGGTCACCTGCACAGGCCTTTAAATGTGCAGCCAGGCATGTATGTGAAAGAACGCACAGGCGTGCATCCAAGGTGGAAGATTCTAATACAACTTGAGGGTTTAAGAGTTGGGAGAAAGGAAGCAGACCCCCATAATGAGACCCAGCGAAGACCCCCTTCTTTTTCTTGCAGGAACAGTTTTTCTGAGTATATAGTTTCTACTAGCAGAGGCTTCATGGAGCCAGCTTGAAAGCCAGAGAACCGAGCAGTACCCATTTTTAGAAATATCTTTCCTTCTGGGATTTCATTAATACCACATAATCATTTTTAAAGAGACAGAAAGTTCGGGCACGGTGGGGGTACAGGAAGTCAGAACAGCCTTGAAATGGAGCCACTCCAGTGCCCCCAGATCACGCCCAGTCCAGCTTTGCAGCTGCCCTGATTGAAGGGGGGCCAGGCACTCAACAGCAGCGTCACCCTCTGGGGGCTGGCGAGCAGCGTCAAGCCTGAGACAGCTCTGTCCTTGCTTGAACTTCTCTCCTTCCACCAGCTGATGGTGTTCACACCTCTGGAAATACGCTACTGTGGTTTCAGCAGGGTCTCCTTCCCAAGCCGTGAAAAACCACCTCGAGATCCCTGTCCCCACCCTCCGCTCTGGAGGCCGGCTCCCCAGCCACATTTCTGCTGTGGAAAAGCCAGCTGAGCCACCACCGCTCTGCTTCCTCCAGCTTCCTCTTGATGAACCACTCTATTGATGGTGCTGTGAAGTGACGGCCCACCTCCGCCCAGCCTCCTGGCCCAGGCTTATGACTGATTCTGGTTGGCTGAAAGACACAGGGAGCACCCCCCTTTGGAAGCCAGTAGGGTTTCCCACATGGAGTGCTTCCAGCCTGAGACTCACAGCAGGGGTCTTTGTTAAGCCTGAACTGTTGTGGGGGACACAGACCAGCCGTCATTGCCCCTCTCCTTGTCATAGGCCGTCAGGAGCCTTCCAATTCATCCTTTCCCACATGTCCTTTTTAAAAAGACCCAAGAGAAGCAAACACATCCTCAGGAGAGACTTGGCCCTCTCCTGGAGGCTGCCACACCTGCTCCTAAGGGTATAGAACCCACCGCTCCCTTTTGCTAGACACAGATCACCAGCAGTTAAAAGGACAGGTTGCCCACACCTGTGCAGGTGTCACCGCTAAGCAGACGTGCAGCTGGCAGTTAACCTGTGAGGTGGTTTTAAGTGTGTGAAGTTACAGAAAAATCCTCTGCTCTCAGGCCGGGCTAGTGCAGGAGGAATGTGGACTAGCTGGAAATCAGCCGGCATCAGAATTGGCTTCTAAAATCAAGTTACGTGACTCTATCCAGGAGACCTACCGATTTCATCGGAGCTGTGTAGATTCGAGCACCTCCTTAGCACCAGCCACTGTACTCAGAGATCCCTGGTTTCAAAAATAGTTTGGATGGACCAGAATTAAGGTGTTAAGAGGGATAAAGGAAGGAGAGAGATCGTTCGCGTTCTCAGCAGCTTCCATCAAAGTCAGTAGACTGGACTCTTGACGAGGGTAGGAAAGCAGAAGGGTTGGTTGGTCCTGATTGGTGGACAGCTAACTATTTTCAGTGTTTTCATGGCTAAATGAACTCCCTTTCATGGCTGTGAAAATCAAAGTATAAGTTAATTTTCAGAATATCCCTAATCTAATTACATTGAGTGCTGAATTTGCATTTTAAAAGCCCAGTGTTCTGCACGTTGAAGCTGTGGGGTCATTTTCAGTGGACTTTCCTCCCACCTGGCTCTTAACCACTGTGGGAATCCCAGCCATGGCCTTCAGGGAGGCACCATGGCATGAGGGGGTGCCTGGGAGGGAGGACTCAAAATTCTCCCCAACATCATTGAAAGGAGACAGATGCTGCAGGAGCAGCAGAGAAGTCAACTTACAGACTGGGGAGAGGACAGGGTCCCCTCTTTGTTTAGCCTTCCCACCTGGCCCCAGGTGAGGCTCGGGTGTAGCCTGTGAGATGCTAGAGGGCCTCGGCAGCTGCAGCCAGCCCGAGGAAGGAAGCGCTCGGCAGTGGCGTCCCCTCTGCCCTGGCCAGGCAGCCTGTCCTCGGCCTCTCCATCAGCGCCATCAGAAGTGCGGGTCTCAGACGCCAGGCCCTGCTCTCTCTTGCCTCTCCTTCGCTCCCCTCCTTTCCCTCCCTGTACTTCCAGTTCAGGGCTCATAAAGCTCATCACCCCATATTCCAAGCCCCGCCTTGTCTCCTGCAGGAAGCAGCCTTGCAGACACGCATACCGACCTCTCTGCTGTCCACTGAGCCTAGGCCTGGACAATTGAGACAGGGTTCCTCATCAAAAAGGTTTGAGGGCTGCAGACCCCCGGCCTGCCTGAGGCATGGGCGGCCTGCCTGGTGGCGGCTGCATGCCCGTGTTCCCAGGTGAACTTGTGCAGCCTCAGCCGGGGCCCCGCCACTGCCACGCCAGGGGCTCCGGGCCTGTCTGCAGGGCCTGCCTGATTCGCCCCTGGCTGGGCCATGGCTGCACTGTGCCTCCTGTGGGCTGCTATTTACAGCCCCTCGTCTTCGACTCCTGGGTTGTGTGTTTGAACGGAGCCACCAGCCTAGTCTGTCTACCGCTGTCACTCCCAGCAAGGAAGAGCTGGCCTGGATGGCTTGAAAGGCTTTTCTTTTGTCATCATCCACTCCACTTCAGGTCACCAGGCGGCAGCCACTCAGATCTCTTCCTCTCATCCTTCCCTTGCTGAGCATCTGCAAAGCCCCCTCTGGGCTGGCAGACCAGCCGCAGCCCCGCACCTGAGCTGAGTAGGTCAGCAAGGGACACGCCTCAAGAAGCTGGAGAGCTCAGCGCACCAGGGAATGCTTGATGGGGCTCCCCCAGGGCCCCTGCTGCCTCTTGTCGCAGTCTGACGCTCCGCCAAGCAGCACATGAAACCCAGGCTCCAACGTGCTGTCCCCCCATGTGGCCACACTGGCCGAGAAATGGTCTTTTTCAGACCATTGGCCGCTTAGCTGCGTGGAGCACCCCCTCAGGGAGTGCCAGTGTGTCTCGTGTTCCTCAGGACGCTGCTTCTAGTCAAATCTTCCACCTTCCCACCCGAAAGTGGCCTTGTAGACTAATTCCGGCTTCTAGAGTGTCCTTAAGTACCTGCTTCGAATTCCCCGCTGACAAGCCCTGTGAGTCATCATTAACCCTGATGGAGGAAGTGTTATTAAGTCGGGGAAGTCAGATCACCATTACTCATCTTCAGAGGCTTATATAATCCCTGGCTGGAATGTTCCCAGGGAGGAACTCTGGATAATAAACAAGACAACAAACTGGGCCAGGTGGTGCTCACCATGCCCTGCCCGGACTGGCCCCGGGCTCAGACTCACCGGGGTACTGAGGAGGAAAAGCAGCTGGAAGTGGGCTTCTGCGCAGGGCCCCACCCATCACCCGCTCAAGGCGGCAGGTGGAGTGGTGCACTTTGGAAGGCAAGCTTGTCGGAATCACCTGTAGCTCAGCTTACGGCCTCGGTAGCGCCAGCCTGGGCTGCCCTCCACAGGCAGCAGGAAGATCGCAGAGGTTAATTTTAGAAGTTCTGAAAATCAAGGAAGCTAAGCCTGGTGGGGGGAGCGAGCTGGGGCCCGTGCTGAGGGGCTGCGAGGTGCGCGGGAAGTGTATCTCGTGCCACAGATGCTTCTTGTTAGGCTCAAGATGATCAGCTTTAGAGCCCAGTGAGCCTGCAGCTTGATTGGAGTGAGAGAGAGAGAGACTTTCTTTTTCGGTGGTTAAAAATTAGAAAGTTCTGGGTCTCAGTGATGGGCAAGGGCCGGGTTCCTTGAGCTCTAGTGTGCTGCCTCCTCTTGCCTTTACAGGCTGTCTCTCTAGTTGAGCTAGCAGAAAAGAGGCCTGGGCCTTTTCCGGCGTGAGCCACAGAGCAGAGTGCTCAGTGGTTGTAAATGCTGGTTTTCCTCACAGCTCTGGTCTCACCGAGCCTGGTGTCTTTGAGGCACACTGGGTGGGATGGCTGACGGCGAGGGCGTGGGGCTGCGTGTTGCCATACTCTGCGGGAAGGAGTAGGTGTGCAGACGGAGGCAGGCTGGAGAATGGACTTGTGTTCCTCCAGGATCTCAGTCTCAGCAGAGCAGGAGTGGGACCCTCCCGATGCTTTCCTCAGACATTCTAGAGTGGCTGTGCTTCGTTTTTCAGAAGCCACGTTCCTGACACTGTGAATAGAGACAGAAAGGAGACAGACACTTCCTGACACTGTGGATAGAGACAGAAAGGCACATGTGGCCACACTTGCATCCCTACCAGAAGCGTGCGTTGCCGACGATCACGACGGAGACCTTCCAGGATGGGCCGGGTGGCCTTCCGTTACAGCGCGTTTCAGACCAGGCCCCGGGCTTGGGAAGAAGAACTTAGCTCACATGCCAGAAGTCTTGAAAGGTTCAGGAAATAGCTCAGAGAAAGTCTTTTAGTGCTGCAGGATAGCTTTGTCCATGAGATTCTCTTTGAAGTGAATACAGCTCATTAATCAGGAGGATGTTTAATGGGTGAACACAGCATTAAGGACAAGTACAAAAAGCGTAGTAGCCTGGAAGAATTTCCCCCTGTCCTGACCCCATTAGACCTTGTGCCTTATAGAAAATTAATATGAGGATGCCACAGAGGTGGGGTGGGTCAATGAAGGATGATCATGATGAAGATGATGATGAGTTTGCAGAATGAGCCAGCCACACAGTTAAGCCATTCACTTCATTTGTCTTGATCCTCACATCAGCCCTCTGAGGCACATTCATACCTACTTTACAACTGTGGCACGGAGATATTAAGGCACTTGCCCAGAGCCACAGAGCCAGGGAAGGGCCAGACCCCCTTCCATAGATGGGTCCATGGTGCTTACACTACTGAGGTGTCCAGTTAGTCCTCGTTGTGGCCTACAGGGTCTCCAAAACTGCCACTTGAGTCAAAATGACATTTAACGAAACCCATTTGACTATATAGACTAAACTGATATAAACAAAAGGAAGTTCCTGCCCCTTATTTCTCCTCCCAGAAACATCACCAAACTTGTAAATTCTCAGAACACACTCAGTAGTCAACAGTCATTTGTATTCATTTATTCATTCATTTTCCCTACTTGCTTCTTCTAGTTCAGGGTCCTGAGTGGCTGGAGCCTCCAGGGTCAAGGTAGGAGCCCATCCCCACCTCTACCCCCCACAGGACTGGCCTTCCTCACAGGCACTTCACACACACCTGCACTTCCTCAGACGGGGACACCTGAGGCATGCTGGTGGCACTCACATGCACATCTTTGGGGTGTGGCCGGAACCAGAGTCCCCAGAGAAGACTGCACAGAGACGGGGAGAAACTCAAGACAGACCGTGGCCACAGTGGGGGGACCTACTTTTTCTCATGAGCATTATAATGAAAGGCCTTTATCTGAGGACCTGAGGTACTTACTTTCTCAGGTTAAATGAGAAGTGAGAGTCAGAGGTGCTTGGTGGGGTCTGACCTCCTTCCTCTGTTTCCCTTCCTGCTCGTGCACCTTTGGTGCTGAACGTTCCAGGCATTTAGGTGGAGGGTTCCAGTCATGGGTCTCTGTCCCCAGGCTGCTGTTGTCTTTTGACTGCAGAACGTCCATGAGGAGGGCTGAGTCCAGAAAAATATGGCTCCTTCGCTTCCATTTGGCCTATTTATGTTGCAGGGTCCTTAGCCTTCGCCCCAGGAGGTTAGATGTTTTGGGCGTTTTCACCATAGTGGCTCTGACATGTTGTGCACAGGCAGCTGGAAGCACCCTGGAGCAGTCCCTGCCCCCTACGGGAAGGTGGTTGGATTCTTTCAACATGGTTGGCTTTGTGTCTCATTCTGTCACTTGCTGGGGAGGTCACAGGTCACCAGTAGCACAGTCTCTATCTGGACACTGATTGTGTTGATGATGGCGATGATGATACTGGTAACTAACCTCTTTCCATCTTACCTAAGTAGCTTGCTCAGGGTCTATGCAGCATACGTGGCAGAGAGAGGACATAGTCGGGGTCACCCCATACCGGTCTGGCTCTCGTCCTCTGTTGCAGACCATCTCCCTGCCCAAATCCCCTTAGTACTTTCCCCAGTATCCTTGTGATAAATGCAAATGATCTCATTCCCGCTAGGGTTATATACTTTAGCAAAATAACATTTTACTTGCTTGGTCTTGTCTGTGCCATTCCTCTGCCTTTGACCTTGAGTGGCACTTCCTTCAGGAAGTCTTCCCAGATATAGCCCCTAGTTGAGTTAGTCACCACATCTTTCATACCTGTGGACTCCCTACCCCGCGTTCCTCATGATACACGTTTGTTGCCTCTTCAGTTCTCTCTGTGTCCCACTTAACCGTCGTGACCCTGAGTCTCTCTCTCCTCACACAGAGGCAAAAGGTTAAAGATTGAATCCGGTGATGTTAAAAGCTGTATGTAGCGTTGTTACTTCTTCTAGCAAGAACTAGTACAGATTTCAAATATTTACAAGTGGTTCATTCTCTCAGATACACTTGCTGCTCTAGCTAAGACCCCTACTACTGATATTAGGAAGTATTATCAGAATTAAACTGAACCTGCAGTCAACTAATGGTTTTGAAGAGAGTTTGATACAGCAAAATAAGTGAAAAAACTTTCCTATAGTGCTCAAACCAAAAGCCAGTCTTTTCAGGCCACTTACATGAAGACACTGTCTAAAATGCAGAATTTAACTGGGTTTTTCATATGTCTGACTTGGAAATTACTGGTTTTTTTCTCTGATACTTACTTCTAGACCTTTTGTAGCTCTAGTTCTTAACATTTATATTTGTAGTTTCACATGTGATATGAAGTAAGGTCCAAGTTTCATTTTTTCCGAAGTCGATCTTCAGTTGGTCTAACTCTGCTAAGTGTATTGTCTCGATACCTTCATCATAAATCAGTTAATTACATGTGTGGGTCAATTTCTGGACTTTTTTTGTTTTATTGGTTTATATACATACTGTATTTAAATCTATATCACACTGTCGGGTAGCTATATAGGGAGTCTTGTTAATCAGGTTAAAATATAAATTTTTAGACACTCTTATAGAAACTCATCATCAAACTGTGATAATTAGCTGCAACATCCTATTACAGATCATTTCATGCTTTTTATCCCTCTCTGTTTAGAGAAAGGAAAGACTGGGAGACTTGTGCAAAGTCACCCAGGACAGCTAGAATTAAAAGCCACGCAAGCAAGCGAACAAGCCTTCTATCAGAGTTCTTGCCTCGTGGTGTACAGCTGTCCCCATAGATAGAGTGCTGTAGGTGTAGGGAGAGGACTGGCTTGAACCGCGTGAACTTGCGTTTGGGGAGGTCAGAAAAGATCAAATACCAGGAATTTCCTGGGGTTGCCCTGGCGTGTAAATCCTCAGATAAAATCAAGCTGGTGTGAAGCCACTTGAGTTGGTTAGAAAATAAACAGGATCTGATGACCACTAGCAAACAAGGTTGGCCTCGGGTTACTTGGCAAGTTAGTTGGTCGGTCAGCAACGGTGGCATGGTGTCTTGCTTGAAGCTTCAGAGAAAGAGAAACTTGGGCACTCAGACCAGATTCTAGGTGATTCGAAGGCGGAAACCAGAGCTTTACTGCCTACCTTCCTGTCCTCCCTGAAGACCTTCCCTCAGGTAGCAGAGACCATTGTGGGGATGGAGTGTGTGAAGAACACTGATACCTAGTAGCTTGTAAAAGCAACTTTTAGCTGTCTTTTTCCTTTATTGAATTAAGGATAAAGAAAAAGATGCTCATTTCCAGGGGGCACAGGAAATGGACTTTATTTAGTCACCTGCTATCCACATGTGTCAGCATTCTTGAGATCTGGTTAAGATCTGACTAGAGATTAAAGCTTACATTTAATAAAGTAAGAAAATAAGGCTTGAAGCCCCTTTTTCAAAACTCACTTTTTTTTTTTTTTAAACAGACATCAGTAATTTTTGTGTAAGTCGTTGGTCTGACTTGGTTGAGCAAAGCTCTTTCTTACAGCATGGTATCTTTCTACCTTAGTCTCACACGTGCTTGCTTGGCTTCTTTCTCTATCTCTATCTTCCTTTATTTCCCTGTGTGTGAGTGTGTGTCTGTATGTGTGAGACAGAGAGAGCGTTCTGTGCCGATGACTATCTCTTTTTCTCTGCTCTGTCTCTGCTATTTCCACATTTTCTGACTTACAACAGAACTCGTCACAGTTGAATTCATGTGTGATGCCTTTTCCGTTTTTGCTTTTCCAGTTCCTCCAGGAGTGATTCAAAATGGAGCGCGGGTTCTGAGCCGAGGGCTGTTTCCCGGAGTCCGGCCATTGCCCATCACCCCCATTGGAATGACGGCCACGGTGAGGTAAGCAAGGAGCTTGCTGGGCAAAGCATGGGAAGGACGTCGTGTGGCCCACCTGGCATCTGAGGGGTGGAGAGAAACAGCCTCTGACTAGTGAGGGCTGTAACCTGGTTTCAGTTTTCCAGAAAGTTGAACTTAATCCCGGAGACCCCCACCCAAATGCCAGTTGCTGCTTCTTGGGCCGTCAGGTAAATTATCTTGGTTTCTTTCCAGATGAGAAGATGTTGAGGAATGTAATTGAGGGTAATTTTTATCCTGAGAAGAAGACAGGCAATGAGGGTAGAAGGAAATAGTAGGTGAGTTGTTCATTCGAATTGAGACTGAGGCCTCCAGCTATAGACTGAGCCCTCTACTTACCTACTCCTTCGACTTTGGGGGTGTGTTTGACCTCTCCATGCTAATTCCTGCATGTGAGGACCAAGTTCGCATCCCAGAGGAAACCACCTCAGAGAGGGGAGGAGCTGGGCCGAGGGAGAGGCGCGGTCAGACTCCTGGGGGTGAGCCTGGCTGTGAAGCCCCTGCTCTGTCCTCTTCCTGGTGGCTTTCAGCGCTGCCTGCTTTAGCCAGGGGATCCGGGGCAGGTACTGGTGTCTGGAACCTGATCAAGAGGGAAATGTGTAGGAACTATTGAGTCACAGAACGGTAAGTGGGCCGGTCCCAGCTGTGGGTCCAATGTGGTGATGTTTTCCCACAGTGATAGGAAGCGCCTTGTGCTTCTCGGCATCGTTCTCTGCCCCTTTGATGCAGAATCCTGGAGATGACAAGTAGCCAAGCTCTTTCTCGAAGCCGGACTAGCAGTGCCTTTGCCTCACCTTGTGAAAGCTACGTGTTCTGTTTCCCATCCTCTCTTTCCTGCCTCACCTCTTCGATGAGGTGACTTGAGACCACCAGCTGTTTTCTGACTGTCATTTGCAAGTACTAAGGACAGGCTTCCAGTTCGGGGGTCGTTCTCTTAGTGTCTTCAAGCCTGGCCTCCTGCTTGGCATGATCCTGCTTGGCATCATCATGCCTGATGAGAGGCACAGAAGGCCGGTGGGTAGAGAGGAGCCCTGAGCCAGATTGGCTCTCAGTGGGCCCGAGTCCCCATCTTCGGGGTACCCCCATGGCATACATCATCGCAAATTTTACTAGTTAGTGCCCTCTGGAGGCATTATTTTAATGACTGATTTTTCCCTCCTGACTACGTTCTGACTAGAAGATAAAAAACAGGGGAGTGTTGTTGCGTCTTAGCCAGTCCTGTGAGCACCTCCCACTGGTCCCTTCTAGAAGGAAAGGCCGTAGGTGGTTCTAGGGCCAGACTCAGGTATTGGCCAGTTCCAGTCAGGAGATGGAGACCATACAAGATGGATACTGGAACAGGTAACTTCAAGGAATAAAGGGGGCCTTTGGCCAGCAGAGTTACTAACCAGATGCCTGGAAGGGTAGAAAGAATTCATATCCCTGGGAGCCATAGCAGGAAGCAGCCCCAGCCCTCAGGCGGAGGGAACAGAGGGAAGAAGTTGGAACAGTTGCCCCTGGAGCTGAGCCTCAGACCTCTGGGCCAGGGACTGGCACCTGTGCCTGGGAAGGCTCCTGCCGTCCGGCAGGTGACTCTAGGGGCACGTGGAGAAGTGTCAGAAGAACTGCAGAGCGATTCAGCAGCTGCGATGAAGCAGAGGTGGGGTTGAGGAAGTGGAAACACCAACACGTGCTTGTTCCTTCTCCTTCACCTCCTTCTCAATCTCCCTGGCACCCCCAGTGGCTGGTCCAGCCCGCCAGCCCAGCATCCCAGACGCTGTGGAGGGTAGCTTGGGGCGGAGTGACAGCAGCTTCACGGAGGCATAGACCATTCCATGTCTGTCTGGCACTGAGCACCATAGGGGCTTTGAACAGAACTACTTTAGTAAAATATGCCACCCTTGCTAGCAGACACCAGTCTGGTTACCACTCGGAATAGAGACAACCAGCAGTGAAGCTGAGGTGTGGCTTTGTCCACACATGTCAAGATACCAGTTCCGCACCTTCTACCTCAAATGTCAGAAAAGTTAGGAGAGGAATGTTGCTATTTCATTGCTCTTCGCGAGCCCATTGATGCCATGTTTCCAACATGTACTTACTTCATGTCCCCGTGTTACATATTTTAGCAATAAAGTCTTGTTTTCTTAGACTTCAGAATCCTGCATACTTAACAGACTACAGTAAACATTCTGTGTCTTGGGATGGGGGGATGGTGTAACATGCTTTATTGCAACATCCGCTTTGTTGGGGTGTCTGGAACCAACTTGCAGTGGCTGAGGTGCACCTGTGGTGCCTTGTTACGTCCTGAAGGCCTGGCAAATAGAAAGTACTGAGATGTTCTCAGGAAGAGTCAACACTAACATAGCTATGTGGGTATTTACAGAATCAGCATCTTATAAACCCACTGAGGAGTATGGGCAGGGTGGAGCGGGGGCTATTCTGTTCCTTCAAGTTCTTTGTAATTTAAAAGAAGGTTCATTTGGCCATGTGTCTGTGGAACCGAAATTTAGCTGAGGTCAAACAGAAAATGTCCCACAGAGATGGGAGCAGCAGCCAGTGACCATGGGTTCCCAGGGCTGTTCAGATGTTGTGGGGGAAGGGGGGCCCCAGCCAGTTCACTGGGGCTGCAGGGAGCCTCATTAGCACCCACTCAAGATGAGTTTCCTATTCTGCTTTGTGCGATGGGTTTTCTGTGTGAGTCTGAGCGACTTTTCCTTAAATAAAAATATTTGTCTTTCAGGGATTTTTTTTCCTCCACTGAGTGGCAAAGGCCATGTTTGTTTGTCTTAACTCTGAAACTGTTATTGACATAGATGAAGTGTTACTTTTATTAGCTGATCATTACACAGCTTGTATTTGCTGGGTTCCTTTGCATATAATTATGATGTGAAGTCTCCTCCTAAGAGTATCTGTCAATAGAGTAATTGACTTTACGGTGTTGACTTTTTACTCAATAACCTCAGAGACTGGCCCATCCTTAGATGTTGGAAACCTGCTTATTTTTAAATTTGCCTGGGCATGGAGCCTCAAGACACATTATCCTCAAAATAACTGCTCAAAGGCCTGACACGTGTCCTCTCCTGCATTCTTAGTGAAATCACTTGCTGAGAATACGTTTGAATGGGACAAGTGATTCTAGCCCTAGAAGAACAGTTTCCAGCCCTCTTGGGGTACCAAGGAGCCCTGGGTTTCTTACATTCATAGTATTGGGGCTATCTCCCAGGTTGGGTCAATAGAGGCCACTTGCCTTCAGTGCTTCCACTTCTTTGACCCCAAGCAGAGATGAATTAAATGTCCAAGGCTTGACAGAATTAGGAGTGAACCAATGGGAGGGGTGTTATTCACATGGCAACAGCACCCAGAAATTACATGTCTGCACCAGGGAGTCAGGTTTCCCAGGGCCCATGTCCTGCAACTGTGACCTTGGACAGGTATACCTTCTAGCAGCAAAACCAGCTTCTATTTCATAGGTTATCAGGAGTAACACACAAATGTATGCTGGCAAATAGTGAGCATCACACAGGTGTTGGATGAATAAATAATTAGAACAACCCGATTCTGAAATGGGGAAGGACTTGAATAGACTTTTCTCCCAAGCAGATAAACGGCCAATAAGTATATAAAAAGATGTTCATCATCATTAATCGTTGAGAAATGCAAGTCAAAACTATAACCTTCTACCCATTAGAATATCTACTATCAAACCCCAACAACCATCCCCCCCAAATAAAACAGAAAATAGCTAGTGTTGACAAGAACATGTACACTGTTGGTGGGAATGTGAAATGGTGCAGTGGCGATGGAAAACAGTAGAAGAGCACCTGAAAGAACTGAGTTCCAAGTGTGTCCCTCCCTCAGACTTCTGCCTTTGCTGTGGTTCTTCTGGCCCAGAAATCTAAAAAGTGACCAGCAAACTTACTATGTGAAATCTAACCTATGTCCTGCGGTTGCTTCTCGGATTTCAGTGCTTTTCAGTCTGGGTGGCTTTGACTTTGACTTTTGTGTCGAAAAATCCTCTGGGCTATACCAAAGACAGAATGATTTGTGGAAGAGAGCTTTAGGCTCACTCTGCGCCCCAGGGGCTCAGGCAGAGAGGTGGTCACGTCAGTTTATGTCAGTGGTTTAGAAGACGGTCATGGTCTCTGTGGTCTCTGCAGCCTGGAGATGACCACTGAGTCTTGTCTCCTGAGATGTTGGATCCATGTGCTCCTGAGGAAGGGCTGTCCAGCTGGAGCTGGCAAGCGGGCCCTGGATTCCGTCCTGAATAGTGTTGCCTACATGAGTAATTAGAAACTCATGAAACTACCACCCAGCTTGAAAATGTAAATATTACTGAAAGGTGACCTTTGGCTTCTCTGAAAGGTGACCAAAATCCCAAATTTTATACTTGTTATGCTTGTGCTTTTTGAAGTATCATTAATTACACTTTTATTAATTTCCCATGATTCACAATACTGCATACAGCTTCATACCTCTGTGTGTGTAAGACTCAACTTTGCGCACTGTCAAGGTTCTTGTGTCCTTCCCATTACTGGTCTGATACCTTCTGCCTCTCCTCCCACTTCTCCTCCCCCTCTGGGGTCCAACATACTTTTCACAGTCTGAGTTATTTTTATTGTGATTTGTTTATTCATTTGCTTTGGCTATTTATAGTTCACATGCACCATTAGCCATTTGATAATTTATTCTTTTATTTTCTCACTTATTTTACTTAGCATAATTCTCCTTAAGTTCCATCCATATTGTCATAAAAGACAGATAACATCTTTTTTAAATAGTTGAGGAGTTTTCCACCTACTATCCCACAACTTCTTTATCCAGGCATTCACAGCTGGACATTTAGGTTATTGGTATACCGTGTGTATTCTGAATATTGATGCAATAGGCATAGGGGACATCTGTCTTTCAAAGCATTTTTTATATCCAGAAATAATATATTATTTCGTTTTGTTTGGGTTTCAGTTGTAACTGGATGCATACTATAGCTCTTCTCTTTTTTTTTTTTTTCACTTTTTAAAAAACTCACTTATTTTGTTTTGTTACATGTCATAATTGAGTCTTTTCCGTGGCTGCATGATATTGCATTGTGATCATATCATGGTTTTGTAAAAGACAGTTGAATTGTGTATTGTACTTTGCTCTTGTAAATAGTGCTGCTATGGAAATTCTTATACCTGTCTCCAGTTCTGTTGATGATGCTTGTTTAGGTGTGTAATTGTTGGTTGGTAAGGTATACACCTGCTCAGATTTACAAGGTGATCCCAGTTGTTTTTTAAGTACTTGTATGCATTTATTATGCTACTAGCAAAGTATAATATTTCCTATTCCGCAACATCCTCAATATTTGGAATTATCATTCTTTATCATTTCATCCAAACTAGTAAATATGTAATGGTATGTCATTGTGTTTTAATTTGCATTTCCCTTGTTACTAAAGATGTTGCAGTTTTCATATATTTAATGGCTTTTTGAAGGTGCTCTTTGGATGACCTCTTCAACATTTTGCTCCTTTTACTTTTGGGTTCTCTTTTTTCTTATTGTAGACATTTTTTTGTCAGTTATGGATATTAACCCTTTATTAATACCATGTGTTACAAATAGCTTTTCTAGATTTGTCACTGGTCATTGTACTCTCCGTAATAATATCTTTGATGAACAGAAGTTCTTAATTTTCATGATTCTTAATTTTTTTAAACTGCTGTCCTAAAAAAAAAA
>NW_004567114.1:10069177-10071246 GCF_000260355.1 Condylura cristata
TTACATTTATGATACATTATATATTTTACACGTTGCTAGAATTGGTAGCTAATATTCTGTGCATGAATTTTACATTTTTGACCATGGTTTCTCCATTGCTATCTTTATCTAATTTTAGTGTCAACAATTACATTATTCTTGTAAAATGAGTTAATTTCTCTGAAAGATTTTACATAGGATTTGAGTTATCTGTAACTTAATGTTTGGTAGTACCTGCTTACAAAATTCTCTGGGGCTGTTTTCTTTGGATGATGACTTCTACCTGTGGACTTAATTTTTAATGATTCTGACTTTCTTTTTATTTGGTTCATTTTTATTTAGTTCATTTTGGCAACTATAGGTAATTGTTCATTTCTCCTAAATATTCTATATTGCCTTATAGTCTTCATAATATGTCATCTTTCAAAGTATTTTTATAGTTATACCCCCTTTTGTTCCTTATTTCATTTTCTCATCTTTTTGTTTAATCTTGGCATAGCCTATTTATAGCAACTTCTGGGTATTTTAATTACCTCCATTTTGTATCTATGCTTCATTGATATCTGCTATTTTCGTTAGGATTTCTTTCTTCAGATTTATTCATTTTTCTTTCTCTGAACTGTTTAAACTTTTTTGCTTTTTCTGTAAAATTTTGAGACTATAATATCCTTCAAACTACTGCTTAGTTGCATCCCACAAGTTTTGATATCTTTTCATTATTTTTGACAACTCAGTATTTTCTAATTTCCATTTTGATTTCTAGAACCCATAAGTATTTTTAGAAGTATATTTTTAAAGTTAGAGTCCTACAAGGAAGTATCTGTGTCTTTCTTTCTTTTCTTTGTAGTTGACTCTTCTATGTTAACTACTAATTACAATGCATTGTGGTCAGAGAACTAAACCATAAGATACTGCTTCTTTGAAATTCATGGAGATTTACTATATAGCCTAGTGTCTGTCAAATATTCTATGTATACCTCAAAATAATATGCTTTCTACATTATTAGCATATCTTTGGTGTATGTCCATTAGATCAAATCTACATGCTAACCTTGTGTTTCTGTGATGTGTGTGTGAGAAAGAGAAAGAGCGAGTGCTTGATCAATTGAATACTGAAAATGATGTAGACGATGGACATACCACCCTGAACACACCCTGAATCTCATCTGAAAATGATAAACTAAAATTCAGCATTACAATGTGAATTTTATTGTTTCTCCTTGTAAATTTTACAAGGTGGGGTTTATATATTTTGAAACTTTCTTATTGGGTATCTGTTGTATTATGTTTAGAACAGTTTTGTTTGTCTAGTAAGTTGAGCATTTATGAATATTTAATGAACTTCAGTGATTTTTTTTTTTCCCCTAAAAGTGTATCTTACCTTTTCTAATACATCTCTCCCAACATGGCACAGTATCACATTTCCCACCTTTTACTGCTAACCTCACTTTGTCCTTATGTTCTAGACTAGTCTCTTGTAATGTGGGAGTTTTTGAAATCTGTGTAAATATCATTATCTTACAGAGGGAATTTTCTGCCCATTTTTATTGGCACATTTGGATTTAATTCTATCATCCTATCTTATATTTTTGTTTGTCCCACTTTTTCCATATTCTTTTTCCTTTCTAGCATTATTTTAAATTTGTTGAGATTTTCCTACTCCACTTTCCTTTTCTTCCCTTGTAATGGTTTCGAGTTCTATATTTTTTCTTCTTTTACTGTTAGTTCTAGAACTTTTAACATAAATATTTTAAAATGTCGAAGTTAATCAATACCTTTGGCCTCCTGATCAATACAAGGCCCTTAGAATGCTTTAATTTCTTTTCTTTCTACCTCACAAATTATATGCTCCATTTATACAGCACTTTGGTTCTATTTCAAATACCTTTTTCTTTCTTTAGCTTTTTTAGAAGATCTATTTTTATTTACTGATGCATACAAGAACTGGGATTTAGTCCAGAGGTGCAGGGGGTGAAAGGATTCATCAGAGACAGAGTGAGGAATAGAACAGATGGATCTGCTAAAATACACTGCTAAGGGGAGCAGCAGGGAGACACGAGAGGTCTGCTGCTACATATGGGTCAGCTCCC
>NW_004567114.1:10071905-10100612 GCF_000260355.1 Condylura cristata
CCCCCCCTCCCCCACTGCTCCCCTCAGCAGTGTACTTTGTCAGTCGGCTTGTTCTGCTCCCCACTCTGTCTCTGGTGAATCTTCTCACCCACCACACCTCTGGCCTGTACCCAGTAAGCATAAATAAATAAATCTTCAAAAAAAAAAAAAGTGTATATAGCAAGTACCTGCTTTCAGTTAAAGTACTGACTTCTTGCTTTCGGTCTTAGAAGAGAGGTACTGGACATACAATTCTAGGTTGGCAGTCATTTTTCTGTCTCTCACTTTTACAATTTTATTCCACTTTCATCAGTTGCATTTCTTTTATCTTAATTAGTACTTCTTTTAGGTGGTATATTTTCCATCTGCTGCTTTTAAATCTTGCTCCTTTTTTTAAATGCTCTATAGTTTGACTGTACAGTGTCTAGACAAGCACTTTTTATTTACCCCTTATGAAATTGTTGACTTTCTAAGAATCTACAGATTGGCACGATTTACCAAACTAGAGAATTCTCTGTTTGGGCATTATAACTTGCCCATTTTTACTTCTCACTCTGAAACTCCAGTCAGATTTACTTAGACCTTCTTACTATGTTCCACATTGCTCAGATTTTTTCTATAATTCCACCTCTTTGTCTCTCTGCTGCATATTTTATATCTTAAGATCTACCTTCCATTTCATTAACTTTTTTCACTCACTTTTCTCTTTCAGCCACATTGAGTTTTTCATTTCAGGGAGTCTTTCATCTGTAGAATTCTCTTTGATGCTTTCCAAAATCAGTCCATTTGGTCTTAATCATCTATTACTTCTGATATTTTTCAGTTACACCTTGTTTCTTTATACATACTTTACATTCTATACCTAGTTATTTCAATATTGGCAGACTTTGCAATTCAAATTCTGTAGTTTCTTTTTTTCTATTGTCTCTTGCTTATGGTGGTTTATTTCTTTTGTGTTTAAAGAATTTTTTTTTATTATTATGAGTCTCTGTTCCTTAAAACCTTACCTATGGGAACTTTTTATGGCCTGGGTTTAAAGTATGTTCTTCTAGAAAGAGTTTGTGTTTTCTTCTGGTAGGCTCCATCAAGCAATTTAAACTAAATTTAGCTTGAGGTCTTTGGAACCACACCAGAGAATCCAGGCCTTCTACTCCCCAGACTCCAGACTGTGGTAAAGTATTCACAAGGGAGGCTTCGCTCTCTGCCTTTGCATCTGTAACTGAGGTTAAGGCTGCCATTTACCCCACTTCTGCCAGTGGGAGGACTTTCTGCTGGAACCCTATGGGGCGTGTCCTCATTCTAGGATCCTAACATCTGATAAGGCATCTTTATATATTCGTGTTTCTTTATATATTCATGTTTCTTAGTGGTCTGTTTGCTGGTGTGTCTGGTGATTTTTAAATGATCAACTCCTGCTTGAGTATTTGCCTGAGCTTAGTCTGTGGAAATCCTAGTGACCTAAATTAGGGTTGCTTTCTTCAAAAGAGGATTTGCTGCTAAATGTCGTCCAGGGTTCTGAGGAGCCAACACACCTAAAGCCGCTGGAACCCCTCTGAAGGGCAGAATATGGTGGAGTGGCCAGAATTATCATCCTAAGTTTGGGCTCTTGCCCCCCAGTACTGGACTCAGCATTTTTGCCAAGGAAACACGGGTAGTCTTGGTTGCCTGCTTCTCACATGTCAGATCTTTTCTCTTTCCATTTTCATTTCTGTGTGGAAAGTCCTTTGGGCACATGTGTGTCTGTGGGTCTCAGATTCCCATTCTTTTCTGGTGACCCCAGCCATGACTTTAAAATATGTTGCTGTACTTTATCCAGGATCTTTTGAAGGATGCCATCCACGTTCTTCTGTGCTACCCAGCTGGACATGGAAGCCTTTGGTCATCTCTCCTCATTCATCTTTCTAGCTCTGGCTGGTTTAGACAGAAGCTTTGTGTTGGCTCCAGCTGCAGCACAGCTTCAGTAACTTCTCTTTTTTTCTCACACTTTGCAATAAATCAGCATTATCTAATAAATCCCTTGGGAGCATTTATTAGTGAATAGCCTCTAATTTTAAAACTACCCGTTTTAGAGGGCACCGCAGTACCCAGGTGACAGGTAGAGGCAACATGGGCTAATTACATATAACAGAATAAATAGCGAGCAGGTAAAGAGTGAGGCAGAACGGTCATGTGTAATCAGAAGCTACCCCTTAGCATGTTACTGCAAGCATTGTTCATTCTCAACCTGCACCTTTTATGTTCAATATTTCCCATCTCCTTGACAAGAAAATGAATAGTAGATTTTTATTTGAAATTAATAGCACATGGTTTTATTGGGGCCTGGTAAAATCAGGTTGCTTTAATTTATGCTAACCTATGTTAATTATGGATATTGTTACCTATCAATTCAGCTTAAAGCTGAAAAATTGCAGACAGTTCAGATACATTACATGTTCATTTTAATGAATGATTTTTGAAGAGGTGGTTAGAAAGTCACCTCACAACACATTCAGGGTCACTGGATTCCTCTTTGAAGCATTTGGGCCCTGTGATTGTTAACAGGCAGAATGTGGGACACTCCAGGCAGGACCCCCAAACCTGCCTGCTCTAAATGGATTCTGCCATCCACCATATAAAGGTAAAACATATTGTTAGTGTGTGACACCCTCAATGGGAAAGAAATTTATTACAGTGGCTGTATAATAAAGAAGAGATGAAGTTTAAAAACCTTGCCCATGAAGCCCCAGAGTTATCCATCCCCTTGTGGGTAAATGCCCAGCCAAACACGTTGGTCCAGCGTGGGACCACTGAGGCCTGAAAGCTGCCGCCGTCTAAGCCACCTTCGGGTGGGACCCACAGGGAAGAGGCAGAAGGATCCAGGCAGGTCTGGAGGAGAAGAGCAAAACCAAAACCCACGTCAAGATAAAGCTGCCCCTGTCAGCCTCCCCAGAGACCTCTCACCCATGTCCCAGTCTCTTTCCATGTCCTGGGTACAAGTCCAAGGTCAGCCAAGAAGCAGGTGCGCTTCTGTCACGTGTCCCCCTGCTCTTGTGCCGCCTCCGGCCCCTCTCTCCTTCCCTTCTTTTCCTCCAATCTATTTTAGCTTCTCCCTGCTGCTCAGTTCCACCCTTCCTTGGGTGAGGCAGGGAACGTGGAACCTCCTTTTCTGTGGGATGACACGATGACGTGATGACCAGCCCTGAGGGGAGCAGGTCGGGGCAGCTTGACCCATCAGGCACCCCGTTCCTGCTGACTGGAGTGTGATTTACTGGGTGATGAGCCCAGGTCAGGTCTCAGGGAAAACGTGGTGTGTCTCGCAGGAAAGAGATGTGTTCTGTGCTCATTTGAACCTCCTGACGTTGCGCCTGCTTGTCCGCTTCCAGCTGGAAGCGTTGTCGACGGATGTGTCGGTCTCCTGTCTTCATCACAGTCCACTTCTTTCCTTCCTGCTGGAACAGTGAGTGAGCACTGGACGCTCGCCCTGGCCGAATCCCTGGGCTCGCTGGGCTCGCTGCGCGCCTGTAGCGTGGTTGGGCCTGCCAGCGCCCAGGTGCTGTGCTCTGGAGCCCTCGGCCAGGAGTGAGACTCCTGCCGAGGCCCCGCTGGGGGCAGCGCTGGCTCAGCGCCCCAGAGGTGGTTTTCTTTCCTGATTTGCTTCTGTGCCTGTGATCCCTTTAAGAAGAAAGCCACAGCTTAGTGCCTGTGCATCGTCTCACCTCTTACGTGCTTAGTTACCTCATTTCAGAGACATACTCAGACTCAGAATGTTTCCTCTTGTGACAGAAGGCAGCAAAGGTGTTCTGGCTTTGCTTTTTTCCAGGGCATTTCTCCCACAGTATACCCCGAACTTAAAGAGAAAGGCACAATGAACACATTTGCCCTGGCCCACTAAGAATTCAGGGTTCATAGCACTGCCTTACTTCTCTCTCAGCCAGCTACACGGCCCCCCACAACTCGGGGCCCCCACTCCCTCCTGGTACATATTCAGAGGCATCCTCTCTGCTCAGTGATGGTAGAGAAGTGAATCTAAGTGCTATTTAAAAATAAGAATTCAGAAATGAATTGATTTTTTCTAAGAGGCAGACCTAGCCCAGCTTCCTCACATGTGGGTATCTGGGTTGATGCTGAAGCTGTTTGGTGTTAGTTGACTAGATGAATTATTTTAGTATTTCACTCTCATTACCTGAAGCTACAAAGATCAACAGCACTATTACCCAAGGCTTTGAATAACAGTAGCTTCCACTCAATATGTTCCCTTTACCAGGTTCCATGTTTGGTAGCGCCTCAGAGAACCTTTTTCTGGCCACTTTTACGCACTTGAGACAGAGCCAAGCAACAGAACGTCTCTAGAAAAGAGATGTCGTGGGATCCATTCCCCAAGCTCAGGGGCTGTGTTCACAGGAAGCCCAGGAGGATTTCTCTCTGGGGGCTCTTACTTGTGTTTTATGCCACCTTCCCATAAGCCCTCGCCCAGCACGGAAAGAGAAAATTAGTCTGCTCAGTGTGGGCCGTCATGATGCAGCGTGAGCAACCTGATGGCAAGAGGGACCAGATCAGAACCCTCACACCCCACTAAGGCCCACCTTGGAGCCTGGAGCTTGCGCTTACCCTCATCCTGCTGTGAGGTAGAAGGGAAGCATGCTGAAGGCCCCTCAGAAACAATTCTAGAATGTGAACAGAAATCTCGAGGACTTGAGGTTCAGTCTCGGGGTGGGGTGAGACCACCCGAACACGACACTGGCTGGGACCCTCCCGGAGGTTCTGGGACTTCTGTGCACCGGTGGGTTTATCGTGATCCTCGTGAGGCATCTGGCAAAGGCTGTCATAAAAATGACACTCGTGTGTTTTGCAGGTGCAGCTTCTGGTGGGGCGTCTCACCACCAGCTTGAATTTAGCAGTGCGGACGGAAGGGGGGACCTTACCCTCACTCCTGCTGATCCACTTCCTCTAGGGCTTCCCCACTTGCTAGATGTGAGGGAGCAACCAGGGTCTCTCTGAACCTCAAAATCCACAAGTCGCAGCAAACAAAGACAGGCCAGAGACTCATCTGACCAGCGACCTGACCCCATGGCCTTTTCCCCCACTGCCAGGTCCTCAGGGAGTGTCCTGGAAGCTGGAAGGCACGTGGCTGTCATCTGCCACATGCCTCACCACTGCATGCTTCCTCAGCCTCCCTGCAGTGTGGCTGCTTTGCGCCTGGTTCGGCACTAGCTGGACGCTGCCAGCGCCTGGGCCCCGTCTGGTGCTCATGCTAAGAGAAAGCAGACATTCGGTCTGCAGGTCATAAAGCTGGGGGTTCGTCGTGCCATGGGCTGAACATCGAGTGCTTATCCCAGGGCTTGTCTAGAAAGGAAAAGTGCTTGGTTCTCCAGAGATCGTAGAACTGCAACTGCATGGTGGTGCAAGAGAACATCTCTCCACCCTGCTGGAAACCTCTCGCACTCAAGGCCAGATGCCTGGTCTTCCTGGGACCTTTCCCTTGTCCTGCCCCATACCCCTACGGCTATCAGTAACCGCTCCTGCCAGCCTCCTCTCTCTCTGCCGGTGCCTTTTCTGAGTCCTACAGTGTGCCGGGTACTGAGCGTACAGCTGCCGCAGCATGCACAGCCTATCCAGGAATAAGCCTCCAGGCGCCCCCAGGCCAGGCGCACCCCTGGCCAGGCGCACCCCTGGCCAGCCTTCCCACTTGGCAAATAGAGCACCCAGGGAGACCACACTCGCTCAGACTGGGAGACTGGCAAAACAGCCAGAGTGTGCAGGCTGCTGTCACATCTGCGGAAGGGAGAGCCGGAGGGGAGGTTACAGGGATGCTGGAAAAGCCCCCCGGGCAAGCTGATGTAGGTGAGGCTCGAGCTGGGGGGTCAGACCTTGGTTCTGACCCCAGCCCTGCTGCTTAATTGCTGGGTCTGCCACTCAGCTTCTCCCGCCTCACTTCCAGCACCTGTAAGAGAAGCCCGCTAATGGCCTCCGAGTCGGCGGAGTCCTCCTGGGACTCCAGGAGTCGGAGACCGTGCTCTGAGACGAGTTGCTTCTCTTTGAGGCTGTGAGCATCTTTGTAAAGGCGCATGTCTGATGCCCCCCCGGAGTTGCCCCCAGCCCTCCCCAAGGCTGCGTTTGTTTTAAGCGCTCAGTGAGTGTTGAGAGCGTGGATGAGGGACTGGCTGTCACCCATGACAAGGATCTCTGAGCACCGCATGTAGTCTTCCGGCAAAAGGCTTTAGAGGAGAGTGGGTCTTTCCCTCGCAGGCACCCTTGCCTAGCGGTGTCTGCGCCACCGCGGGTACATGAAACCCAGCGCGGCTTGGTGCCCCTGCCCCATATCAGAGACGCCCTTCCTGGGCCGCCACTGAGCAGAGCGTTACTCTGAACACAGGGTTACTCTGACCGCTCAGCCTCACACGGTGAAAACGCCCATGGTGGGGCATGAGCAGGGAGCTCAGTATCTGGACTCAGAACCCTGGTTTGCTTTTTTTTTTTTTTTAAGATTTATTTATGCACATAGAACTGGGGTACAGGCCAGAGGTGCAGGGGCTGTGAGAGGCTTCACCAGAGACAGAGTGGGGAGCAGAACAGGCAGGTCAATGAAGTACACTGCTGAGGGGAGCAGCGGGTGGGTCAGGAGAGGTCTGCCGCGCCATGTGGTTACCTCCGGGGCAGGCGGGGATCGAACTCATGCGGAAGTGGCTTAGGCTTCTCAGTGCTGCGCTTTAACCTGCTGTCCCACGTTTGCAAATGGCCGCAGGGGGCGTCACAAGACCGGACGCGTAGCCGCAGGGGCGCTGTCCGGCTTCCCCAGGGGTTAATCCGTGTCCTGTCTTCCTCCCCGTGCCTGTCCTGCAGGAACGGCCTCCCCAGCTGCCGGATGCGGACTGAGAGCGAGCCGTCGTGCGGCTCCCCCGTGGTCAGCGGAGACCCCAAGGAGGACCACAACTACAGCAGCGCCACGGCCGCCGCCGCCCGGAGCACCTCCCCCGCCAGCGACTCGGTCTCCTCCTCCTCGGCCGACGACCACTACGAGTTTGCCACCAAGGGGAGCCAGGAGGGCAGCGAGGGGAGCTTCCAGAGCCACGAGAGCCACAGCGAGACGGAGGACGACGACAGGAAGCGCAGCCCGAAGGAGGCCGAGGGCGCGCTGGGGGACAGCGGCTACGCAGCCCAGCACAAGAAGCGCCAGCACCTCGCCAAGGCCAGGAGGGTCCCCAGCGACACGCTGCCCCTCAAAAAGAGACGCACGGAGAAGCCCCCCGAGAGCGACGACGAGGAGATGAAGGAGGCCGCGGGATCCCTCCTGCACTTAGCAGGGATTCGGTCCTGTTTGAATAACATCACCAATCGGACGGCAAAGGGGCAGAAAGAGCAAAAGGAAACCACGAAAAATTAAAAACAAGTCACTGATTTGTTTTGAACTTACGGCCATTTGGTTTCAGCATGTCAGGAGATTTCTAATGATTTGTGGCAATATCAGCAATTTACTTTTTTTTCTTTTTGGTTTGGTTTTCTTTCTTTTTCTTCCTTTTTTTTTTTTTTTACTTTGCCCCCCCTCCTTTGTTTGGGACCCTTAAGAATTTTACTTTTAAAGGAGATTGAAGCCATAGAACTCATATTGACACTCAGCTGTTTTACAAAAGCTTTTCATTATCTGAAGACAAAACCGAAAAAGCCAAAATTACCATTGCTTCCTCCAGCTTGTCAGGAACATGTGGCTGAACCCGCAGGGATGTCAGCGAGAAGGCCATGGGATGGATAACACTCGACACCTAGAGGCATTTGTCAAAGTAGTCATCTCCCAGGCCCCGCCAGTAGGTCTCAGAGGTCAGGGTGACCGCCCAGGGGCATCACGGAGTGAGTGTACACAAGGCAGTCAGGAGAAGGGAGAGCCCTGTCCCTACAGACCCAGGCTGGGGCACGGGGCTGCAGGTCTTGCCTAGCAGGCCCTTGACGAGGCCGCCTGTGTGCACAGGTCGGTCTCCAGGCCTCTGTGCTGCTTAGCCAGGAAGCCCAGCAACGTTGTAAAAGGTGAGCACTGGGCATCCACGTCACCAGGTGTCCGTGACTAACGAGAAGAAACGAGGTCAGTTTTTAGTGATATTGCTAACATTGAATTCTGTTCTATATTAAATTAAGAGGATGTTTTGCAAGCCATACGCCTGAAGGTTGGCCCTGTGTACACACACACACACACACACACACACACACGAGGGACAGAGAATGAGAGAAAACAAGCTGTGTCTTCTTAATTGCCCAAGTGAATCAAGTCCAAGAAAGTATGTAGCTGTTAAGGAAGGAAATAATGGTACAAAACTTTTTCTGTCTGTCAAAACGATTTGATCCAAGTTGGGTGGGGGGGGGGGGGGGGAGCTAGGGAACCGGCCATTAGTAATTGTGGTGTATTAAAGATTAAAGGCACATTGATGGACACAAAAAAGTAAAACATGGCAAAACAAAAAAACATACACCAACCTCCTATACTGCCCTCAAAATGGAGTTTGCAATTGATGTCAGTCAGGATTCATCCTTATGAAAATCAGTGATTTCCACATTAAGCCAGTGTAGCCAGCAGAAATTTCTGATCCACAATGCATGGATTCCTTTAAAAAAAGAGAAAAAAAAAAAAAGAAAAAAAATCACAAAAACACAAACTTTTTTTTATTCAAAAATAACAAAGTTCTTGTAAGGTAAATAATGTATTTAGCATGAAGCATGAATTATTTTCATATAAATATAGAAAATAGAGAAAAGGCTATGCCTCTAATTTTGAAGCCCTTAGGCTTAGAGGTTCTTTTGGTTTTCTTCTTTTTATTTTTTCTTTCTTTAATTATTATTTTTTTTTCCCAATTATTTTGCTTTGGTTTTTTGAAGCAGGTGTTTAAGGTTTAACCTTCTTCAGGGACAAATTCTGACTGTTGGGGAACTTACTTTGCAATATAAAAATCTCTTCATGTTCTGGTAGGGCCTGGATGGTGGAGCTCTGTACTGCCTTGTCTGCGCTTCAGCCCCACCCCTCTGATTCTCTGTTGAAGTGTGTCCTTTCTCTTTGTCTGTACATGTTTACCATGACGCAATAATTTGAGGGCAAACTCAGTAGTGAGTGTGTATGATAGAATCAGGAGAATTATGGGACGCTGACTTGAGGAAACCCTGACCGTGATTTGGTTCTTGGAAGAAGGCAGTGAATAATTATGCAAATTTGTCAGGAGAAGGGGAAACACGCTAATGGGCCTTATTGGATGAGGGTGTGAGTTAGGGTACTCGTGAAGGCGAAGTAACACAGGTGACCAGCCCCAGGTGTGTTCCTGTGACGCCATTTCACAGTGGGAAGGAGGGGCCGGCCGTCTCACCACCTCAGCACACGAACCAACCTGGATTTAAGGCCACCTAGGTTGTGAGAGCTGAATTTAGACAACCGGATGATGTCACACAGACCAGAAACTCCTGTCACCTTTGCCAGAAAGAAATGATATGGGGGGGATCCAAAGAGGTCGCTAAAAGAATGTGGTCTTCTACCCAAATGGAAGGAAATAGCACAAAAACACCCACTGTGTGTCTGGGAGGGACGCCAAGGACAGGGTGCGGCTGTGGGCCAGTGTCCAGCCCTGGGGGGTGGGGGTGCTCCGTGCACCAGGCCAGCTGGAGCTGACTGGCTCAGCCCAAGCTTATGCTCATGGCAGAACCAGAAAAAAGCCCACACCTCTACAACAGGTGGAATTCAGAGCCTGAGCCCAAGTACTTCCAGGCATATGTTCAGGGTGTAGTAGATGAGAACACAGTTGTGTTTTTGAAACACTCTGTCCCTTCCATCACCTGACACCCCAAGAGCCGTTCACAGCTTCCGAACCTGAGCAACACCGCGACTTGGGTTATCACCTGACCAAGCGCAAAAGACCCCTCTCCCACCCCTGAGGTCAAACGTTGATGTCCCCCCCACCCCCCCATGATTAAATTCAGACTTTTCCTCCTGAAAGGCAGAGGTGAACATCCAGGGGTGTTTTCTGGCAGGAGACTTCTTCCTCTGAAAAGCCCCACAGTGGGCTGCTCCCCTCATTTCATTTTCTAAAGGAGCCAAGGCCTCTTTTAGAAAATAATAAAATGCAATGTGTGTGATTTACTTTTCTGATCTCTTTGAGAAATAGATAAATATAAAAGTGTGTTCTTAACTCCAGAACCACTCTTTTTGCATAAATACCTCATCGGGCAGCTTTCTAAGTGTTATTTTTCCTGAGTCTCCCTCAGCGCCTTGGTGGAAGCTGCTGAGAGGCTTACAGGGGAAACTTTAGTGAGGGTACTTTTTTCTATTTTTCTTCTGTTTTTGGAGGCATACACATTATGCATAACCAAAACAATGGCTCAATTGTGTTTAACTTTGTATTTTGATTGTTGAGAAAAAAAAAATGTATTAATGTGTCTGTGGCTGTTTGTAGTGAATGAATTCATTGCGGAATGAGGCTGTCCGTCCGTGTCCTCACCAAGCCAAGGGGCAGGAGGTACCCTCTCACCCCCTCCTCCAAGAGCAGTAGAGAACTTAAGCACAAGCCTATTTGTGAAAGAATATTTTCCTCAAGTGTAATTCACTTCAGTCTTGGAATTCCTTCCCACACTTCAGGTTTCTTTTAGCTTCCAAACTAGCCTTCGTCTTCATGAGTCTTGACAGTCGCGCCTGAGCGCCAAGCCAGGGCTGTAATGCCTGGCTTTCATTTCTCCCCCGGGGGGAAGTGGCCTTCTGTGTGTCATTCCAGTATCTCACATACTCACATGGGGTGGGGGGGGAGGGGAAACGGGGAACTATAGCAATATTTCAAGATGCTTTGGAAACAACCGTGAACACGTCAGCACCGTGACATCCACCGAGACTTGCTGTTGGCCCTCGGACGCATTTAGGAGAAAGAGCCGCAGCTCTTTTTTCCTTAAACCATAGACACCTAGACAGTTCTTCGTATGCTACTACAAGTAACCTGTCCTCTTTACCTAGTACTACATGCACAGGATTTACAGCATCAATTCTTCCCAGCCTTATTCTATACCACAAGCTCCTACTTCCTTCCCCAGACAGCTGCGCTAGGTTCAGGCTGGGGCTGCGTGCTTTGGAAGGGATGTCTCGGCGGCCCTTCCCAAGCACTCCTTTTCTTGAAGATGTGGTCGGTGTGTCTGGCCCTTGCTGGGCAGGGCAGTTACCACCCCGAGGGCATTCTGGGGGAGACCACTGCACCCCCTTTCCAGGCTGTGGGGCCAGTGGCGGGAGCCAGCCCGCCTGGCTCCTGGGCCTCTCCTTGAAGGGCTCTTAGAGGAAATCAGTCCTGTCCAAGTGACCTACAGGGGAGGGCCAGCCCTATGGGGTTGAACTAAATTCAATGTGACTTCTCTTTCCCTTTAAACTTGATTCAGGTTGGGATGTGTTTCTTCCTGGTGGATCACAGCTGCCCAGATGTTGCCATTTATTTTTGTTTCTGTAGAGAAGTATTTTTCTTTCCTCTTGAGGATTCTTGCCACCAAAAGAACACATTTGAAGCCTGTGTCCCCTGATTGTGACTTTCCAATGTTGACAGTTAATCCTTAGTGTAGTCGGCCCCAGCCTGCCAATACTATATCAAACACTGTTATGCACATAATGCAGCACTGTGATCTAATTTAAATAATACTTTTTTATTATTTATACTACTATATATAATATACATCAACACTTTTGCTATATAACCTAAGTGATAACCACCCTCTTTTAGTTACCTGCCAGACTCTGGACTTTGGTTTCTATTGCAGTTAACACAGTTACAAAGTTGTAATGGTGTCTTTTTCTTTTTTTCCTTTGTAACGGAATGTGTAAATCGAAGTATATACAGTGTGTGGTGTTCCTGTTTCTGGAGTTCCATGAGGATTTACACATGGCATTCAGTGTTCTGTATAGACCCGCCTACCTTTGTGGATTCATCTGTTAACCCTTCCTGTGCGCGAGCTCCGGCCACCCGGGTTGACTCCTTGTCTTCTCTCTCTCACTGATTATTCTTGAACTAAGCACAGACTGGTCAGCTCGGTTGCTTTATCATGAATAATACATGTGACTTTGCAATTCTTCCACAGTTCAGCAAACAAGTGCTAGCTTCACTGACCAAAAACTAAGGAAGGAAAATAGGATTTTTAAAATGATCCATCTTTTAACAGCCGAAACCAATGTGTCTATGGTGCTGCCTTGTGTTGTGAACCCCTACTTTCGAAATCCAGACCTAGGTGAAAGATCACTCTGACTTACTGTAATGTGCTCACAAGTACCCTTCCTGTTCGTTTTTTTAGCATTGAAATCAAGACTATTTATTTGGAAACTATACCACAGTGTTTTCCACTGTATTTCATTTGCAAAAGTCGAGAACCTCCTTCTTGGGCTTTTGCAAAGAATTGATATTCCATATTGGATTCTCAAAGACTTCGATATGGTGAACCTATCAAACCTAGAAATTGGATTTCATCCTTTCAAGACTGTGGCCTGAGTTCCTCACCCCCTTTTTTTCCCTTTTAGGTGAAATGTAGCACAATTTCAGTTATTTTAACACCCAGCATCTCTTAGTGTGTGTGTCGAGGCCATCAGCTCATGGCTGACTCAGTCACCAGTTCGTGCCACTTCATTCACACTACTTACAAGGCCATGGTGAAAACGTGGAGGACAGTCTCTGTGTGTCTGGGAAGCATTATACACTTGTACATTTTTTATACTCTGATTCTGTAACATTTCTGAGTTTTTGTTTTTGTTTTACAGAAAAAAAAAAAAAAGTGATCAAGCAATCAGAAGACCAAGAGGTTTTCTATCAATGCTTAGGGTTGTCTGACCTTTGCTGGCCAACAGACCTACATGGCCAAATCCATTTACTAGAGTAATAATTTTTCACAAGCCAATTTTTTTTTCTGTATTTTCTGTATGAAACTGCCAATATCATGAATAGAAAGGGAGAACCATAAAGGAGAAGGAAAGTGATGTTCCGTTGGGTTTGTGTTCTGAAGGAGCAGTGTGGAGGCAGGCGTGATCAGCCGAACGCTAGGGACCCGGAGGTGTTACACTCTGCAGGCATCCCGTACTTGCATTTTGCATTCTTCATATGTAATCATATTGCCAAAGACAAACTATTTCATCATTTATTGTAAATAACACTTTCCCCAGACCTACCATAAAGTTTCTGTGATGTATTGTCTTCCAGTTGCAATAAAAATTACTGAGTTGCATCAATTGAAGAAAATGCCAGCTCATGTTGTGTGCGCCACGTCTCCATCAGAAAGTGCGGAGCGGGACGATCATGACTCTTACTGAGCTAGATCGTGTGTGCTGTATATTACAGTCCATTGTGAGGGTCCTCACTGCCCTGCATCTGTCCCCAAGACGACTTGCCCCAGAAAGCTGTGGGAAGTCACAGCGCAAACACGTGCAGCCAGGCGCTGGGCCCTTGGGTAACCCTGGTGGAAAGCATTACTGGGCCACAGAGAGCTGGTGGTTAAGGCGGGTGGTGCTTTCATTTGGAAGCTGTTGAGTGAAATGTAGAAGTGTGCTTTGGGATGAGCCCGCCGGCCTCACCCAGGTCCTGAGGTGTCCTGTGACTCCGTTTTCCAGGATTTAATCTGTCATGTTTCCCCACCCTGAGGACCCACGTGGAGCTGGATGGAAGCTGAGAGTGCTTTGGGACTAGATCCCAGCACCAGTTAGGTGTTGGGAGAGCCACCCCCCCCCCTTTTTTTTTTTATGTTTATGTCTGGTCCGCTTTCAAGCTATATCTACTAGCAACAGCCCTAGCTCTACGTCAGCTGGCCACAGAGTCCCCTTCTGCTGGGTCTCACACCCCCAGATCTCGGGTGCCAGGCTGCACAGCCTGTGGCTGGGTCAGGGGCCCATGTGTTCTAGAGAGCTGGCGGAAATGAATTCTGGGGCTTCTCGGCATGCCAAGTGCCTGGCCAACCATCTCCATGCAACAGCCCCTTCTCCCCGACGACAGAACTTCAACATTTGAAGAGAATTAACTGGGAGAAATGAGCAGAAATTCATTCAGGTCAAATCTGGTGAATCAAGTAGTTGGCCAAGTTGAGTTGCATGTCAGTCCAAATGCAAGGTGTAGTCTCCATGAAACAGCTCATAGCAAACATTCCCCTTAAGTGGCCATCAAGGTGGCCCAAGGGGGAACCCCACTTAGATTCTGTCAATCTCTAGGTGAGCTGCCAAAATGACACCTCCAGAAGTCTCAGCTGACCTCCAGGGCATATTGCACACCCCACTTGGGGTATGGGGGTGGGGGGAGGGTTAGTAGTTACCTGTTAGCTGCACCAAAGATCCTCGTGGAGAGGTACACTTGAGTTACAATATGGTTTAAATGGAAAAGACACACATGAAAAAAAGTTGAAATAACACTCCACATAGTTGCAGGTGATTTTGTTAAGGCTCCATTATCACTACCCTCATGAGGTCTCTTTTTAGTGCTGGGATCAGCCCCAAGCACTCCCAGCTTCATTTAGCACCAACTCTGTCCCACTGTCTGCTGGGTGACAGTGATTATTGCAACAAGTCTTGGACTGGAAAGGTAATGGAAGAAGAGCCCTGAGTTGCCATGGGAAATAGGGGTTCAGTCTTCCTGGAGCAGAGCTTCCCGAGGCCTAAATAGTGGCGATCTTGTTGAAACAAGTTCAGAGTATTGCCAGGTGACAAGTTTGAAGGAACAACACTCCCGATGTGTAGCTAGTGGCTTCTGTGTGTCTTCAAGTAGCTTTGCTTCCTGTTCACAGACCTCCCCCACCTGGGCGGTCTGCCCTCATGAAATAGCCATCTTGTCCTCCTTCAGTTCACATGCCAATTCTTTTCCTGAAAAAAGGACACAAAAGAATAGCCAGTGTCCTTTTTTCTGAAAAAGAACTTGGTATAAATACAAAGAAAAAAGAAATCAAAGGTATTCAGAAAGCTAACATTCAAGTGACTTTCTTTCCTTCCTGCCAGGGTTTTAATTGCAGAATTTGCAATTCTGTGCTGTGCATTTGGTTGGAGAACTATAGCTAATGTCCTGTGTTTCTTTTGAATCAAACTGTAAGATTCTGCCTTGAAGATATAATTATTTGCTGGATAGTGCCTTATTTGCATGTGGAAATAACATGCAAGCTTTTAGATGATCTAGATGTGAACTATATATGCATTTTTATATTTTTCAGTCTTTCTGGACAATCAAAAATCTGTGATTTTCTAAAAAAAAAAAAACATAATAACTGTCTTCAAAATTATATGAATTCTCAAAGCTGTAAAATATCCCCTGCCCCATATATTGGAGAACACGAAGGCCCTTTAGTGGGTGAAAGTGAAGGAAGTCACCATCCCTGACCATTTTCTTCTCTCTTGACTGCTTTGCCTAATGAAAGAAATGTGTTCTGAACTAAGAAATCCTTCTAGAAAGTTCTAAACAGATGAGGGCAATTTCAGAGGGAGTTTAGTATGACCCCAAGCCTTTTGCTTATGAGCTAAAAATTCATGTATGTCACTCCTGGAATTAACAGACCATGTACACAAACAAGTGTACATTGCCCGTCTTCATGATTGGGGTACAAAACCGTTGGTAATGATCATTATTTTAAAGATGCAACTGTAAGTGTGTAAGTCAATTTATTCAATATTCACCCTTATTTTGTGTGAATAAACCTTTCCAGAAAAATTCATTGAAATAATGCCCATAGCAATAATATCTGCATTTAAATCACTCCTGGGCATTTTTGGTTCAAGTACCCTGATACCTTAGGAACTTTTGTGTTATCCCATAAAAAAGTATGCGTGAAGTATATAACTAAATGTCCTTCAAATACATCAATTGAGAGGGACCAAGGAATTCTATTTTTTTTTTCACGTGTTACTCATTCCAAAACTATTTCTAAAATTATACAATATCCCTAAAAGCCAAAGTTCACAAACTTCGAAATCTAATTGGCTTTATAAAATGATTCATGAATTGGGCAGCATCCCCTGTAGGTGCTTCGGGGTTCACACAAAATGGAAGTTTTTTTAGAAATGAAAGAAGGTAAGGTGATTAGCAAAAGAATGACTATTCTAAACAAAGCCAATTCCCCTTCCTCCAGGGAGTTCAGGGACCTCTTGTCACTCACAGGACCTCACTGGAGCTAGCTAGGAAACCCCAGCTTCATGACATTTGGGAAGAGATTGAAAGTGCAGTAGCTGGTAGGTCTGAATGGAGACCCCTGTTTGGGGCATATTGTTCACTCTATGGGGGAAAAGCAATTGCGGGGAAGTACAGAGGCTGTTTTCTTAATCTCTGGGATAGTTTCTCCATAAGTGGGTCCCTTGTTTTCCCAGAATTAAACTGGAAGGGGCATTAGAGACCACTGACTCCAAACTCCCCTGCTGCGCACTCCAGACTGCGCAGTTGAGGCACAGAAAAGCCCCAAGAGGACACAGCTCCCAGGGCTAGACGTACAAAAAGGGACATTTTCCTTCTTATCTTGTCATAGCCACCTATTTCATACGTGATGGTAATCATCACAGCTGGAGAATTCCATAGCTGGCCACTCCCCCCCACACACATGCTTACCATTATGTCATATGCATTTTCCATATAACCATAGTGAAATTCTTTTAAAAATGATACACCACATGCTATTGAGTGAATGGTCTCTCATCTTTAACTGTAAGCTTTTCATTGTTTAAGTGACTTCTAGTTTCTACTATAAATAACACCACAATGAACATCTTCAGGATCAAGACCATTAGCATATTTTCCACTTGTCTTTTGGTGTGATAGCCTCTCAGATAGGTGGAACAAAAGTATTGTCAATGTTACAAGTCTTTATATGCAGGTTTTCCAAAAGATATCAATGCCAATAGAAGTGAATGAAACCACCATTTCTCCTTTACCAGTATTGGGATTCCTTTTCCTCTTTAATTTTTGCTACCAGACAAACATATTACTTTAATGCTGTTTGATTTTTTTCATCACACTCAAAGTCACCACACAATTTACTGACCACTTATTTTCTGTTTTCTAAGCCATCTATAACAGACTCTTTAAGAGTGCAAAAAAAGCAGGAAATCTAATGTTTAGACTCCTACTTACAACATTCTTGATTAGCCACGAAGCGGAGTCAGGATGACAAATGTCACAAATGCCTCACCTGACCTCAAGTGATCCTTTCATCCTCCAACACACTACCCGAACTTCTACTGAGACAAAATCCCACTTCCTAAAACTCTTACCTGAAGGTCTTTGGACTAACCTGGAAGACCACAAAAGTGGAAATAGAGGCCTCCCTGGTGGTGCAACAGGTTAAAGCACAGCATTGCAAGCGAGCCACAGCCACTTAAGTGTGAGTTGGATCCCCAGCCCCGGAAGTGACCCACATGGCATGGCAGACCTCTCCTGACCCGCCCACTGCTCCCCTCAGCAGTGTGCTTCGTCAGTCGGCCTGTTCTGCTCCCTGCTCTGTCTCTGGTGAATTGTCTCACCGCCCCTGCTCCTCTGGCCTGCACCCAGTTCTGTATGCATAAATAAATAAATATTTTTTTTTAATCTGGCCTACTTTTTACAAGTGGAAATGTAAATCATCTTGAACATGGCAAAAATTTATGTTTGAAATAGTAGTTTCCTCCCTAAGTCTTTTCTAGAATTAATATGCCAATTTCTTTCTACCTTTTTTCTCTTCTGGACATGTTCCCATTTGTGATCAGAACTGAGAGTTGAGCACAGAAATCCAGGTCCAGTTTGAGGACTAGAAACTATCATTTTCCCCATCCTAGAACCTCTATTCCTATTAATGTAATCAAAGAAGACGGATCATACCACAAATTCACACTGAACTGTTATTAATTAAAACAACTAAGTCCCAGCTATTGTACTTCGCCAAATACTTATTTTCCATCAAAGTCAGAACTATCATAAATACCACCCTTTATTTGGTCCATTATTGTAGCCCAATTGAGACTAGCAATGGAGTGGGTGTGCGAGGGTCCTGATTTTATCATCTGAAATACTTAGATTTCCCTTCAGATACCATTTTATCCTACATTTGAAAATGTCGTTTACAATAGTGATTAGGACAAAGCTGTAGATAGCAATGTGGCATGATGTGGAGACCTACTGCAGGTCAACTTTCATTTACATCAACACCTGTTGAAGGTAATCGTTCAATTAACTACTACTATGTGCACCTGGCTGTGGGAAGCCGTCGACCACATCTCTCCATCCAATCAAAAATTTGTCAGTTACATCCTTGATCTCTAAGTGTAAGTTCATAGTCTTCTCTTATAGAGAAGGAGATAAAGTCATACTCTATGCTAATATAAATTATTCAAATTTGAAATAAGGCATTGAAAAGAATAAACTTTCACTTAATGTACAAAACTTGAATTCATGTAAATCCTACTTTATTCCTATTGAGGAATTAGTCTTGATTTATGCAGGTTTTAAATTACATGAGGTCTTAAGGAATATATCCCTCATATATAAAGCAACTACAATTTATTCATCCATTCTTTCATTCACTTATTCTCTTACTATATCTTCGTGAGACCAAGCTGGCTTCTTTGCCAAGAGCTTACAAACCAATTTGGTGATAAGCCAGCCAAGAATTTTGCCCAAGAACAGCATTGAGGTGATGATCTACAGTTTGCAGACACTGTCTTCTCCTGTTTACAACCTGGAAGTTTTGACATAATGCTTACTGGGATTTTTCATTCAATGTGCAAATCTATTTAGAGGACTGCCATCTCTGGCATTTAGCTAGCATCTAAACATAGCCAAATGCATTTAAAATAATGGGCTTCCTCTAAAAGAAACACCCAGACATTGAATTGGTAACTTCCAGTTTCTATTTATTTATTTATTTATTTTAAAGATTTATTTATTTGTGCATACAGAACAGGGTACATACAGGCCAGAGGCTCAGGGGTGGCGAGAGCTTCACCAGAGGCAGAGTGGGGAGCAGAACAGGCAGATCGACTGAAATACACTGCTGAGGGGAGCAGCAGGCAGGTCAGGAGAGGTCTGCCACACCAAGTGGTCACCTCGGGGGCAGGTGGGAATCAAACTCATGCGGAAGTGGCTTTAGCTTCTCAGTGCTGTGCTTTAACCTGCTGCACCACCAGAGAGGGCCTTCTATTTATTTTTAAGTTACTTGTTACTACCCAGCATTTCCTATATATTTAAGCATGCAGAACTTCAATTGTCTGAAAGGGCTATCCCAATGCATGAAGGGATAGAGACAACTGATAAAAGAAATAGATTAGTTTTGAAACAGATCCTCTCCTTTGTAGCCATAATCTACCCACACTTGTTTTTCAGCAGCACAAGTGATAGAGTTGATGAGAAGCTTAGCACCAGAAATAGTGAGGCCATGCGGACATTAGTGAGCACAGAAAGCTGGCCAACTCTCAGGCAAGAAAGACTGAGGTGGGAGGTAAGCCTTCTAGAAAGTACAGCTGTATTGGCCTGACCAGTAGTACCGGGAGCCCTGGAAGAGGCAAGGCTTCTCTCACCCCACTTGGGGCAAAGAAGTTTAAAGAGACCCCTATTTCCTCCTCCCACCTTCCAATATTTGGTCACTGCTTCTGGTTGCACCAGCAGGAAGCAGGAAGCCAGCTGACTCAAGAGCAGGAAGTACATCTTCAGGTTGGCCACTGCAGTGCTGAGCTGAGCAGAGGGGCATCCGAGAATGAAACTGGAGGTAACAGGCCCAAGGCTAGCACCCAGGTCTTGCCCCTTTCTTCATCTCCTCTTCTGCAGGCAAGGTGTTCATTCCAGTCACTCATCTGATGCCTCTCTTGGCCTGAAATCCTCATAAGCATCCTAAGGTTCTAATTCCTCAGTATAACACATAAGCCCTTCATGCCTGCCTCTACCAGCACTCCATGCCTGCTGTGAGCACCAGCTGCTTGTACAGTTGCAGTTTCTAGGATGTTCCCTGGTTTCCCCTGCCCCTTTGAATGGACTCTCCTGTTCTGGAATAAACTTTCATCCACAAAACTCAGTTCCTGGGAATGCAAACTGGTCCAACCACTATGGAAAGCTGTGTTCCTCAAACTATTAAAAATAGAGTTTCCATATGATCCAGCAATTCTACTCCTAGGATTCTACCTAAAAGAAATTAAAAAAAAAATAATAATTCAAAAGGATGCCTGCACCCCAATGTTCGTTGCAGCACAATTTGCAGTGGGTAAGCAATGGAAGAAACCCAAATGCCCAAAAATAGATGACTGGATCAAAAAGATGGGGTGTATATATACACAATGGAATATTACTCAGCAATCAAAAAGGATAAACTCATGCTCTTCATAACAACATGGATGGAATTGCTGGAAGGGATTATACTCAGTGAAATAATCCAGAAAGAAAAAGTAAAATATCAAATGGTCTCACTTATAGGAGGAGAAAAAAATAAGGAATCAGGAACATTTGCAAACGGTGTTATTTCCTCCCTAGAAGACCTGTGGGGTGAAGACTCATTGACCTCCCCACTTTGGGTTCCAGGCGTGAATAGCAGGTGCATGGGCTTGGCTTGAGCAGACACTTCCATTAATACCTGCTCTATCTTCAGGGGGTGCTGCAGCCCAGCCAGCTCAGGGGAGGTGAATATGTTGCCGCACTGAGTCCAGACAGGAAATGTCACAGATCATTGGACTCCCAGCAACCTCGACGGTGAAGACCAGAGAGGCAGGGACAGCCTCTTCCCCAGCCTCTCAGAATCTCCCACCTCCATACCAGCCCACCCTCTTCCACTGCCTTCTTGGAGTGGGATTGGGGAGTCTGGGCATGACTCAGTCTGGGCATGGATTCTGGGCATGACTCAGTGCCAGCACTTCATCCAGACCTGGGTTTTCTGCTTCTTTTACCCTAACCAGCCACACGGAACCTGTTTCCTTGTGGGAAATCACATCACACATGTCTCTGTACTGATGCAGTTGGCATACTAAGTCAGAGCCCTCAAATCATCATGGGGGGGACAATCGATGCTCTTGTCCAGCTTTTAATGACAATCAATTCTCTCTTTGGCTCTTTGCTAAGTGAGTGTCATTGAGAACAATTGCATTTTGTGAACCTGGGCACCAGACTTGAATTTGCAGCTTCCTGCAGCAGATGAGCCCAGAGTGTCTTGTTACTGCTCTGTTCTCGCTCAGTCACACAGCATGCTCAGTCATACAATTCATGTTCTCTCCAGTCTGTTTTCTAAGTCAGGGTCGCAGTGCCACTAATCAGAAAAGAAAATCCTCCTGTGTGTACAGGATGCAAGCGAAGGACAAGGGAAGCCAGGCGCTGGCTGCCCTCTTTGCTGACCTGAACGCATGAGGAGAAGTGGCTGTGGCTGACAGACGAGGTGGCCAGTCCACCTCAGCGGTGACCTTGGGCAAATCACTCCCTCTCACTCGTTTCAGCATCTGTAGAATAGGATAATAACAGTAGCTACCATGGAGGGTTAAATGTCATGAGGCAAGAGAAAGGAAACAGTTCAACATCTGTTTGGCTAGTGCTGACTCGAAGCCAGCTTGGAGTAGCTGAAATGTAGACTCTGATATGATTGTACCCTGAATATACAGGTACCCGTCTAGGCCATGGCTCCACTTCCCATAGTTTCCGTTGCCTGCAACCACTTGTAATCCAAAAATAATATGTACAAAGGACATTTTGAGAGAGAGAGGTACAGAGAAAGGTAGAGAGAGAACACACCACAGCTTTTATTACAGTAATATTATCATCATTCTGATTTTGTCATTTTAATCTCTTGTGACTAACTTATAAATTAACTTCATCATATGTCTGCAGAGGTTAAGTCATAGTATATATAGGACCTAGGGTTCTCGGGCATCCACCAGGGGTCTTGGAATAGACCCCTGCAGGTTAAGGGGGAGATGCTGACTCCAAGGTGAGAGTAAAGAGTTGAATTTACTGCATCACCAACAAAAGAAACTGAACCTTAATTTCCTTCTCTGTGAAACTAGACTGTACATACCCACCCCACAGACTGTGGTAAAGAAGGAAGCAGTCGATGTGCAGAAAGCATCCTGTGTAAATGTAAATAGGCTGGTTAATATTATCCTGATTTTGGGTCTCCTTGGTGTAAATGTGTAAATGTGCTGTAGCAAAGCAGGAGGGGCAGCGTTCTGAGCAACCTGCTTGGGCTGCAGCACTTCCCAGCTCAGGTTACCACAGGCCCAGCCTGGCTCATCACTCTCAAAGCCGGCTTTCTGCCTCCACAGTCCCCTCGCCGCCTTGATCCCAGCAGACAGGAAAAAGCAACAGGCCCTGGACCCGCATCACGCCTACTGAGACTCAACTCTGTGTTCCATGCCCAGGTACGAAGTAGCATCAGTTCATGAGCCCACCCTGCCCGGATAAGGCCAGCAAGAACCACTGGGGCATCCAGGCCTGCAGGATGGCGCTGCAAGGAAGGTTTGTTCTCCCCAAGTGGCTGCAGGAGGATGCTCTGTCAAAGGAGACTACAGATGATGATCTGCAGTCCTAGAAACTGCTAACTGCTAAACTGCTAGAAACGGTCTAAACTCAGCTGGGCAGGCCTCACACCCACCACTGGAAGTTTGGCTTTGTTTTTTTAGGGGATGAAAATGGGTGGGGGGAAGAGTCATGTTGATGGACTGCTTTTATTTATAAAACAGGTTTTGTTATTTACTAGCTTTCCCCCACCCCCAAATGCTCTGTAAAAAAGGCTGGTTAATATTATCCTGATTTTGGGTCTCCTTGGTGGCACAAGGGAGTAAGATGTAGCGCTCTAAAGCCATCCACAGCCACCACAGCACAAGCCAGGAAGCTGACCCACATGGCACACCCAACCTCTCCTGTTTCTGCTTCTCCCCTCAGCAGTGTATTTTAGTCAGTCGGCTTGTTCTGCTCCCACTGTCTCTGGTGAATACTCTCACCCCCACACCTCTGGCCTGCACTCCAGCTCTTGTATACATAATAAATAAATCTTTAAAAATATTATCCTGCAGGGCCCTCCCTGGTGACACAGAGGGCTAAAGCACGCACTGAGAAGCTAAAGCCGCTTCCGCATGAGTTCGATCCCCACCTGCCCCGGAGGTCACATGGCGTGGCAGACCTCTCCTGACCCGCCCGCTGTTCCCCTCGGCAGTGTACTTCGTTGATCTGCCTGTTCTGTTCCCCACCCTACCTCTGGTAAATCCTTTCACCACCCCTGCACCTCTGGCCTGTACCCCAATTCTGTATGCATAAATAAATAAATAAATAAATAAATAAATAAATAAATAAATAAATAAATAAATATATCTTTAAAAAAAATATTATCCTGCTTTTGACAAGTAAGGAACACTAAGGTCCACAGAAGTACATAATTAACTTTGCTAGAGGCTGACGCAGGAGTCCCATATCATGAATCCCAGAGCTCAAATCAGAAAGACCATAAGGCTGTGTCTGGATTTTTCCTTCCTGTGTTGTGACCTGGAAATTCTTGCCCCTTATTTATTTCTCTCCTCCCATGTGCTATCGGTTGTTTAACACCAGGAAAGTGCTGCTTCCTATATTTGTTCCAAGGGTAAATTCATCCTGTTGCTCTACCCTAGCTAAAAGTATACCTCCTCTTAAATTTTAAAATTATTTGTTATTACGGTAATCTATACAAAACATAAAATTTACCATTTTAGCCATTTTTCAGAATAATTGCAATGGCCTTAAATATATCCCTTTAACTTTAGTGACAAATTTTACAAATGTTTTATTTTCCTTACTAAGGAATGTGAAGTTTAGAATGTAACTTGCCTCATTACACATATATCAGGCTTTCTAAAGTTATTCCTCAGGATAGTTGATCATATGGTCAGGGTTTAGTCCTATAAAGATATGAATTCGTTGTTAAAGGATACCTGAAACCCGTGGCCTTCACCTGCCTATAGGCACTTCCACGGGAAGGCTGTTGCATGGTCTGAAGCAGACAGCCCAGAAGTTAGCCAGTAGTCCTTGGCTGCAGGGGCCTGTTCCCCCAGGGACCTGTTCCCCCAGCTAAGGACCCCAGGTTTGGGGAACTCTGAGTGGCAGTATCTCTGTCCTTTGAGCCTGACAGGCCAGACCTGGCACACAGATCCTGGGGACATCCATCATGGGGGTGGGGGCTGTGCCCGGCAGGGGTGCAGAGAGCCGAATGTGGCGCTGGTGGTCCCCAGGACACGGTCAGCCACTTGGAGTTAAATGTCAGCTTCATTTGCATCATGAGCTGATCTTAAATTACAGTTGCAAATCTTCCAAAATCTCTGTTTAAGTTCCTACCAGCTCCAAACAGGCATGTTAGCAATGACTGATTCAGTACATCAGGGACTCTTAGCTTCAAGGAGTGGAGGATCCCTTTATGTACATGAATGAAAACGAGACTTTAGCCTCAGAAGGACTCTGGCAGCCTCTTTGCAAAAACTGTGGGTGGTTCACATTCTGCTTTTCACAAGAAAATCCTGGAAGCACATTCTTTGTATGGTTTCTGTTTATGTCAAATGCATTTTTGAAGCACCGCAAGTGGGTCTATTAATTATATCTCACTCAGGACCCGTGAGTCTTGGAGCAGCTCATGGGTGCTCCTTTTACAGAGGGGAGTATCAAGATCAAGGGACCCTCACTGTCTCTCAGTGTCTCTGTTCAGAGGGGACAGTGTGGGGCCACACACTGCCCCTCCCCCCATTCTCCCACGAGCCTCTCTCTGCTCCCAAAGGGACTGCAATGGGCAGCGCTGAAAGTGACCCCGAGAGAAGAGAATAAGGGAAAAGAATTTCCAACTCAGACAGTAAGGAAAACCCAGACAGAGCTGGGACTGAGTTAAGGGGGTAGATATCGAGTTGAGAACTCAAGAAGGCTAAGCAGCCAGAGTTAATGAGGCAGAGCCCCAGAGAGGAGCACTGTGCGGAGCGGAGAGAGCTACAGTGAGAGGAAAGCATCTTTGGTGCCCTGCAGGACTGGCCGGTTCTTATTCGTGCTCTTAAATAAAAATGTCCAGCTTCATCCTTGGCATCTGAAACACCCCCGGTGCTTGCCACCATAGTGTGTCCGGAGACCAGCA
Source organism: Condylura cristata (assembly GCF_000260355.1). NCBI lineage: Eukaryota > Metazoa > Chordata > Mammalia > Eulipotyphla > Talpidae > Condylura > Condylura cristata. The sequence goes on from NW_004567114.1 coordinate 10,096,875, forward strand.
AACCACCACAATTACTGTTCCCCCAACACGGTCAACATAAAATCAGCCCCTATGGGGCTCCAGACAGGGAAATATCTCCTCAACCACTGGCTCTTTCTAGAGAGACAATAGAATAAGTACTACTTATGTGGTAAAATAATTTTCCTCCCAAAAGCCTGGTAGAGGGCAGTTCTGGGAAATGAACTTTTCTGGTCATTGGGGTCCACTGAGGTCTTGCCACTTTGCAGCTGGGGGGGGCAGGGATGGAGCCCACTTTATCTGTGGGGGGTGATGGGGAGCTGGTGGATGCTGGAGTTCTCCTGCAGCACAGAGGGCTTCTCTGATGGTTGGGTGGAGGCACAGCAAATATGACAGCCTTGCCTATAGTCAAGGTGGTTAGCCAACGTGGAGACATGCCATTCCCAGAATGCCACACACAACTGTGTCCCCAGTACCCAGGGCCCCGCACTCAGAAGGGATCTGAACTTGGTTTGATGCTCTGCTGCCACCATCTTGAAAATCGTAGTCCGTTTTGACAAGCAACCCTAAACTAGACTCTTGACACTATACAGCTAGTCCTTCCTGAAGTACTGCTTCACCCCACTGTCCCTCTGGAAAAGGAAATTATTTCCAGTAATAGTCATGAACAAAAATATTCATGAACAAAAATATTCACACTGGCCAAAAAGAGAAGTTGAGATTTTTCTTTTACTGTATGTGTGTGTGCGTGTGTGTGTATACATTTACATGCATAATACATTTAGTGAATTTAAAAATAAAAAATAATCATCATGTTATAAAAAAGGAGAACCTGAAGGACTTAGTCACTTGTGCTTATATATATTTTTAAAGTGTCTAATTTTTAAAAAAGATTTATTTATTGATGCATACAGAACTGGGGGTATACCAGAGGCACAGGGGTGGTGAGAGGATTCACAAGAGACAGAGTGGGGAGCAGAACACACGACTGATGAAGTACACTGCTGAGGGGAGCAGCGGGCAGGTCAGGAGAGGTCTGCCAAGCCATGTGGGTCACCTCTAGGGTGGGGATCAAACTCATGCTGAAGTGACTTTAGCTTCTTAGTGTTGCGTTCTAACTTGCTGTGCCACCAGGGAGGGCCCTCCATTGTGTTTATATTTATTTAACAGTTTGAACTTGGTCTCTTTGGGTATGGTTGGGTAGAATAATAGTTTATGAAAATAATTGTCCAAAACTAATCATTTTGCACTTTTTAAAAACTTTTTGTTTCATTTTTAAGCAATCAAAATTTTACAAAGAGCACATTTTAATTTTAAAAAGCATTTAAATTCAGTAAAATGGTTCTGCCATGTACTAAATGTTGTACTTTCAACATAAAACTACTAGACTTCACAGTCAGTGCTTTGTTTCCTTTAAAATTGAGACACAAATAAAAATTGTACACACATGGCTAGTCATTCAATTTCTGTGCTGTGCTTCTTTATTTCAAATTTCTGTTGAAACACAGCCATGCAGGGTAGATGCCAAGGCCTTGGGGATACAAGCTTCAGCCCAACTAAACTTGATCAACTTTAAGCCATCACAAATTAATCTTAAAAAGAAGCTGAGTGTCCCACCTGCGTCACACACTGGGGGTCACCACATAACTGAGGTTCTCCAATTTAAGTCCTACATGGCAGATAAGTCATGAAGGGCTCAGCTCTAAACTGCATTCATTTTAAGTTGCATGTATCTTACTGCAACTCATTAAACAACCCCACCGTTGTCTAAAAGTTAGACCCCAAAAGCTGTCTTTGGGGAGTCCTATCACACTACTATTCAGTAATACTGAAATATGTTTAGTGTTACTGTCACACCATGCTAACAAGTACATTTTTTCATCTTTCCAAAGTTTCCACGAATGACACACCTCCTGATTGCTCAGATCTGGACTGACAATGCCAGGAGATGCTCTTTTTGCCATCAAAAGTCATGTACATTTTAAAAAATTATAATGATAGTTGGTATTACTCAGGGTCCGGCTGCTGTAGGAAATATAATCTCTGTGCCTGACAAAATGTCAAAAGTGCATAATCTTGACCTAGAAATTTATTTCAAGGATTTTGGTTGAAATGCGTGGTCATGCATCTTTAGTAGTGAAGATATTTGATCCCAGGGTTGCTTATAATATTGACACTAGAGTAAATTGATGAAATCAAAGTGCATGCATACATTTGAATATGTGGCAGCCACTATTTTTTTTAATGTTGTGTAAAGATATTGAAAGTTATGGGAAATTTTCATAGCACTCTTTTTCTCAATAAAAAAATCATTTATTTATGCACACAGAACTGGGGAACAGGCCAGAGGTACAGGGGCGGTGAGAGGCTTCACCAGAGACAGAGTGGGGAGCAGAGCAGAACAGGCTGACTGACAAAGTCCACTGCTGAGGGGAGCAGTGGGGGGTCAGGAGAGGTCTGCCGGGCCATGCGGGTCACCTCCCGGGCGGGGATCTAACTCATGCGGAAGTGGCTTTAGCTTCTCAGTGCTGTGCTTTAATCTGCTGCGCCACCAGGGAGGGCCCCTGTGTCCTATTTAAAAAAAAAATAATAAAAGGAATATGTACATGCGATCCACTTCCCAGCTGGGGACAACATAAATTAGCATTTTCTTTTATATCCGAATTATGATGATTCCAGTCTCCCACCCCAAAGATGACAGGAAATCCATTCTCCTTCAGGTTCCCATCCAAGGTCATTCTGGGAACTGCTGCACCATTCACAGGCCTCAGCTGCCTGCCATCTCTCTCTTGAGGTGCCCTCGCTGCACGGTGCTTCAGCTGCAAAGCCCCAGAGGTCACGCCAGTCACTGTTGGCAAGTGTAGCTTGTTTTAGGGTTTCTGCTTCCACAAGGGTCCTTCTCTTAGCGCCCGACTGCCTAAGTCCAAGCTCAGGAGTTGAGCAAACCCTTGCTTACTGCTTGGGGGAATGATAGAGACAAATGCAGCCAAGTGCCTCCCTTTGACACTCAGGCCCAGAGCAACTCTCAGGGCTGTGTTTAGAGCCTGAGAGGCGGGGCACTGGCCCAGTCTGGCAGCCCCGTGGGGAAAAGCAACTCCTGGTCCCAGAGCTGATCCCCACACCCGCAGCCGCCCCCCCCCCCCCCATGAGCAGGTGAAAATTAGGATCTGTCTCCTCTGGGGGAAATACCCAAGGCACCCACATGCAGACCGGCACACAGGCTGGGTCTGACCTCTCTAACCTAGAAAACAGCAGTTGTCAGCTCAATTCCCAAAGCCAGTTATGTAACTGTAAATAACAGCGTCAGGAGCACTGACAGCCCAACCTAAATTTTCATTTAGATAAAAATCATCCCTCCACTTCATTAAGGGCACAGTCAGGCTAAAGAATCACCCCGTTTCCATTAGTAACCATGTCAGGCGATACCGTGCTGTTATATTTATGGTGACCTTGCCGTGTTCTCTTGGCATTGGAGGTATGTCCTTTACATCTGTACAGTTAAACAGCCCAGAATAGGACTTTTTCTAAAAGCCTTAGAAGTTTGCTCCAAAGGAGAGACAATGGTTCTCCCTCCAAAAGCTAAAAATTGTCAGCACGTTTTAAATATTTCTACTCCAGTTCCAAAGTACAAGGCAGGGAGCGTGGTGTGTGTGTGTCTGCTCCGTCAGTAAAGTGTGTGCGTTAAAGACTGGTATCTTGTTCACGAAGTCATAAATGGTGGCTCATCAAAATGAGATTGTGGACAATGTTAATTTTTGTAAGGTTCCTTCCTCCCTCCCT